>NW_011495077.1:3676212-3677389 GCF_000754665.1 Bison bison bison | reverse complement strand
ACCTTTGTTGTCAAAGTAATGTCTCTGCTTTTCAATATGCTATCTAGGTTGGTCATAACTTTCCTTCCAAGGAGTAAGCATCTTTTAGTTTCATGGCTGCAGTCACCATCTGCAGTGATTTTGGAGCCCCCCAAAATAAAGTCTGACACTGTTTCCACTGTTAGCCCATCTATTTCCCATGAAGTGATGGGACCGGATGCCATGATCTCAGTTTTCTGAATGTTGAGCTTTAAACCAACTTTTTCACTCTCCACTTTCACTTTCATCAAGAGGCTTTTTAGTTCCTTTTCAGTTTCTGCCATAAGGATGGTGTCATCTGCATATCTGAGGTTATTGGTATTTCTTCTGGCAATCTTGATTCCAGCTTGTGCTTCTTCCAGCCCAGCGTTTCTCATGATGTACTGTGCATATAAGTTAAATAAGCAGGGTGACAATATACAGCCTTGACATACTCCTTTTCCTATTTGGAACCAGTCTGTTGTTCCATGTCCAGTTCTAACTGTTGCTTCCTGACCTGCATATAGGTTTCTCAAGAGGCAGGTCAGGTGGTCTGGTATTCCCATCTCTTTCAGAATTTCCCACAGTTTCTTATGATCCACACAGTCAAAGGCTTTGGCATAGTCAATAAAGCAGAAATAGATGTTTTTCTGGAACTCTCTTGCCTTTTCAGTGGTCCAGCGGATGTTGGCAATTTGGTCTCTGGTTCCTCTGCCTTTTCTAAAACCAGCTTGAACAACTGGAAGTTCATGGTTCACGAATTGCTGAAGCCTGTCTTGGAGAATTTTGAGCATTACTTTACTAGCATGTGAGATGAGTACAATTGTGCGGTAGTTTGAGCATTCTTTGACATTGCCTTTCTTTGGGATTGGAATAAAAACTGACCTTTTCCAGTCCTGTGGCCACTGCTGAGTTTTCCAAATTTGCTGGCATATTGAGTGCAGCACTTTCACAGCATCATCTTTCAGGATTTGAAAGAGCTCAACTGGAATTCCATCACCTCCACTAGCTTTGTTCATAGTGATGCTTTCTAAAGCCCACTTGACTTCACATTCCAGGATGTCTGGCTCTAGGTCAGTGATCACACCATTGTGATTATCTGGGTCGTGAAGATCTTTTTTGTACAGTTCTTCTGTGTATTCTTGCCACCTCTTCTTAATATCTTCTACTTCTGTTAGGC
>NW_011495077.1:3672780-3676112 GCF_000754665.1 Bison bison bison | reverse complement strand
GATCACGCCATTGTGATTATCTGGGTCGTGAAGATCTTTTTTGTACAGTTCTTCTGTGTATTCTTGCCACCTCTTCTTAATATCTTCTACTTCTGTTAGGTCCATACCATTTCTGTCCTTTATCGAGCCCATCTTTGCATGAAATGTTCCCTTGGTATCTCTAATTTTCTTGAAGAGATCTCTAGTCTTTCCCATTCTGTTGTTTCCCTCTATTTCTTTGCATTGATCGCTGAGGAAGGCTTTCTTATCTCTCCTTGCTATTCTTTGGAACTCTGCATTCATATGCTTATATCTTTCCTTTTCTCCTTTGCTTTTTGCTTCTCTTCTTTTCACAGCTATTTGTAAGGCCTCCCCAGACAGCCATTTTGCTTTGTTTGCATTTCTTTTTCATGGGGATGGTCTTGATCCCTGTCTCCTGTACAATGTCACGAACCTCCGTCCATAGTTCATCAGGCACTCTATCTATCAGATCTAGGCCCTTTAAATCTATTTCTCACTTCTAGTGTATAATCATAAGGGATTTGACTTAGGTCATACCTGAATGGTCTAGTGGTTTTCCCTACTTTCTTCAATTTAAGTCTGAATTTGGCAATAAGGAGTTCATGATCTGAGCCACAGTCAGCTCCCGGTCTTATTTTTGCTGACTGTATAGAGCTTCTCCATTTTTGGCTGCAAAGAACATAATCAGTCTGATTTCAGTGTTGACCATGTGGTGATGTCCATGTGTAGAGTCTTCTTTCGTGTTGTTGGAAGAGGGTGTTTGCTATGACCAGTGCATTTTCTTGGCAAAACTCTATTAGTCTTTGCCCTGCTTCATTCCGTATTCCAAGGCCAAATTTGCCACATAGAATAGATGTGCCCAGATCTTGCTTGGAATTTAATCAAGCTAGGTGCATCTTTTCTGTTGTTCTTGTGTACACATTTTATGTGAGTTTTTTTGCAGGCTTAAATTTAATCAAAATCTCAGTAAGATTTTATATATATATATATATATATATATAATATAGTAAGGACAATGATGTAGTAAGAACTTTTCTTATCAATGACAAATTTAGAAAATGTTCGGTTCTAAGTCTAGTTTAATATACACTTTATTCTGGGCCTGCACTTAAGTGAGTTAATCTGGATGCATAAGGCAT
This sequence comes from Bison bison bison, assembly GCF_000754665.1. NCBI lineage: Eukaryota > Metazoa > Chordata > Mammalia > Artiodactyla > Bovidae > Bison > Bison bison. The sequence continues at coordinate 3,674,973 of NW_011495077.1, read as the reverse complement.
CCAGTTTAGATTTATGTGAGGTCAAAGTTGTCTCAATATCATTTAAAAGCTTGAATTATGACTTTAAAGAAACTAGGAGAAGGGGGAAGGAGGGACAAGCAATAAGAGGGTAGTAAGAGTGTTATAGCCAAAGGGCATAAGCCCAGATCAATCAAAATCAATGAGGAGATAGAAACCACGCCAGTAATTTCGGCAAGGAAATGTTAATAAAAATAATTGTTACTCAGGTCAAAGGCAGGAGTAACTGCCTTTGTAGTAATAACTCCTTTACTACTAACAGGAGTAAAAGAGAAGTATTTAAGGTGTATAGAGGTAGGTACATCTCTTTAGCACCCTTGTCTTGGCTGAGCCTGGTATTGGGTCACTGACAGAGGAAGCATGTTATCTGAAGAATCCAGTTCCAATAGGTAAAAGTAGGGCAATGAAGGTGGATTTAAAGCTGAGAGGCAATAAGTTAATAACTGGCTCAAGCATCAGAGGAGAAGGGATTTTACACAAAACCTCTCATTATTATCATTTCTGAGAGGATACTGTAGTATTCTATCAAATTCCTCTTTTTGTAAACAACTCTTCAGTCTAGTCTGAAATTTTCGTAGTTCACCTGTCCTAACTGAAACCTGACTTCCCATGGACAGTCCTGGTCATTTCTCTATATCCCGAGGACCAAAGAACAGCAAGTGACTTCAGCACTGTCCTGACATCATTCTACCGATATTTCCAAAGCATTAATCCAAATTTCAGCTATCACGAAGCCAGAAAATTTGCATAAAGTTACCAAAGGACAAGAACATAGGAAAAGAAAAGAGGACTGATCTTTGTGAAATCCTTTCATTTAGAGAATCATAGAAGGTGGCAGGGAAGTCGAGATAAAAGAAAGAACTTTGAAAGTGCACTGTGACAGGAGAGAGCCCGAAGGATGAGGGGCTGACGTGGCCAACATGAAACTCCTGAAGGCTCTAGAAGCTAAAGGCCTTGATTTTTGACAAAACAGAGATTGTTGGTTCCTGGAAAGAATTTCAGTACAGCCAATGAGTGCATAAGCCAGGTTGTAAAATGTTAAGGAATGAAAAGTGAGGAAGATGAAGGCAGGAGTACAGACTGCTGTTTCAGGAAGTTTGACAGTGGAAGGGAAAGAGTGAGAGAAGAGAGTATCTCAGGGCATTGATAAGCATAAGGGAAAGGTAAAGAAGACTTTTTTTTTCTCTTCATCTGACAAACGGGGCATTTTTTGGGATCAAGGCAAAGATCTAGTAGAAAGAGATTGAACAGGAACAAGGGAGCAAGAGCGTTGTTCCAAATGATGAAATAAGATATAGATGAAAATGTGAGGGAAAAAAATGATACCAGGGAGAAAAATGGGAGCAAAGGAATTATGCCTCTTTTAGGGTTAAACTGGGATTCCTTGGTGGCTCAGACTGTAAAGAGTCTCCCTGCAATGTGGGAGAGCTGGATTCAATCCCTGGGTTGGGAAGATCCCCTGGAGAAGGAAATGGCAAACCCACTCCAGTACTCTTGCCTGGAAAATCCCATGGATGGAGGAGTCTGGCAGGCTACAGTCCATGGGGTCACAAAGAGTTGGACGTGACTGAGTGACTTCACTTTCACTTTAGTTAAACCATATGAGATTGCTGATACCTGACCAGTTTTTACCTAAAAAGTTTGTAATTTTGAATGGTTTAGCTTGATGTTAGTGACAGAATGTAAAAGATGGGAATGAAGAAATTCTGAAGTACAAAGATATGTCTAATTTATATAAAAGCGATTACATTTTCTCAAATAGGATGCAGAGTCACTTAATATAATGGGCTCAGTTCATGAAACAGGGAAAAGGGTTTGGATATATATACTGTGTGGAATGTTAGGCTGGGGAGTCCAAGACATCGATAAATCAAGAGGCATGGTCTTAACAAAAAAGAGAGGCACTAGGAATGGAGAGGGTGGGCACACTGGAGAGAGATCATTCCCAGTTAATCCGGGATGGAATTGGGTGAGATACAAGAGTGAAAAAATGTTTCTTCCCAAGAAGATTTGGAAAGGAGGGAGAGGTGTTAGGTTTTACCTTGTTGGGCTTGAGTCGACATGAAGAAATTCAAATTTGTGTACTGTTGTTTCAACTGAAGGTTGAAATTTGGAAAATGAGTAAAATGAGAAAATAAATACAGAGAAAAGATCATTTTATTATTATTATTTTTT
>NW_011495077.1:3668660-3672680 GCF_000754665.1 Bison bison bison | reverse complement strand
TTTTTGGTTAATAATTCAACAGTGTCCTAAATTTTCAAACCACTTATCTTACTACATCTGTTTCTTTTTTTGAGATATAATTGACATAGCTTTGTATTAGTTTTAGGAGTATGACATATTTGATATACGTATGTATTATAAAATGATTACCAGAATAAGTTTACTTAATGTATACATACTTACATTTATTTTGATTGGATGAGAATTTTTAAGCTTTGCTGTCTTTGCAGCTTTCAAATATATAGCACTATATTGATAACTATAGTCATTGGGCTTCACTGGTGGCTCAGTGGCAAAAAATCTGCCTGCCAGTACAGGAGATCCCTGGGTCAGGAAGATTCCCTGCAGAAGGAAATGGCTACTCACTGCAGTATTCTTGCCTGGGAAATCCCATGGACGGAGGAGCCTGGCGGACTATACAGTCCTTGGCATCACAAAGAATGAGACCATGTGTTAGCAACTAAACAGCAGCAGCAGCAATTACAGTCATTATGCTATTTGTTACCCATGACCTGTTTATCTAATAACTGGAAGTTTGTACCTTTTGACCACCTTCATCATTTCACCTCCTCTCCACCCTTGTTTCTGTTAACCAGCAGCCTGTTCTCTGATTCTATGAGTTCAGGTTTTTTTTCAAATTCCATGTATAGGTGAAATCCTACAGTATTTTTCTCTGTCTGACTAATTTCACTTAGCATAATGCCCTCAAGTCCATCCTTACAAGTGGCAGGATTTCCTTCTTTTTCATGATCAAATACTGTTACGTTGTATGTCTATCCCACATTTTCTTTATCCATTTATCCATCATTGAACACTTGGATCGTTTCTGTGACTTGGCCTTTGTAAACACTGCTGAAGTGAAAATGGGGATACAGATATCTTTTTGAGATAGTGCTTTCATTTCCTTCATTTCAGTCCAGAAGGAGAATTACTGGGGCATATGGTAGTTCCATTTTTAATTATTTGAGGAAACTTTGTACTATTTCCCATAGTTTGTTGTACCAATTTACATTTCCACTAGCAGTGCACAAAGGGTTTTTTCCCACAGCCTCTCTCCAACACTTGTTTGTCTTTTTGATAATCACCATTGTAACAAGTGTGAGCTGATCTCATGGTGGTTTTGATTTGCTTTTCCCTGTTGATTACTGATGTTGAGCACCTTTTCATGTACTTGTTGGTTATCTGTATGTCTTTTTTTTGGAAAACTGTCTATTCAAATCCTCTGCCCATTTTTTAACTGGATTTGTTTTGTTTCTGTTGTTTGTTTGCTGTTGAATTGTATGAGTTATTTGTATATTTTATGTATTAATCCCTTACCAGATATATGATTTGCAAATATTTTCTCCTATTCCATGGGTTGCCCTTTTATTCTGTTGTACAGAGCTTTTTAGTTTAATGTAGTCCCACTTCCATATTTTTGCCTTTGCTTTTGGTGTCATTATTTAATTTTCTCCATATGTATTAAAATATTTTTTATTCAAGGTATAGTTGATTTACAATGTTATATTAGTTCCATGTGTATAGCAGTGATTCAAAAGTTTTATAAATTATGCTCCATTTAAAATTAATATAAAATATTTATGTTCCCTGTACTATACTATATATCCTCATAGCTTATTTTATACATAGTAGTTTGTACTTCTTAATCCCCTACCCCTATCTTGCTCCTCCTCTCTTCCCTCTCCTCCCTGGTCACCACTAGTTCATTTATCTGTGAGTCTATTTCTGTTTTGTTATACTTTCTTTTATTTTTTATAGTCCACATAAAATTCTAACAGACAGTATTTGTTTTTCTCTCTCTGACTTGACTTTACTGAGTATAACACCCTCCAGGTCCATCCATGTTCTTGTGTCATTGTTTCTTGATTATAGTTATGAAACTAAATTTTGTTGCGTTACAAGCAAATTTCTTTTGTCCCTTCCTACCCTGTTAAGTAGGAAATTTTGCCTTTTTAAGACTGGGCATATTTATATGAAGTAAAAGAAGTGGGAGTACAGATTAGAATTAATTTGCTCAGTTCAGTTCAGCTGCTCAGTCATGTCTGACTCTTTGCAACCCCATGGACTGCAGCACGCCAGGCCTCCCTGTCCATCTCCAGCTGCTGGGGTTTACCCAAACTCATGTCCATTGAGTCAGTGATGCCCTCCAACCATCTCATCCTCTGTCATCCCCTTCTCCTCCCACGTTCAATCTTTCCCAGCATCAAGGTCTTTTCCATTGAGTCAGCTCTTTGCATCAGGTGGCCAAAGTATTGGAGTTTTAGCTTCAAATCAGTCCTTCCAATGAACACCCAGGACTGATCTTCTTCAGGATGGACTGTTCAGATCTCCTTGCTGTCCAAGGGACTCTCACGAGTCTTCTCCAACACCACAGTTCAAAAGCATCAATTCTTGGCACTCAGCTTTCTTTATAGTCCTGCTCTCACATTCATACATGACTACTGGAAAAACCATAGCCTTGACTAGACAGACCTTTGTTGGCAAAGTTCTGCTTTTTAATATGCTGTCTAGGTTGGTCATAGTTTTTCTTCCAAGGAGCAAGCGTCTTTTAATTTCATGGCTGCAGTCACCATCTGCAGTGATTTTGGAACCCCCCAAAATAAAGTCTGTCACTGTTTCCCCATCTATTTGCCATAAAGTGATGGAACCAAATGCCATGATCTTTGTTTTCTGAATGTTGAGTTTTAAGCCAACTTTTTCACTTTCCTCTCTCACTTCCATCAAAATATGGTATAGTATCAACTAATGGACCAGTCACTTGACTTTTTAGACACCTATGTCACCATACAAAGAATGAGATCTTATATAGATGTTAATTATAAATTGATACATCATTTTTGTAGGTGATATTTATCAAATTTTAAGATAGATGTTTTTGACTTAGTAATTCTGCTTCTAGAAATCTCTTCTACAGATATCTCTTACACGTGCAAAGAGTTGTAGGTACAAGGATGCTCATCAAGGCATTGTTCATAGCAGCAAAAAAATTCTCCTATGCTACTATTGCTACTTGCAAAAAATTGGAGATGGCTTAAATGCTAACCAGTAGGTATAACTCTCCTGTGAAAGGTGGCCCTATGTCCCAGTGAGCTTGGGATGAGTCTTATTTATACCTGCAGTACCAGCATAATTTTAAGAGTGCTCTCTTTCCCTCTCAATAGTATCCTAATTTGGAAGGTAATTTAGATGTTACATATGCACACTAGTAGCATGGATTACTATGCATCTGTTCAAGAATGAACTATATGCATTGACATGGAGCAATATTCAAGATATATTATAAATGAGTTGCAAAATAATATGTACTGTCACTTTGAGCTTTTAAAGTAAAATCCCTAAACTCTGTGTGTGTGTGTGTGTGTGTGTGAGTGTGTGTGTGTGTGAATGAAAGAGACTGAGAGGATTATTAAAAAGATATGGAAGAAGTCACACTAATTTGTTAAAAAGTAACCTCTAGAGAGAGATGGTGACCCCATGAATGGTCGTATGTTGATTGATTTTTTTTTAAATAAAAGCAACAAAACAGAAGGAACTGTTGATTGCCAACAGATTCTATAATTTTTAACTAGAAATCATTAAGAAAGTATTAACATAAAAATTATAACTATTAGTTCAGTCGCTCAGTCGTGTCTGACTCTTTGCGACCCCATGAATTGCAGCACGCCAGGCCTCCCAGGGACAGAGGAGCCTAGTGGGCTGCCGTCTGTGGGGTCGCACAGAGTCGGACATGACTGAAGCGACTTAGCAGCAGCAGCAGCAGCAGCAGGCCTCGCTGTCCATCACCAACTCCCGGAGTTCACGCAAACCCATGTCCATGCAGTCAGTGATGCCATCCAACCATCTCATCCTTTGTCGTCCTCTTCTCCTCCTGCCCCCAATCCCTCCCAGCATCAGGGTCTTTTCAAATGAGTCAACTCTTCGCATGAGGTGGCCAAAATATTGGAGTTTCAGCTTCAGCATCAGTCCTTCCAGTGAACACCCAGGACTGATCTCTTTTAGGATGGACTGGTTGGATCTCCT
>NW_011495077.1:3662324-3668560 GCF_000754665.1 Bison bison bison | reverse complement strand
GACAGGGACTCTCAAGAGTCTTCTTCAACACCACACTTCAAAAGCATCAATTCTTCGGCGCTCAGCTTTCTTCACAGTCCAACTCTCTCATCCATACGTGACCACTGGGAAAACCATAGCCTTGACTAGACGGACCTTTGTTGGCAAAGTAATGTCTCTGCTTTTCAATATGTTATCTAGGTTGGTCATAACTTTCCTTCCAAGGAGTAAGTGTCTTTTAATTTCATGGCTGCAGTCACCATCTGCAGTGATTTTGGAGCCCGAAAAATAAAGTCAGCCACTGTTTCCACTGTTTCCCCATCTATCTGCCATGAAGTGATGGGATCAGATGCCATGATCTTCATTTTCTGAATGTTGAGCTTTAGGCCAACTTTTTCACTCTCCTCTTTCACTTTCATCAAGAGGCTTTTTAGTTCCTCTTCACTTTCTGCCATTAGGGTGGTGTCATCTACATATCTGAGGTTATTGATATTTCTCCCTGCAATCTTGATTCCAGCTTGTGCTGCTTCTAGCCCAGCTTTTCTTATGATGTACTCTACATATAAGTGTCATATTTTAAAAATGTAGTGATGGAAATCATAAATTTATCACTATAATTCCACCTTTACAAATAAATAACGTTTTCATATTACTTCCTTCCTATTCCTTGTCTCTGTATATACATAGTTTTAGATAGTTGTTGTCAGAGCTCAGAGTTAATTTCATATTTTTTAAAGGCACACTCTGTAGTATATTTTTTGTTACAGTCTAGTACTTGGCATTTGTGAACGCTTAGCTACATATTGTGCTAAATGTTCTCCATGTATTACATGATTTACCCCTCTCAACTGCATTATGAGGCTATGACCCCTTTATTTCCATTTTATAGATGAGTAAACAGAGACTAGATAATTTGCCTAAGGTCACATAATTAGCAAATGATAGAAATGGGATCTGAATTCATATAGCTTGACTCTTGAACACATACTGTTACCCACTACTCTTGTTCCCTCCCTTCATCATTTTTTTTTAGTGACTTTATAATATCAATGTGCTATAATTTATTTAGCCATTCTAGTTATATAGCTGGTTAATAGGCCTTAAAATTTGATCCTCAGAAGTTTTAAATTAAACAATCTGGTGCCTCCCCTTCGGAAACCTTTATGGGTATGGGTATGTATACATGCAGTTATGGTTTAGTATTATTTGACCTTTCCTTATTCATTACATTCCTGAAAAGATATGAGGCGAAAATTTGTTAATATAACTACTTTTTTTTTTTTTTATTAGTTTCACTATTCTAAAGAATTAGTTCTCTGGAAAACAGTACTTTTTTCTCTCAAATAATAAAAGTATTTAATAAAAATCAGCAGTGAACTCAGCACTGTGTTTGGTGCCTTCACAGATTCTACTTTTGTGTTTTATTATATTCTTTCACATGACACCTGTAAGAAAAGTTATTAAGTAAACAACTTAAAATGATTTGTGGTTACTCAATAATAGCGTGTAAAGTTGAACTGTCTGTTCCCGTGGAGAGATTATATGGTTAATTCTCACATCTTTTGTTTGCCTTTAGAATATACATTTATGCCTGTGTTGAAATAGGGTAAAATTACAGGATTCCTATAGAGAAGTCAGATTTATAATGTAGGAGGGGTTAGATATCTTTCTGACTCTGTTCCCTGGATCTAGGTTAGTTACTGCTCTTTTATCTTTGGGTGATAATAGAGCATCAATTTAGTAGAGAACTCCTTAAGTGCTAGCTAGGTAAGTGTCAGCTGCTGTCTTTGGTCTGAGGGAGATAATTAAGAGCTTTATTCTAAAGCTCACCTGTTGGAGTTCTAGATACTTGTTAACAATGTGCTTTGTTCTTATTTTATCTAACAAGTAATTTAGAATCCTCTCTGTTGAATTATGTCATTTGTCAGTATTTTTGATGGCACTTCTAATAATCTTTCTAAAAAATTTTGCATTCAATATAGCATTTATTTGATGACAGTTTCATTGGAAATGTTCATTAGTCCCTTGATCTTGAATGGTTACAGTATGTAGCTTGTGTACCTGTTCTTTTTAAGTTATCTTGTGTTTGTATTTTATGTTAGTCATAAAAATTTTCACACATGAAACAAAAAAGGTGAAAATAATAGTTATGTTATATAATACCCACTTAATTATATTTCCAGTTGTTTTGAGTGATATAATTATTACTTTTTAATAAACTTTATTTTTAAAATTAGTTTTAGATTTACAGGATTATTGCAGACATAGTACAGAGTTGTCATACTCCACACAGTTTCCCCGATTATGAACATCTTATATTAGAATGAAACATTTATTACAATTAGTGAGCCTATATTGATACATTATTGTTAAAGTCCGTACTTTATTCAGATTTCTTTAGTTTTTACCTAATGTCTTTTTTTTCTGTTCCAGAATCTTAGCAAGCATACTATACTACATTTAGTTGTCGTGTTTTCTTAGTCCCTCTTGACTGTGAGGATTTCTCAGACTTTTTTTTTTTTATCACATTGGTACTTTTGCGATCAGGTACTGATCAGGTATTTTACAGTGTTCCTGATAGGATTTTCTGGTGTTTTTCTCATGAGTTGACTGGGTTTATGGTTTTTAATAGGAAGACCTTAGAGGTAAACTGCTAACTGTTGTCATCATATCACTTCCAGGGTATATAATACGACCTGGGTTTCCCTGGTGCCTCCAACAGTAAAGAATCTGCCTGCAGTGCAGGAGACCTGGGTTCCGTTCCTGGGTTGGGAAGATCCCCTGGAGAAGGGAATGGCTACCCATTCCAATATTCTTGCCTGGAGAATTCTATGGACAGAGGAGCCTGGCAGGCTGCAGTTCATGGAGTGCCAAAGAGTCGGACAATACTGAGCGACTTTCACTTTCACTTTTTGTAATATAGCTTATCACTGTTGATGTCTACCTTGATCACCTGCCTAAGATAGTTAATGTTAAATTTCTCCACTGTAAAGTTAGCACCATCTCCTCATCCTCTGCTTCCTGCTGCAATACCATACTCTTTTGGGAAGAAGATCTGTACACAGCCTATTGTTAAAGATAGGTGATTATGCTCCTCCTCCTTCAGAGTAGAGTATCTGTTTAAATTATTTGAAATTCTTGTACATGGGAGGTATTTCTTCTCTACTGTTACATGTATTCAACCATTTATTTGTATCAGTATGATTCATGGATATTTGTTTTATACTTTGGGTTGGCCTTGGAGTAAAAAATGAAGCAGAGCAAAGGCTAACAGAGTTTTGGCAAGAGAACACACTGGTCATAGCGAAGATCTTCCAACAACACAAGAGATGACTTTACACGTGGACATCACCAGATGGTCAATACCAAAATTAGATTGATTATATTCTTTGCAGCTGACGATGGAGAAGCTCTATACAGTCGGCAAAAACAAAACTGGGAGTTGACTGTGGCTCAGATCATAAACTCCTTATTGCAAAATTCAGATGTCGATTGAAGAAAGTAGGGAAAAGCAGTAGACCATTCAGGTATGACCTAAAACAAATCCTTTATGATTATACAGTGGAAATGACAAATAGATTCAAGGAATTGAATCTGATAGAGTGCCTGAAGAACTATGGACAAAGGTTCGTGACATTGTACAGGAGGTGGTGATCAAAATTGTTCCACATAAAAGAAAGGCAACAAGGCAAAATGGTTGTCTGGGGAGGCCATACAAATAGCTGAGAAAAAGAAGCAAAAGGTAAATGAGAAAAGGAAAGATATACACATCTGAATGCAGAGTTCTAAAGAATGGCAAGGAGAAATAAGAAAGCCTTTCTTATGCAAAGAAATAGAGGAAAACAACAGAACGGGAAAGACTAGAGATCTCATCAAGAAAATTAGAGATACCAAGGGAATATATCACGCAAAGATGGGTACAATAAAGGACAGAAATGGTATGAACCTAACAGAAGCAGAAGATATTAAGAAGAGGTGGCAAGAATACACAGAAGAGCTGTACAAAAAAGATCTTAATGACACGTATAACCACAATGGTGTGATCACTCACCTAAAGCAAGATGTCTTGGAGTGTGAAGTCAAGTGGGCCTTAGGAAGCATCACTACGAACAAAGGTAGTACGGGGACAGAATTCCAGCTGAGCTATTTCAAATCCTAAAAGATGATGCTGTGAAAGTGCTGTACTCAATATGCCAGGAAATTTGGAAAACTCATAAGTGGCCAAAGGACTGGAAAAGTTCAGTTTTCATTCCAATCCCAAAGAAGCACAATGCCAGAGAATGTTCAAACTACTGCACAGTTGCACTCATCTCACATGCTAGCAAAGTAATGCCCAAAGTTCTCCAAGCTAGGCTTCATCAGTACATGAATTGAGAACTTCCAGATGTTTAAGGTGGATTTAGAAAAGGCAGAGGAACTAGAGATCACATTGCCAACATCCGTTGGATCATAGAGAAAGCTAGAAAATTCCAGAAAAACATGTACTTTTGCTTCATTGACTACATTAAAGCCTTTGACTGTGTAGATCACAACAAACTATAGAAAATTCTTTTAAAAAATGGGAATACCAGACCACCTCACCTGCCTCCTGAGAAACCTGAATGCAGGTCAAGAAGCAACAGTTAGAACTGGTCATGGAACAATGAACTGGTTCCAAATCAGGAAAGGAGTACATCAAGGCTGTATATGTCACCCTGCTTATTTAACTTATATGCAGAGTACATCATGCGAAATGCCAGACTGGATGAAGCCCAAGCTGGAATCAAGATTGCCGGGAGAAATACAGTAGCCTCAGATACGCAGATGATACCACCCTTATAGCAGAAAGTTAAGAGGAACTAAAGAGCTTCTTGATGAAGGTGAAAGAGGAGAGTGAAAAAGCTGGCTTAATACTCAACATTCAAAAAACAAAGATCTTGGCATCTGCTCCCATCATTTCATAGCAAATAGATGGAGAAATATGGAAACAGTGACAGACTTTATTTTGGGGGGCTCCAAAATCACTGCAGATGGTGACTGTAGCCACGAAATTAAGAAAAGTTTGCTCCTTGGAAGAAAAGCTGTGACCAACCTAGACTCCATATTAAAAAGCAGAGACATCACTTTGCCAGCAAAGGTCCATATAGTCAAAGCTATGGTTTTTCTGGTAGCTATGTATGGATGTGAGAGTTGGACCGTAAAGAAGGCTTAGCATTGAAGAATTGATACTTTTGTATTGTGGTGTTGGAGAAGACTCTTGAGAGTCCCTTGGACTACAAGGAGATCAAACCAGTCAATCCTAAAGGAAATGAGCCCTAAATATTCATTGGAAGGACTGATGCTGAACACGAACCTCCAATACTTTGGCCACCTGATGCAAAGAGCAAGCTAATCAGAAAAGACCCTGATGTTGGGGAAAATTGAAGGCAGGAGGAGAAAGGGATGACACAGGGCAAGATGGTTGGATGGCTTCACCGACTCAATGGACATGAGTTTCAGCAAGCTCCGGAGGATGAAGAAGGACAGGGAAGCCTGGCGTCCTGCAGTCCTTGGGGTTGCAAAGAGTCAGACATGACTGAGCAACTGAACAACAACAAATAATACCACTTCATTTTGCTGCTCAAAGTGTTCTAGCTTTGGAAGACCTTTCATTTGTTCATTTGTCCCTTTGATATAGTGCCATATTGGCTTTGTTTTGCTTTTTTTCCTTTTGTACTTTCCATCACTACAAGATGTTCCAGACTTTTCTGCCCTGTTCCTAGAATTAGCCATTTCTCCACTGAGCCCTGATTGCTTTCATAATATAATTTTTTAATAACAGTTTATTGAGATATAATTGGCATATAAATTACCTGTTTAAAATGTAAAGTTCAGTGACTTTTTCAGATATTCACAGAAATGTGTAGTTTTAACAATCAATTTTAGAGCATTTTATCCCTGCAAAATGAAGTAGGAAATGGCAACCCACTCCAGTACTCTTGCCTCAAAAATTCATGGACAGAGGAGCCTCAGTTCAGTTCAGTCGCTCAGTTGTGTCCAACTCTTTATGACACCATGAATCGCAGCACGCCAGGCCTCCCTGTCCATCACCAACTCCCGGAGTTCACTCAAACTCATGTCCATCGAGTCGGTGATTCCATCCAGCCATCTCATCCTCTGTTGTCCCCTTCTCCTCCTGCCCCCAATCCCTCCCAGCATCAGAGTCTTTTCCAGTGAGTCAGCTCTTCGCATGAGGTGGCCAAAGTATTGGAGTTTCAGCTTCAGCATTAGTCCTTCAG
>NW_011495077.1:3657884-3662091 GCF_000754665.1 Bison bison bison | reverse complement strand
TGACTGGTCAGATCTCCTTGCAGTCCAAGGGACTCTCAAGAGTCTTCTCCAACACCACAGTTCAAAAGCATCAATTCTTCAGTGCTCAGCTTTCTTCACAGTCCAACTCTCATATCCCTCTATGACCACTGGAAAAACCATAGCCTTGACTAGATGGACCTTTGTTGGCTGAGTAATATATCTGCTTTTCAGTATGCTATCTAGGTTGGTCATAACTTTCCTTCCAAGGAGTAAGCATCTTTTAATTTCATGGCTGCAATCACCATCTGCAGTGATTTTGGAGCCCCTAAAAATAAAGTCAGCCGCTGTTTCCCCATCTATTTGCCATGAAGTGATGGGACCAGATGCCATGATCTTCGTTTTCTGAATGTTGAGCTTTAAGCCAACTCTTTCACTCTCCTCTTTCACTTTCATCAAGAGGCTTTTTAGTTCCTCTTCACTTTCTGCCATAAGGGTGGTGTCATCTGCATATCTGAGGTTATTGGTATTTCTTCTGGCAATCTTGATTCCAGCTTGTGCTTCTTCCAGCCCAGCGTTTCTCATGATGTACTCTGCATATAAGTTAAATAAGCAGGGTGACAATATACAGCCTTGACGTACTCCTTTTCCTATTTGGAACCAGTCTGTTGTTCCATGTCCAGTTCTAACTGTTGCTTCCTGACCTGCATATAGGTTTCTCAAGAGGCAGGTCAGGTGGTCTGGTATTCCCATTTCTTTCAGAATTTTCCACAGTTTCTTATGATCCACACAGTCAATGGCTTTGGGATAGTCAATAAAGCAGAAATAGATGTTTTTTCTGGAACTCTGTTCCTTTTTCGACGATCCAGCGGATGTTGGCAATTTGGTCTCTGGTTCCTCTGCCTTTTCTAAAACCAGCTTGAACATCTGGAAGTTCACAGTTCACGTATTGCTGAAGCCTGTCTTGGAGAATTTTGAGCATTACTTTACTAGCGTGTGAGATGAGTGCAATTTTGTGGTAGTTTGAGCATTCTTTGGCATTGCCTTTCTTTGGGATTGGAATGAAAACTGACCTTTTCCAGTCCTGTGGCCACTGCTGACTTTTCCAAATTTGCTGGCATATTGAGTGCAGCACTTTCACAGCATCATCTTTTAGGATTTGAAATAGCTCAACTGGAATTCCATCACCTCCACTAGCTTTGTTTGTAGTGATGCTTTCTAAGGCCCACTTGACTTCACATTCCAGGATGTCTGGCTCTAGGTGAGTGATCACACCATCGTGATTATCTTGGTCGTGAAGATCTTTTTTGTACAGTTCTTCTGTGTATCCTTCCACTTCTTCTTAATACCTTCTGCTTCTGTTAGGTCCATACCATTTCTGTCCTTTATCTAGCCCATCTTTGCATGAAATGTTTCCTTGGTATCTAATTTTCTTGAAGAGATTTCTAGTCTTTCCCATTCTGTTGTTTCCCTCTATTTCTTTGCATTGATCGCTGAGGAAGGCTTTCTTATCTCTCCTTGGAACTCTTTGGAACTTTGCATTCAGATGCTTATATCTTTTCTTTTCTCCTTTGCTTTTTGCTTCTCTTCTTTTCACAGCTATTTGTAAGACCTCCTCAGACAGCCATTTTGCTTTTTTGCATTTCTTTTCCATGGGGATGGTCTTGATCCCTGCCTCCTCTACAGTGTCACAAACCTCCATCCATAGTTCATCAGGCACTCTGCCTATCAGATCTAGGCCCTTAAATCTATTTCTCACTTCCACTATATAATCATAAGGGATTTGACTTAGGTCATACCTGAATGGTCTAGTGGTTTTCCCCACTTTCTTCAGTTTAAGTCTGAATTTGGCAATAAGGAATTCATGATCTGAGCCACAGTCAGCTCCTGGTCTTGTTTTTGCTGACTGTATAGAGCTTCTCCATCTTTGGCTGCAAAGAATATATATAATCAATCTGATTTCAGTATTGACCATCTGGTGATGTCCATGTGTAGAGTCTTGTCTTGTGTTGTTGGAAGAGGGTGTTTGCTATGACCAGTGCATTCTCTTGGCAAAGCTCTATTAGCCTTTGCCTTGCTTCCTTCCATACTCCAAGGCCAAATTTGCCTGTTACTCCATGTGTTTATTGATTTCCTACTTTGGCATTCCAGTCCCCTATAATGAAAAAGACATCTTTTTTGGGTGTTAGTTTTAAAAGATCTTGTAGGTCTTCATAGAACCATTCAACTTCAGCTTCTTGAGCATTACTGGTTGGGGCATAGGCTTGGATTACCGTGATATTGAATGATTTGCCTTGGAAACGAACAGAGATCATTCTGTCGTTTTTGAAATTGCATGCAAATGCTGCATTTCAGACTCTTTTGTTGACCATGATGGCTATTCCATTTCTTCTAAGGGATTCCTGCCCACAGTAGTAGATATAATGGTCATCTGAGTTAAATTCACCCATTTCAGTCCATTTTAGTTTGCTGATTCCTAGAATGTCAACATTCACTCTGCCATCTCTTGTTTGACCACTTCCAATTTGCCTTGATTCATGGACCTGATATTCCAGGTTCCTATGTAATATTGCTGTTTACAGCATCAGACCTTGCTCCTATCACCAGTCACATCCACAACTGGGTATTGTTTTTGCTTTGGCTCCATCCCTTCATTCTTTCTGGAGTTATTTCTCCACTGATCTCCAGTAGCATATTGGGCAGCTACTGACCTGGGGAGTTCCCCTTTCAGTGTCCTATCCTTTTGCCTTTTCATACTGTTCATGGGGTTCTCACGGCAAGAATGCTGAAGTGGCTTGCCATTCCCTTCTCCAGTGGACCACATTCTGTCAGACCTCTCCTCCATGACCCACCCATCTTGGGTGGCCCCAGAGGGCATGGCTTAGTTTCATTGAATTAGACAAGGCTGTGGTCCTAGTGTGATTAGATTGGCTAGTTTTCTGTGATTATGGTTTCAGTGTGTCTGCCCTCTGATGCCCTCTCGCAACACCTACGGTCTTACTTGGGTTTCTCTTACCTTGGACTCGGGTATCTCTTCACGGCTGCTCCCAGGTCTTACAATAAAGATGCACAGTTCCGAGCGGACAGGGGGCTTAGAGGGAGGGCAGTGCGGCCCAGACAACCTGGCCTCGACACCTCAGCTCCTGTTTCCATGCAACCGAACCTGAGCTTGTGCCCCCACCTCTGAGGGCCTGGCAGAGAACAAAAGAGTCAGACGTAACTAAGCACGCACGCACACACACACACACACACACACACACACACACACACAGGTGTCCCCATGAAAAGAAACACTGTACCCTGTTAGCACTCACTTTGCATTTCCTGTTTCTCCCCCCAACTCCCCACCAGGATAACACTCTGTTTCTGGATTTATCTGTTGTGGACATTTCATGTAAATGACATTGTACAGTATGTAGCTTTTTGCACACTACTTTTACTTAGCATAATGTTTTCAAGGTTTATCTATGTTGTAGCTTCTATCAGTACTTCATTTACTTTTACTGTTGAATAATAATCAGTTATACTGATAGATCACATTGTGTTTATCCATTCATTGTTTGATGGATATTGGGTCGTTTTCATGTTTCTACTTTTTGGCTGTTATGAATAATGCTGTGTACATTTGTGTACAAAAATTTTTTGAAGTTTTTTTGTTTGGATCTGAATCAAGATCTACACTATTGGTTTGTATGCATTTTAAGTTTCCTTTAAGCTAAAAGTATCCCCCTATACCTTCCTTTATTCCTTGTAATTTATTTGTTGAAGTAACTGGGTCATTTGTCACCAAGAATTTTCTCTCAATGGGGATGATGTTGATTGCAACCCCATGGGGTCTATTACCACATTACCCTGTCCTTTTATTTTTTCTTAATTTGTCATTGGATCTAGAGCTTGATTCAGGGTTTTGCTGTTGTTTTGCTGAGACTACCACATAGGTGGTGGTGGTGTATGCTTTCATCAAGAGGCATATCGTGTGTGTTTCCCTGTTGCTGTCAGCCACCAGAGTTCAACATACTGTGGCCATGAGTCACGTCTGGTTTGTGGCCTCTTTTTGTACGTCAGTTCAGTTCAGTCACTCAGTCGTGTCCGACTCTTTGCAACCCCATGAATCGCAGCACGCCAGGCCTCCCGGTGCATCGCCAACTCCCAGGGTTCACTCAGATTCACATCCATCGAGTCAGTGATGCCATCCAGCCATCTCATCCTCTGTCGTCCCCTTCTTCTCCTGCCCCCTAATCCCCTCCCA
>NW_011495077.1:3657364-3657784 GCF_000754665.1 Bison bison bison | reverse complement strand
GACCTTTGTTGGCAAAGTAATGTCTCTGCTTTTCAATATGCTGTCTAGGTTGGTCATAACTTTCCTTCCAAGGAGTAAGCGTCTTTTAATTTCGTGGTTGCCATCACCATCTGCAGTGATTTTGGAGCCCCCAAAAATAAAGTCTGACACTGTTTACAATGTTTCCCCATCTATTTCCCATGAAGTGATGGGACCAGATGCCATGGTCTTCGTTTTCTGAATGTTGAGCTTTAAGCCAGCCTTTTCACTCTCCTCTTTCACTTTGATCAAGAGGCTTTTTAGTTCTTCACTTTCTGCCATAAGGGTGGTGTCATCTGCATATCTAAGGTTATTTATATTTCTCCCGGCAATCTTGATTCCAGCTTGTGCTTCTTCCAGCCCAGCGTTTCTCATGATGTACTCTGCATATAAGTTAAATAA
>NW_011495077.1:3602210-3656847 GCF_000754665.1 Bison bison bison | reverse complement strand
CAATATACAGCCTCGACGTACTCCTTTTCCTATTTGGAACCAGTCTGTTGTTCCATGTCCAGTTCTAACTGTTGCTTCCTGACCTGCATATAGGTTTCTCAAGAGGCAGGTCAGGTGGTCAGGTATTCCCATTTCTTTCAGAATTTTCCACAGTTTCTTGTGATCCACACAGTCAAAGGCTTTGGCATAGTCAATAAAGCTGGAATAGATGTTTTTCTGGAACTCTCTTGCCTTTTTGATTATCCAGTGGATGTTGGCAATTTGATCTCTGCTTCCTCTGCCTTTCCTAAAACCAGCTTGAACATCTGGAACATCTGGAAGTTTTTTTACATAGTATTAGCCAAAGTTGGGTTTTATATTTTTAAAGCATTAAAAAAATGAAAAACAAAGAAAGAATGTGTGACCGAAACTGTATGTAGCCTGCCAATCCTAACGTACTGTCTCACCCTTTGCAGAAAAGTTTGCTGACTCCCGGGTCAATGGTGTTTATTTCCCAGAGTGGTTAATTTATTAGGGTTTGCAAAATTGTGATATCATCTCATTATTTAATTATTAGGTGGACTGCCTCCATAAACAGAAACTTATTTGGTGAATTTGATTCCCATCAGAACAATTTGATCAGGAAAAACACTAAATTACATGCCACTTTTTAAAAATAATGGTTTGATTCTGTAATGTTCTCCAAAGTTGACCAATTAGTGCTTTTGTTTGTTGGTATTATAAAGTAATATGCTTAGTCCTTCAGTCATGTCCAACTCTGTGACCCCATGGACTGTTCCCCACCAGGCTTCTCAGTCCATGGGATTCTCCAGGCAAGAATACCAGAGTGGGTACCCATTTCCTTCTCCAAGGGATCTTCCCAACCCAGGGATTGAACCCAGGTCTCCTGGGTTGCAGGCAGATTCTTTACCATCTGAGCCATTGGTACCCAGCATATCTTAGTGTTTCAACTTTTTATGTAATTATAGTGACTGATGCTTAAGTGTCCCATGTTTGGCCAGTCTTGAGTCTTTGGGGATGATCAATCGCTTTATGTTTTCTGGTGTGACTAGATGTTGCAGATTCATCTCATGTGCCAGTTGCAAACCTGGAATTAACCAGTTTTTTTTTAAATGTTTTGTGTGAAAAAATGGAATTTAGAGGCCACATCTGTGTATGGAAAGTATTTATTGCTACTGAGCTGAGCATTGTCACCAGTCCTTTTCATGTGAAGTGTTATTAGGAAATAACATATTTTTTAAATAAATAAAATACAAATTCATGTTGCACACAAAACAGAGGAGTACATGGCTTTTACTTAATCTTACTGATTTTACATCTGTATTGCTTCCACACTGAGATGAGAATCTTGTTTTTTGTAACTCAGTGAATTTACTCATTTGCTTTATTCCAACACACACACACACAGACACCACCCACCCCCCAACTCTCCAGCCCTGTTCCCAGTCTCAGTATCAATATCAACTGCAATAAAATGGTTACTAAAACAGTTTAAATTGTGTCCTAAATTCTTGACTAGTTTCTTTTTGTGTGGTTAAAAGGATAACTGGATATTTAGGTTTGTTTCGTTTCTGATTTTAATTTTTAGAGACTTTGAAATTTTATTTTTTTGTTTTTTAACTGTGTAAAATATTTACATGGTCCTAATGTCAAATCTCGGAGAAGGCAATGGCACCCCACTCCAGTACTCTTGCCTGGAGAATCCCATGGGCCGGGGAAGCCTGGTGGGCTGCTGTCTATGGGGTCACACAGAGTCGGACACGACTGAAGTGACTTATCAGCATCAATGTCAAATCTATGAAGAAGATCTATTCAGTGACATCCAACTTCAGTTCCAGTCTCCTGTAATCATATTTTTTCCTTCTTAGCTGCATTAAAAACTATGTGGATATGTATTAGTATCTCACCTTTCTTAGATAAATATATCTACTTTCTTCAACCTTGCTTTTTCACTTAATTTATCCTAGAGATCACTCCATGGTAGAATATATTCTGTCATTTTACCTATTCACCACTGCATAGTATCCCACCGTGTCCGTGTACCACGGTTTGTTCAGTGTGTCCATTGCTGGTGTCAGGATTGTTTCCATGCTGTTACTGCAGGTAGTGCTGCAGTGATGAGTCTTGCTTGTACCTGTTTTCGTATTTTGGCCGGTCTGTGGAAGGAGTAGATTCAGAGACAGGGGATTGCTGAATCAAAGGGTGCTAGATATTGCAAACCCCCTTCTCTAGTGGCCATGCCATTTTGCATTCCCATCAGCCTGTCTCATTGCCTATAGAGTATGTTGAAAACATTTGGGGTTTTGCCATTATGATAGGTGAGAAGTTGTATCTGAGTGTAGTTTTAATTTGCATCCTTATTATGAATGAGGTTAAGTATCTTTTAAAATGATAAAAGGACCATTTCAGTCTAATTCTACATCTGTGTGAAAACGGCATGTAATTATAGTAGTATAGAAAGTCATATTTTACTTCCACAAATGTATTTACAACTACTTGGTTATTATATACATGCATATATGTGGCTTCACTGTGTGTATTTTGGGGCTCATTCTTATCTTTCTGATACTGTTGGCATCTCTCTTAGATTTTAGAAGTCTTCTCTTTTTCCTCCCCTTGGTTATTTCAATCATAAATATGTCACCAAGAGATTAATAGACCAGTGAATGAAATATGAATTTGTCTATGACAACATTACAGCTTACTAATGCAGGCTTGAGTCAACAAGTCTAAACTCAGTTTATTTTTCATCAGTAAATAATACAGTTGAACAGAAAGATTCTAGAACCTCGTCTACAGACCTTGTAAGACTATCACATGAGTTTTCTGAAACATCTGCTTATTTTGCAACAAGAGCTTTACATGCATCAAGTTCTTTGCAGAAAATAGTTTTGATATTGTAAGACTCATTATTAAGGATTTGTAGTCTTAGGTTATTCTTTTTTGTATATATTTAAGTTGTTAGATTGTCCTGTGGGATTTCATAAATATTGCTTTTGTTAGTAAAGCTGCTGACAGCAAAAGCTTTCAATAAATTATTCATAATCTGTTTGTTTTCTGTGTTCAAGAATTAATGCATCTTTATGCAGGAATTTTTTTAGCTGAACTTGATAACAATTTGTAGACATATGGTGTACAGTACACTTGAATACAAATTGTAATGCTTGTTTTCAGTACGAGAAAAGTAGTCTATTAGTGATCCTTAGAGCAACATCAACTCTCCAGAACATAGCTGATTACTGAAGAATAATAGAAAAAAGCTTTAAAAAATGTGAAGTAATTAAATGTCAGAGAAATTTCTGTTCTTTAAAGATGTGGGCCACTGGATTTTATCTGTTTTGTTTACTTCCACTTGTGTACTTACTATTCTCTTTGGTTCATTGAGAACTTTAGGCCTTGTTTTACCATCTTGCTCTCCATTCCAAGTTCTGGATAACTTGTGTGTCTACTTTGCTTATTATCTTTTTAATACCATCTTCAGTACTTTCAGTACTTTAACTTCCTCATCTCCAATGACTTCTCTTTTATGCCACTTCAAATATCAGCTTCCATAACTGCATCCTACCCTTGTCACCACTCAGCAGTGCTGAAATACTGAAATTATATAACAGTCTCAGTATAGTCTCCTGTCTGTCCAGGTTTCTCACATTAAACTGGCACCATTTTTGCCCATGTCCGGTCACTCCTGTTTATTTCCTTTCCTATCTTTAGATTCCATTGACAACCAGTTGCTGATACCTTCAACTCTCCTATTTCATTGTCACTTTCTACTCATGTGCCTAGAAAGAAATCAGTTTTAAATGTCTAAACTTTTTCTTCCCTTTATTCTCCACAAAGTCATGTTCTTTTATTTGAACCTCTTTAAATACAGTTACCAACCTTAACTGGGCTCTCAGTGCAGCTGAGTAATCCAGTTTCCCCTCTCTTTGTGCCCTCTTCCTGACTGAAGCTACTTCAGGTGTTCACCACTACCTGCAGATGCCTTCTTCACATCTCCAGCCTACTCACACCATCAACAGTTGTTCTCTCCTTATGCTTAAGAGACTGTATGAGCAATTAACAATGACTCCTATAACTTTAAAGTCTTTCCTACCCAGAGTATCAATTAAGGTGTTTTATTCCGAGCATTACAGATTTTAACTAACTTGAGCAAAGAAGAAAGTTTATTAGAATGATGTTGGACAGCTTAAAGGATCAATGGAAAAACTAAAGAACCAAAGTGTCTACTATATCATTTAGATAAAAAAGGTTATTTTTCTATAAATTATCATTCTTCTCAGTTATATAATTAATTCTGTTTGAATTTTCTTGAGACCTTATGCCTAAGGATATATATGTTGCATGTTGTACAGTGTCTGATATGCTGTAATTGCCTGGACAATCAACAATCCAGTGGACTGCTTTGCTCTCAATGTTTTAACATTGCAAAAGCATCTAGGAGTAAGGACTTTTTTTTTTTTGATAAGGACATTTTTGTATATAACAGTACCATTAATCACATCTAAGAGCACATGTATACCTGTGATGGATTCATTTTGATGTTTGGCAAAACTAATACAATTACGTAAAGTTTAAAAATAAAATAAAATTAAAAAAAAAAAATTAAAATGAATATTATCTAATATACTAAAAAGTTTAAGTCACTATTCCCTATATGCTATTTGTAAACCAGGACTCAGTAAAAGTTCACTCATTGTATTTTTGTCTCTTTAGTCATTTTTCATACCACCCTTAATACTGAATTTGATCCCTCAGTTAAGGTGGTGATCATTATGTTCGTTATGAAAGTACTTTTCGTTCCTTATAGTTAATGAGTAATTTGTGGATGACACTCTGAAATTGTGTGACTATCCTTTTTTCCAGAAACCTTCACCTAGTAGTTTGAGCAATAATCAATAATGAATTAATTATTACTACAATTTTAGATTAAGTTTCTAAAAAATTTTGTTTTTAAATAGGAGTTTCTGAGTAAGTGTTAAAGAGAAGATGTTGATAGTTTAAATTCCATAATTTTTACTATTTGGATATGGTAGACTGGTTGGTTGTATTTTACAGCCAGAAAGAGCTTTGCTTTGATTCCTCACAGCTACTGTCACAATTCATAATCTTTTACTCTTTGCAGAAACAGTGCAACTTTTTTTTAAGAAAGAACTTTCTTGTTTGCTAAAAAGAATATTAATGAACAGTAGCATAGTCCATTGCAGTACTGACCAGTAGAAATGCAGTGTAAGCCATGTACATAATTAAAAATTTTAATGTGCCAATTTCCATGTACCATACCACATTAGAAAACCAAAAAGAAACAAGTGAAATTAATTTTAAGATATTTTATTTAAATATATCCAAAATATTTAAACATGTAATCAGTACAAAGTTATTTTGCGTTCTTTGTGTGTGTGTGTGCACAGTAAGTCTTCTAATATTGGTGTGTATTTTATGTATTTAGAATGTCACATTTCACATTCCCAATAGCCGCATGTCACTAAGTGACTACTGGGCAGTGCCAATATCCAACTGGATATTAGTTTAGTGGTTATGATCTTGGTCACAGGAAAGCCAGACTAACTTGATTCAAATTTTGCTTTCTTCATAGGTAGCTTCTAAAAGTGTTAGTCGCTTGTTTCCAGGTGGCTCAGTGATAAAGAATCCACTTGCCAGTGCAGGAGACGGGTTCAATCCCTGGGTTGGGACGATCCCCTGGAGAAGGAAATGGCAACCCACCCCAGTATTCTTGCCTGAGAAACGCTTATGGACAGAGGAGCCCGGTGGGCCACAGTCCATGGGATCGCAAAAGAGTCGAACATGACTGAGCAACTAATTAACAAACAGAATAGGTAGCTTCATGACTTTGGACATTATTCATTCTCTTTGTGGCTCAGTTTTCTCTTTGTAAATGAGAATGATAATTACTAATACTCGTTTTGGAGAATTGAAAGAATACAAACAAAGCATTAGAGTAACGGCTGGTACATAGTAAATATTCAGTAAATGTTAACTATTATTATTGTACCTTTAGACTTGGTCCCGTAATTACCATTTTTTTCATAGAAGTATCATTATATTTTTTAGAAATAGGACCAGATCTTGGATCCCTTGACTTCACTTCTGTATCAGGATGTTTGTTGCCCCCAGTCTCCTTTACCTCCTGTGTGGTGACTTCAGTAAGATGAACTAGATTTTCCAGGACACTTCTGCTTTCTAGTGTTTACTCCTCTAGTTACTATAATTCATTGAAATGAGTGGGGAAATCCAACTCTGCAAATCGCAATGAGTTAATAAAAGACTTATTGTTGTGATTTTTAAAAAACCCACAAAAGATTGACAGCTGTAGTAACACTGGGTTGATGTATTTCTCTTTGTAAAATCCTAAAATTCCCCTCTATTACAAAAGCCTGTGTAGTTGTAGCAATGAGATAAAATGTTAACATATGGAGTGGAGGTGATCTTGAATATTCATGATAGTTGTATCCAGTTCAGAGTTATTTAGAATGTGTTTTAGATTATCCATTTTTGCATTAGATCAGAGTAACTGTAGATGATTGCACGGGCAGTAGTTAATGAAATTTTACAAAGGACACATCATTTTTAAAAAATGTTGACAATGTACTGTGATAAAACATTTTGCAGTCAGAATACTAGTAAGTTTTTAAATACTAGTCATGGTAGAAAAGTGTGAAACATTTAACAAAGTAGTATAGAATTACAGTGTATTGATAAAACAGTGTCACCATTCACATCTTTGGGTTACACCTCAATGTTAATATTTGCATTATATTATTATCATTGAGCTTATATTTTCTTGTATAATATACAAAAATGGAACTAAAAAATTCTTGTTTCGGAAATTCAGAAGACCTTGCATCAGGTTTTGGGTGAGATATATTACTCTCAGGACAATCTTCTGGCCACAAATAACAAAAGTTGCTTATAAGATGTTTGGAGAAGGCAGTGGCACCCCACTCCAGTGCTCTTGCCTGGAAAATCCCATGGATGGAGGAGCCTGGTAGGGTGCAGTCCATGGGGTCGCCAAGAGTCGGACATGACTGAGCAACTTCACTGTCACTTTTCAGTTTCATTCATTGGAGAAGGAAATGGCAACCCACTCCAGTGTTCTTGCCTGGAGAATCCCAGGGACGGGGGAGCCTGGTGGGCTGCCGTCTATGGGGTCTCACAGTCGGACACGACTGCAGCGACTTACCAGACTTAACAGCATAAGATGTTTAGATAACTATCTAAACATGAAGATTTATATAGTTAATAGAAGTTCTGCTGCTGCTGCTGCTGCTAAGTCGCTTCAGTCGTGTCCAACTCTGTGTGACCCCATAGATACCAGTCCGTCAGGCTCCCCCGTCCCCGGGATTCTCCAGGCAAAAATACTGAAGTGGGTATAGAAGTTCTACTTAGTGTAAAAATTTTTATATCTTTCTCATCTAGTAGAATGAAAAATTCAGATTTTCCCTTAATTTTGAGCTGAAATACAAGTATTGCTAATATTGTTGGCCTGTTAGCTATTATTAATGTACCTTTCCTAAGAATTAGAGGATTTTCAGGTAATTGTTCAAAGCATTGGTGATATTGTTTGCAGGTTATCAGATAGTCTTCTTGCTGATCACATAGAAAGTTATGAAATATTAATGTTCTTTATTTATGACACTTTGAAAAGTGATAATAAAAGATTTTACAAAGGACAGATTTGAAATCATCTGAATATCAAATTTTCAAGAATGAAGCTGATCTTAAACAGTGGAAATCTGATGTTATGCAAAGCCACTAAGGATCACTAATACTTAATTTCATCTTGGCCCACCCACCCTTCAAACCTGTAGAATTCTGAAAAGTACACAAAACACGAAACAAACCAAGGTACAAAGGGCAAGAAGCATTGACAAACCAGAGGTCATTTTAATCCTCTTCTGTAGTCTAGCCTTCTAGACTAGTGGTTGTGTTGGCTATAAATAGTGTAAATATGGTAGAAGTTATGATGTAGATGACTAGGTTTAGTAATATTATAGTGGGTTGTATAGTAGGATTGCTGTTACTCAGCCTATGTGGGCAATTGATGAGTAGGCTATAATTTCTCATAGTTGGGTTTGGTTTAGTCTTCCTCAGCCTCCGATCATAATTGACAAAATTGATAGAATAAGGATTAGGTTTAGGTTGATGGATGGAGAAATTTGGTAGAGTACGGATGTAGGTGCTAATTTTTGTCATGTAAGCAGGATTAGGCCAGATGACAGGGAGATGCCTTGTGTTACTTCTGGGACTTAGACGTGGAATGGGGCTATTCCTAGTTTTATGGTGAGAGCTATTGTTATAAGTATAGATGCTGTTGGGTTGAATAATTTTATTACGGTCCATTGGCCTGAGAACATTAAATTAATGGTAACGGCTATTATTAGTAATATTGAAGCTGTAGATTGGGTTAGGAAATATTTGGTCGATGCCTTGGATAGGCCTTAAAAACAAAGTTAATTGCTGAGAAGAGCACATACAGGGCGGGGTAAAAGACTCTTTCAGAGAGAGTCGTCAGGGAAGGCCTCTGTAGAAGTGACAGTTGGGTTGAAACATGAAGAATGAGAAGGAGCTAGACCTGTGATATGAGTGGTTGTGGAGCAAGTGTTCAGGCAGAGGGAAGAGCAAGTGCAAAGACTTTAGTACGGGAAAGAAAATGGCTTGTTCAGGAAACTAAATTATGTGGCCAGAGTTTACTGAGTTAGAGTGTGATATAAGATTAGGTTGCAGAGAGGCAGGAAGCAGATCCTGTAGACTTTTTGAATGCCTTGGTAATGAATTTGGATTTTATATTAGCTGTAATAGGGAGCTGTTGAAAGATTAGGCAGAGAAGAAAGATGACCAAATTTGAGTTTTAAGATCTCTTCATGTTATTTTATACATAATTATCAAAATGTAATTAAAAATAAAAAATAAAGTCCATATTTTATGCATTACAATTTCTAAAATGCGACTGGTAAACACAGAGTTTGTAAATGTTAGCAGTTTGGGGGAAAATAGTGTAGGCTTTTGAACTATGAATAGTTACTGTTAATTGAGGACCTGTTACCTGCCAAGCAGAACGTCCCTCATAGCTCAGTTAGTTAAAGAATCCGCCTGCAATGCAGGAGACTCCAGTTCGATTCCTGAGGCAGGAAGATCTGCTGGAGAAGGGATAGGCTACCCACTCCAGTATTTTTGGGCTTCCCTTGTGGCTCAGCTGGTAAAGAATCCAGTAAAGAATCTGCCCGCAATGTGGGAGACCTGGGTTCAGTCCCTTGGTTGGGAAGATTCCCCGGAGAAGGGAAAGACTACCCACTCCGGTATTGTGGTCTGGAGAATTCCATAGACTGTATAGTCCCTGGGGCTGCAAAGGGTCAGACATGACTGAGCGACTTTCACTTCACTTCACTTACCTGCCAAGCAGTGAGGTGGGTGCTTTTACACATCTTCACAGAAATCTCCTTAAAAGGAAGCCATTATTTTATAGGGGAGAAAATTGTTTTCTAGGGGAATCAGTCCTGAATAATCATTGGAAGGACTGATGCTGAAGCGCCAATACTTTGGCTACCAGGTGTGAAGAACTGACTCGTTGGAAAAGACCCTGATGCTGGGAAAGATTGTAGGCAGGAGGAGAAGGGGATGACAGAGGAGATGGTTGGATGGCATCACCAACTCGATGGACATGAGTTTGAGCAGGCTCCAGGAGTTGATGACGGACAGGGAATTCTGGTGCACTGCAGTCTATGGGGTTGCAAAGAGTCGGACACAACTGAGCAACTGACCTGGACTGAGGGGAGAAGCAATTATTTTATAAGGGAGAAAGTTTTGAATACAGAAAGAAATTAACTAGCCCCGTCAGAGCTAGGATTTGCTACCATGTCTACCTGACTGCATTTTACTGAAGTTTTTTCCCACTTGGCTGTTTTTGCTAGGGGAAGGAGAAAGGAAGAACATTGAAGACTGAAGAAAAGGAAAGTGCTCTTACTATAATAAATTTTTATTTAATAAATCCACATATTTTTCATTTTGAAGTGTGATTGGAAAGGTAGATGCTATAAATTAGAACCATCAAATTGAATTTCTGTATTAGGACATTATGAACTTGAAAAAGAATTTCTGATCCAGGTTTGATTATAAGTGGACATTTGTTTTTTTAAATGATATATCTGTGCCGTAAAAGTTTTTCAAAACATGTGTTTATGAGTTAAAATCATCCATGTAATATTAACAGCTAGCCACTTATCTAACTTGAAATTCCCAGGAAAGGAGTTCTGCATGCTTAATAGATTCAGTTTTTGGAGGAGTTAGCTGTACAGGGCAGAGAGGGGACATTGATTGTTGTATAGGAAAACGAGATAGAAAACATTTGTTAATGCTTGAGTGTTGCCTGTTCTTAATAGATAACATTGATGTATTTGGTTGAGCCCTTAGAATGTTGAATTACTTGAACTGACTTTTAAATGTTTTAATTATAAATTGAGAACCATAAACAAGAGAACCTGAACTCTCAGGAACAAGAGTTCAGGTTCCTGAATGGTGATAGTGAACTCTGAGAGCTCAGGATGGATGAAATATGGGATTAAAGACTGACTAGATGGAATAGGACGATCAAAAGTAATGTTAAAGAGTAAAAGAAATATGAAGTCCATCGACATTAGTGTCTTAGCTTAGAGTGAAGAGATAATTTTCCTAGGATGAGTAACACTGTACAGAGCACTTATATTTGTAGGTGTATAAAAAAGTTTGCTTATCCTTCTGTTCCATATTCCTGCTGCTATCAATAACTTTGAACCTCTTTAGGCAGTAAGACAGCTAGATATCTTTTTATTTCTGCCAGTATTCGTATCCTATGTGTCTGTGTGTGTTTTTTTTTTACTCTGGGTCCAATACAATTTAAAAATAATTATTGGCTGCATAATTAAAGTATGCAGTGAGTGTTATGATTTGTTGATATTTGGGGGTAGGGGCATTTCAACTGAAATGAGTTTCTTGTGGATATTTTCCTTTCATAAGATGGAATTCCATCAAGAAGTGTGAAATATTCTATCAAAAAGTGAGGAATAGTCTATCAAGAAGTGAGAGCTATTCCATTAAGAAGTGAGAAATTTGCAGAGACTTGGGAGCATAGAAGAGATCAGATAGGATCATTAAACCTATTTCAGAATAATTTGTATGGTGACTCTGGTTATAGTAAACTAAAATTAAACAAACAAGTGGATAGGGAATCAGAACCCTGGTGAGAAGTATAGGACGGTTTTTATACAAAGTCAGCTGAGAAGTGGGTGTCTGATAACACTTCTACTGTGACAAAGGAAGAGTGGTTAAATACAGTGGTGATGGATCTTTTGAAAAATAATCCTCTGTCCTCAACAAAGGATTAATCACCACCAACAACAGAAAATTTGTTATTAAAAGGATGACAAGGATGCGTAAGCAATTGTTCATATTTTTTAAAGTAAATAATACAGAAATCCATGAAGTTAAAACCCTTCTCCCTATATGCTCTCCATCAGCAGCTCAATCCCACTACTCTCCCCGAGAGAAAACTCTGTTGACTGTTTAGTGTTTATTCTTCCAGACTTCTTCCTCTATATTTACATTTAAATATATGCACATGCACATATATACTCCTGTGTAGAAGGCAATGGCACCCCACTCCAGTACTCTTGCCTGGAAAATCCCATGGATGGAGAAGCCTGGTAGGCTGCAGTCCATGGGGTCGCTGAGGGTCGGACACGACTGAGCGACTTCACTTTCACTTTTCACTTTCATGCACTGGAGAAGGAAATGGCAACCCACTCCAGCATTCTTGCCTAGAGAATCCCAGGGACGGGGGAGCCTGGTGGGCTGCCATCCCTGGGGTCGCACAGAGTTGGACACAACTGAAGTGACTTAGCAGTAGCAGCACATATATTTTAATATAAGTGGGATCATCCTGTACACGTTTTAAAACTTAAATTTTTTTATTTAGCAAATATATGCATTTTGATAATCATTAAGTCTCAGTATATGAATATACCCTAGACTTTTCATATTGTTCCCTTCTGGGCACACTATATATAGAGAGATGAAAGTAGCTTTATTTCTGCTTAAAGAAATAACGAAACCACAAAAGTAGTAGCACAAAACAAAGCTAAATTTTTAAAAATAATCTTAGGACAAAGAAAACCTTTTAAAATATAACAGGTTTACTTTTAGGTAGTTAAAATGTATTAACTAAAAATCAAAGTAGAAAAAAGAACATTTACAAAACATGGTTATCTATGCCCAAAGATTGCTTTTAGTCACTAGGATGAATAATCCATTAGAAAAATGGACAGAGTGTCTGTATAGTGACTTTATGAAAGAAATACAGCTAGTTAACATAGAAGAAATACCTTATTACCAAAGAATCATCTCAATTTTCTCTTTTACATTCTGTAGAAAATTTCACTTTTTGAATACTAGAATTTTAAATATTTCTAAATCTCATTATAGGGTTTATAATAAAACTTCTACTAAATATTCATATCATCTAGCAAGGCTGGGTTATTTCCAGTAGCAGGGTCTTTTTTCCTAAATGGGTCAAATTTTTATTTCCTAATAAAAAATAGGTTTTATTTATTAGATATGAATATGAATTTATTGGATATTCATAGTAAAATGACTGTATTTTTGTATCATACCTAAAGGAGAAGCCACTTAAAAATAATTTTTGGACATGTTATATCTTCTTACAGAAATAAAGGAGAAAAGTTTTGTTTACCTTTGTTCTTTTTCTTTATTATTTCTATAGGATCCAGCATTCGGACATTCACTCCATTTTACTTTTTGGTGGAACCAGTGGATACACTCTCAGTTAGAGGCTCTTCTGTTATACTAAACTGTTCAGCATATTCTGAGCCATCTCCAAAAATTGAATGGAAAAAAGATGGAACTCTTTTAAACTTAGTGTCAGATGATCGACGCCAGCTTCTCCCAGATGGGTCTTTGTTTATCAGCAGTGTGGTGCATTCCAAACACAATAAACCTGATGAAGGTTATTATCAGTGTGTAGCCACTGTTGAGAGTCTTGGAACTATTGTCAGCAGAACGGCCAAGCTCACAGTAGCAGGTAAGTTTCGTTGAATAATTTATTTGTATTTTCAAGTTTTCATAAAGAGTGAATCTTGATAAAAGTGGTATTATCCTAGAGTTTTCATTAAACTGGTTACAGCAAATACACTCATTTAACAAGTATCAATTGAGCATATAATGTGTATAGGATTATGCTTGGATTTGCTCACTCTGTAGGGAGAAAACTGGAGCACTTTTTCACTTTCTAATGGTTTCAAGGTGTTATCAGAAGTACTGAACCAGCTCTTTTAATCTTTTTAACCTGGAAATGACAAAAGTTGTGCAGGAAAGTTGAGCCACTTTGATTACGAACTTTTATCCTACCCCGCATAACCATTTAGTGTGATTCTGTAAAGCTTGTAGTATAGCCAGAGACTTTGTTCTTTATGCCTTAACCAGGGAAATGATATTTAATTGGATTTTTAAAAATCTGTAGGATGTATATATGTGTGTTTGTGTGTGTATACATGTGTGTGTGTATACACATATATAAACACACACATATATACACACATATAAACGTGTGTGTGTGTGTATAGGATTCCCAGGTGACTCAGTGGTAAAGAATCCTCCTGCTAATGCAGGAGATGTAGGTTAGATTCCTGGGTCAGGAAGATCGCCTGGAGTAGGAAGTGGCAACCTACTGCAGTATTCTTGCCTGTAGAATTCCATGGGCAGAAGAACCTGGCAGTCTACAGTCCTGTAGTCCATGGGGTCGCAGAGAATTAGACATGACTGTGGGTGTTCATTGGAAGGACTGATGTTGAAGCTGAAACTCCAATACTTTGGCCACCTGATGCGGAGAGCTGACTCATTTGAAAAGACCCTGATGCTGGGAAAGATTGAGGGCAGGAGGAGGAGGGGACGACAAAGGATGAGATGGCTGGATGGCATCACCAACACAATGGACATGGGTTTGGGTGGACTCTGGGAGTTGGTGATGGACAGGGAGGCCTGACGTGCTGTGGTTCATGGGGTCACAAAGAGTCGGACACGACTGAGCAACTGAACTGAAGCATGCACGCATGCACGCATGTATGCCTATATGTGTGTGTATGAATGAAGAGTAGAAAAGTTGTAAAGAGAAAAAGGTCACTCTCTTTTAGAGCATTCCTATTTGAAGAATGTTGGAAAGTGTAATAGCAATTAAAGATCTAGAAGAGTAAGCTATGTTTCCTAAAGAGTTGTAGTGGACAAACAATCAGATCATTGTTTCTACACTTGAGAATCGGATGAAGTAAGTTCTTGTAAAGGGTCACATTGTACAAAAATTGTTTTATCTTTGGCTTATATTCTCACCTTGGTGAAATGTGAACATGTGAAAAAAGAGTATGTCTGAGACAGTAGTTTCCTATCTTATTCCCATTCCAGAGTCCCCCATCCCCTGCTCACTCCAGGTTGTATTAATATTTGCTCATTCACTCAGTATATGATGGCTCTTTTCTTCTTTGGAGCCAAATACTCAAAGTTGAATTTGAGTGTGATGTATAGCCACTGTAGTTATTTCATAATCACAGATTGAGGATTGGGGGGAAAAAAAAGAATCGGGCCTCTTGACAATTTGCCTTTTCCTTTTTTTCTTCTTTCTTTTAAAAATCTTTTTTTGCCAGGCTCTTTCCAGTTGTTGAAAAATAAGTTAGCATTATGACTGACTGACTCTATAACTCACGTTCTTGAACTGGGCTTTTAATCTTGACTCATTCCTCTCAGCTGTCCCCCACATCCAGTCACCAAATCCACTGAATTCTGCTTCCTAATTTCTCGGTATTTGATTCACAGGCTTCTTCCTGAGGCTACTCCTGGTCATCCCTCAGCACAGCCTAGTAACTACCTGACATCTTGTTTTTTCCCTTGTCTTACCCATCTCCACTCTGTGGTCAGAGGACTCTTTCTCACCCTTCAGTGACTCTAATGTAAACTGCATCAAGTTAATGGCTGGACTCTTTAACAGGCTTCTTGAGTCCTTTCATGAGCTGGCCTCCACTTCTCCAACTTGATTTCTTAGCACTCTGCCCCCACCATCACCACCCTCCCCTCATTTAGGCTCTAGCATATTCACTTCCCTTTCATTCTCTGCCTCTGGCCTTTGCTTATGGCTTCCTCACTGCCTATTAATCCTATCCTCTACCTTTTCTTCTCTTTCTTCTCCTCTGGTTCATTCTTCCTTTTAGCTTTCATATCCTTTCAGTTCAGTTCAGTTCAGTCACTCAGTTGTGTCCAACTCTTTGTGACCCCATGAATCGCAGCACACCAGGCGTCCCTGTCTATCACCATCTCCCGGAGTTCACTTAAACTCATGTCCATCGAGTCGGTGATGCCATCCAGTCATCTCATCCTCTGTCGTCCCCTTTTCCTCCTGCCTCCAATCCCTCCCAGCATCAGAGTCTTTTCCAATGAGTCAACTCTTTGCATGAGATGGCCAAAGTATTGGAGTTTCAGCTTTAGCATCATTCCTTCCAAAGAAATCCCGGGGTTGATCTCCTTCAGAATGGACTGGTTGGATCTCCTTGCAGTCCAAGGGACTCTCAAGAGTCTTCTCCAACACCACAGTTCGAAAGCATCAATTCTTCGGCACTCAGCTTTCTTCACAGTCCAACTCTCACATCCATACATGACCACTGGAAAAACCATAGCCTTGACTAGACGGACCTTTGTTGTCGAAGTAATGTCTCTGCTTTCGAATATGCTATCTAGGTTGGTCATAACTTTCCTTCCAAAGAGTAAGAGTCTTTTAATTTCATGACTGCAGTCACCATCTGCAGTGATTTTGGAGCCCCCCAAAATAAAGTCTGACACTGTTTCCACTGTTTCCCCATCTATTTCCCATGAAGTGATGGGACCGGATGCCATGATCTTCATTTTCTGAATGTTGAGCTTGAAGCCAACTTGTTCACTCTCCACTTTCACTTTCATCAAGAGGCTTTTGAGTTCCTCTTCACTTTCTGCCATAAGGGTGGTGTCATCTGCATATCTGAGGTTATTGATATTTCTCCTGGCAATCTTGATTCCAGCTTGTGCTTCTTCCAGCCCAGCATTTCTCATGATGTACTCTGCATATAAGTTAAATAAGTAGGGTGACAATATACAGCCTTGACGTACTCCTTTTCCTATTTGGAACCAGTCTGTTGTTCCATGTCCAGTTCTAACTGTTGATTCCTGACCTACATACACATTTCTCAAGAGGCAGGTCAGGTGGTCTGGTATTCCCATCTCTAGGAAGCATTTTTGACTCAATATTTAAGTAAACAGGTTATTTTAATACAAAACCAAAATTCTTTTGCTGCAAACAGGATTCTGTAGGAGAGTTTAATATGCTTTTGGTCTGGATATCAGGAGGAAATAATATCTAAGCTAAGAGATGAATAGAAGTTCTTTTTAATAGTTGCATAGTATCCCTTATGTTTGTATATATTGTACTTTATCTAAACATTCCCTTTTTGTCAAATACTGTAACATAGTGAACAAATTTTGTTAGTCTTTATTTCTGTAGTATAGACTGTTAGAATTTGTAATTCTACTAATAGCTGGATCATAGGGTATACTTTGTGTGTATATGTCATTTAAAAAGATAGCACTGAACTGTTTGGCAGTTTCTCAGAGTGTTAACCATAGAATTACCATATGACTGAGCAGTTCTACTCCTAGGCATTAAGAGACATGAAAAGATATGTCCACATAGCAGTTTGTACATGAATATTCATAGCAGCATTTTTTGTAATAGCCAGAAAGTAGAAACAGCTTACATGTCTATCAAGTGATGAATGGATAACTACAATATAGTTTATTCATATATGGAATATTATTCAGCAATAATGAGGAATGAAGTGCTGATATATATATATATATATGTTCAGTTGCTCAGTCGTGTCCGACTCTTTGCGACCCCATGAACCATAGCACGCCAGGCCTCCCTGTCTATCACCAACTTGCGGAGTTCACCCAAACCCATGTCCATTGAGTCAGTGATGCCATCTAACCATCTCATCCTCTTTCGTCCCCTTTTCCTCCTGCCTTCAATCTTTCCCAGCATCAGGGTCTTTTCAAATGAGTCAGCTCTTCACATCAGGTGGCCAAATATTGGAGTTTCAGCTTCAACATCCGTCCTTCCAATGAACACCCAGGATGGACTCTCCTTTAGGATGGACTGGTTGGATCTCCTTGCAGTCCAAGGGACTCTCAAGAGTCTTATCCAACACAACAGTTCAGAAGCATCAATTCTTTGGTGCTCAGCTTTCTTTATAGTCCAACTCTCATATCCATACATGACTACTGGAAAAACCATAGCCTTGACTACATGGACCTTTGTTGACAAAGTAATGTCTCTACTTTTTAATATGCTGTCCAGGTTGGTCCTAACTTTCCTTCCAAGGAGCAAGCATCTTTTAATTTCATGGCTGCAATCACCATCTGCAGTGATTTTGGAGCCCCTAAAAATAAAGTCAGTCACTGTATATAGTAACATGAATAAACCTTAAAAGCAGTGTGATAAGTGAAATAAGTCACTCACAGAAGACCACATATCATATGACTTTATATATATGAAATGTTCAGAATAGGCAAATATATAGAACCAAACAAAAGGTAGATTGGTGGTTTTCT
Source organism: Bison bison bison (assembly GCF_000754665.1). Classification (NCBI taxonomy): domain Eukaryota; kingdom Metazoa; phylum Chordata; class Mammalia; order Artiodactyla; family Bovidae; genus Bison; species Bison bison. The sequence continues at coordinate 3,639,159 of NW_011495077.1, read as the reverse complement.
AGGACTGGAGATGGGAGGAATAAGGGCATGGAGTGGGTGGGAAAGGGGTGAGTGTAAGAAATGGGAATGCCTGCAAGCGAATACAAAGTTTGTTCGGGGATGATGAAAGTGTTTGAAAATTAGATTATAGTGATAGTTGCAAAACTGGGCATATACTAAAAACAATTGAATTGTGTACTTTAAATGGTACCTTTTAAGGTATATAAATTGTAGCTCAATTAAACTTTTTTTAAATGTTGCCAAAAAAAAAAAGGATGCTGCTGCATTGCCATTTTGAAAGATTATTGATTAGAGTTCTTTGTTTGCAAGGAATAGAAACTGGCCAAGTCAAATAAAGAAGAGGAACTTTTGAAAACCTACTAAGTTGATAGCTCATAGAATTAAATGTGAGAGGTCATTTTCCCTGGGCTGTCTCATCTCTGCACACCAGAAATTTTTCTTTGACTGTCTGGGCAGTACTCTAGCTGTGGGTATTTTGTGCCCGAAGGTGGGATGACTGGGTAGTCTAAATACAGACACTGTTAATCCCATCGTGTCAACCTCATATCTCACTCCCACTCTCCTTCTGCAGTTCTCCAGAGGCAGTAGGACAAACTGGTCTCCCACTTGTGAGCACAGGAAGCCGCAGCATTTTCTGCCTCGATATGTCAGTTACGAGTTTCTCCATCTGCTTTCCCTATCCAGAAACTTTTTGAAATCTCTTGTCTGCCAACTCCACATATGTTGTTGTGGGTTTGTATTTTTAAAAATTACTCATTTTCATGAGAGCACAGGAGGGAGAATATTTTGACTTTTTAAAAATAAAACTGGTTCTTGGTTTTATTTGATTCCTTTTTCCTGTTTTATTAGTTTCTGTGTTTATCTTTGTTAATTCTTCAAATTTTCTAATTTCTGAAAAGTAGATATTTGGCTAATTATGTCTATTTTTTTCCTTCAAAAGTCCTCTTAAAATAAAAAGATAAAAAATTGTAGCAGGGTTAGACACTTTTAAGAGTATTATTTCCATATGGAGTAATTGACCATCATAGAACTGGAAAACCTGAAATTATGTTTCTGATAATTTAATTTGTTTCTTTAAGGAAATGTTTCTTTAAAGAAACATTTTGTTGCAGTCTGAGCATGTTAAAGTCACTTAATTTTTTTTTAATTTTTATACAATTTTTTTTTCCCCTTGGCAAAAACAAGATTATTGAAGAAAGAATGGAAAGAACACCTTAAGGAAGAGGTGGACCAAGCCAAGAGAGGCTCTGGCCTCATTTTTATATAATTTTTAGAGGTTACTTTCCCTGATAGCTTAGTTGGTAAAGAACCCGCCTGCAGTGCAGGAGAACCCAGTTCAATTCCTGCATCAGGAAGATCTGCTGGAGAAGGGATAGGCCTGTATTCTTGGGCTCCCCTTGTGGCTCAGCTGTTAAAGAATCCACCTACAATGCTGGAGACCTGGGTTCGATCCCTGGGTTGGGAAGATCCCCTGGGGAAGGGAAAGGCTACCCTCTCCAGTATTCTGGCCTGGAGGATTCTATGGGCTGTATAGTCCATGGAGTCACAAAGAGTCAGATCAACTGAGTGACTTGCACTTTCACTTCCATTTACAGTTATTATGAAAATGATTGTCTGTATTCCCCGTGTGGTGCGGTACATCCTGGAGCCTGTCTTACACTCAGTAATTTGTACCTCCCCCTCCGTTGTATCACACCCCATATTTGCCTCCCATAACCACTAATTTGTTCTCTATATCTGTTCCTAACCGTTACATTCTGTGGCATCTGCAGAGTATTTATGACTATTTTTTTGGTTAATATTTTATTTTGAAATAATTACTAATTTGTGGAATTGTTGCAAGAACAAAACCAAGAAATCTCATATATTCTAAACTCTTATTACCCAATTGTTAACATGTTACCAAATTTGCCTTATCATCTAATATCTGCATACCCACATAAAATTTTTTCTGACTCATTCAGGGTGATTTGCAAATGTTACCCCAGCCTGAATTCTTTTGTTTATATTTCCTAAAAACAAGAACCTTAGTAAACATCCATTGATATTAGGAAATTAACCTTAATAAAAAATACTATCATTTAATTGATAGGTACAATTCAGATTTCACTGGTTATCTCAGTAATGTTCTTAATAGCAGAAAAAACAAAAGCGAAAACTCTGCCCCAGCATCCCTCTTCCTTTCCAGTCCTGGATTACAAGTTTAGTACTTAGTCGTTCTCTCTTTAGATTTTGACAATCTCATATCATTATTCAGTTCATCCTTGTCTCATTTTGGATTTTCTAGTTTTCCTCCATGAATGGATTCAGGTTTTGCATTTTGGGGAGGAATGTCACAGAAGTGATGCTGTATTCTTAGTGCATCATATCAGAAAGCATGTGGTGTTTTGTTCCATTACTGGTAGTGTTAGCTTCTATTACTTGGTTAAGATTGTCTGTACTATGTCTCTCTACTCAAAAGTTAATAAATATTTTGTACTTTTAAGTATTTGGAGAAGATATAATTTGATACTCTATCAACATCCCTATTCCTCTTCCAACTCTCACTTAGTAGTTTTAGCATCCATTCTTCATTCTTTGCTGCATTAATCATCATTATCCCAGAGTTAGCCAGAGGGAACTCCTTTTGTCTGACTTCTGTGTCCTTTGGCTATGTCCGCTTTAGTCTTTGGGTACTTCCTTACTTTCTGTCACAATGTGTTCCAGACTTATATTTCCATACTGTAGTCCTAGAATCAGCCATTTATCCAAGAAGCATTACTTCCTTTAGGTGGAGAATAGTATTTTAGAAATCATGATCAGGTCACCGTATATATTCATTGTTACTGGAGTAAGATTGATTCTGGGCTCTTTCTGGACAGAGCTAGGATGTGTGTGTGTGCGTACGTATTTGTGATAACTATAGGTGAAATGTATATATATAGATATTTGTACCTTGTTTTTTCAACCATGAGGAATCTGACTCCAGTAATTCCTAGTACATTATTCACTTGATCTGTATCCCTGTATGTAGCCAATTTCCTGACCCATGGACCTTCTTTTTAAACCTGGTTCCACTATACTTGTGGCCAAACAGGCTAACTTGCTCCTAGTTCCATGACTAAAGTAATATTTAACTACATTTTATTTTTTTTCCTTTTCTTCATTGTCCAGGTCTTCCAAGATTTGCCAGCCAACCAGAGCCTTCTTCAGTTTACGTTGGGAACAGTGCGGTTCTGAATTGTGAAGTTAATGCAGATTTGGTCCCATTTGTGAGGTGGGAACAGAACAAACAGCCTCTTCTTCTGGATGATAGAGTTATCAAACTTCCAAGCGGAACGCTAGTTATCAGCAACGCAACTGAAGGAGATGGGGGACTCTATCGATGCATGGTTGAAAGTGGTGGGCCACCAAAGTATAGTGAGGAAGCTGAATTAAAAGTTCTTCCAGGTATTAATTCATTATCAGGATTGATGGTTTTATATTTGTTAATGGGTAAAAATTGTCCTGTTAGAATTTTTTTAAATAAACATGGTTACAGGTGTGGTATGACATATTAATGCCAGCGTAAAGAGTTTCAGTTTCTTGCAGGGAGAGAGAAGAAGAAAACATACCGGAAAGATCGTCTCTAGTGAATAGATTGGTCAGTAAATATTTACAAAGCAATAAAGTACAGTCAGTATCTTTGGCATTCTTCTTGGCTAAACAAACATTAGCTCTGTGTCTTTTGTCAAAGCTCTGTCTTTTTCTGTCTCCTCCAGTAATACACTTTTTACAGTTCTCATACCTCCTTGTGATAGTTAAGTCTTTTTAGTTATAAGAATCACAGACTTACTAAGGCTAGTTCATATAAGGGATGGGCAGAATAGTAACTGTTAATATAGCAGCTCTAGAGATACTGGTGAGTCAGAGGTCTTCATAATGCTCCCTCGTTTTATGTCAACTTAGCTCTTCTCTCTGTCTTTCCTTCTTTTTCTGGGATCTCATTCTTGCTGCCCTTACTGGCTTTCCTCATAATCTGTTTTGTGTGTCTTTTCTCAAATGTGTAACTTCTGCTTTCTCATGCCATCCTCTCACTTGTGGCTCATCATAGTCCCTGTAACTTCTTGGTGTTTCATGACCTTTTACCTTCTGTTCCAACTGCTGTATTTCATATTTCTTATATTTCATATCTGAGTTTATGAATATAATTGGACCATTCCTACCTTGTTTGGACAGTTTATATATATATATGTATATATATATATATATATATAAAATGATTGTGTACAGTTTTTTTTAGCCCATGGATTGGCTTGCAAAGGGAGGCCAACATTATGAGCAACCACTCTTGAGAGTATTTCTGATGGCCCTTGAACCGATTTTTTATTTAATGCAGTTTCTTTCTTTGTCATCATCATTCTTGTCCTTATTGTTCCTCAGTGTATTTTCAGCTCAGCAGCCACAGTTCTCTTTTAAGATGTTTATTAGATCATGTCACATGTTTGCTCAAAGCCTCCTAATAGTTTCCCATCTCAGAGTAAATGTTAAAAGCCCTTGGACTGTAAGGTTTTGTATAATCCTAATGCCACTTCCCTCCCCATCTCTCTTCTTACATCTCATACCCATCTCTCCCTCACTGTGTGACTGTTGGCATCTGACATTTTTAGAACACTGCAAACATGCTCTTGCTTTAGAGTCTTTCTGCTTATCGTTTTCTCTGCCTGCATCCTCTTCCCTCAGATAGCTCTGCTTGACTCACTGTCTTACCTCTCTGCTCAGATATCATTTATCAGTGAAGCCTTCCTTGACCACTGTTTAAGACAACAGTCTTCCATTTCTGCCCCAGTGCTTTCTCCCCCTGCATTTTACTTGAGAATATATCACCATCTGACACACTATATCTTTTATTTGTTGTCTCTCTCCCCTTATTAGTATGTAAGCTCAACTAGGGCAGAGAATTTTGTCTGCTACTGAGAATGGTAATTGGCACACAGAAGCCAATAAATATACAGATTTGTTTGTTTCAATAAAAACTTGAAAGTGAAAGTGAAGTCACTCAGTCGTGTCCGACTCTTTGCAACCCTATGGACTGTAGCCTACCAGGCTCCTCCGTCCATGGGACTTTCCAGGCAAGAGTACTGGAGTGGGTTGCCATTTCCTTCTCTAGAGGATCTTCCTGACCCAGGGATTGAATCCCGGTCTCCCGCATTATAAGCAGATGCTTTACTGTCTGAGCCACCAGGGAAGTCCTAGTTCAAGGTAGGAAAAGAAAGAACTAGTGCTCTATAGCAATGTCTTCCAACCTACTTTCTGACTTGCTTTTATATAGAAGAGGTCTTATTTCATGGCAGACAGAGGTGATATTTTTTCTCTGAATCTGTGTTATCAATCACAAATCCTCCAAACCAGGTTGAGGTAAATAAGATTCTTGGTGTCAAAAGATGAACCACCATGAAATATCTGAAACAAAAAATACAGATTGTTTTGTTTACCTAAGGGAGAGCTATGTTTGTAAAGCATAGTCATCTTGAATAATGCAGACTGCTAATATCCTGTGAAATTTTTTGAAAGGCATTGTTCTTGGTTAGGAGACTGGGTCAGGAAGATCCTGTGGAGAGGGAAATGGCAACCAACTCCAATATTCTTGCCTGGAGGATCCCATAGGCAGAGGATCCTGGCAGGCTACAGTCCATGGGGCCACAAGAGTCAGACATGACTTAGCGACTAAACCAACAGTCTCCTATAAAATTTTTTGAAAGACATTGTTCTTAGTGTGTTGGTTAGGAGACTGGGATGGGTTGATGTCAGTAATAGAAACATGTTTTATCATTGGTTACAGAGATGAGAACAATGTCAGCCTTAGAAGCAAGGGATTCCACCACTGAATGGCTAATAACTTTTAGAGGCATTGGATAAACTCATTGGTTGGCTTTCAAAGCATGTTCACTGAAGAGAGTTGTGCTGAACTATTAGACAATGTTTTGTTACCATGACTACAGAACTGTCATCGATTAGTTACACAAGTTTAAAGCCAGCTCTGGTGGTTGTCAAAATGGTTATAGAACATGTTTTCCTAAGAGTTTGGAGCAAAGAATCTCATCTCTGCCTGAGAACAGTCTTTCTTTTCAAGGTTCGATGCACGATACTGGATGCTTGGGGCTAGTGCACTGGGACGACCCAGAGGGATGGTATGGGGAGGGAGGAGGGAGGAGGGTTCAGGATGGGGAACACATGTATACCTGTGGCGGATTCATTTCGATATTTGGCAAAACTAATACAATTATGTAAAGTTTAAAAATAAAATAAAATTAAAAAAAAAAAACAGTAGAAAGATGGTACTGATGAACCTGTTTTCAGGGCAGCAGTGGAGACTCAGACATGGATAACAGACTTATGGACACAGTGGGGGAAGGAGAGGGTGGGATGAATTCAGACAGTAGCGTGGAAACATATTCATTCAGTTCAGTTCAGTCGCTCAGTCATGTCCGAATCTTTGCGACCCCATGAATCACAGCATGCCAGGCCTCCCTGTCCATCACCAACTCCCACATTACCATATGTAAAACAGATAGCCAGTGGGAAATTGCTTTCTGATGCTGGGCGCTTAGGCTGGTGCTCTGTGATACCTAGAAGGGTGGGAGTTGGGAGGAAGATTCAAGAGGCTGGGGACATGTGTATACCTATGGCTTATTCATGTTAATGTGTGGCAGAAACCAACACAATATTGTGAAAAATTATCTTCCAATTTAAAAAAAAACTAGAACTATCACCCCATCTAACAGATAACCCTATCTTCTACCCCAGGAGTATGATCTTTTCATATGCCTGTAAGAGGGTGACTCTATAAAGTGTGAATACACATATAGTGGTAGCTTAATAGTTGCACCATTGTAGAAATTAAAGGAGTGACTGTCTCAGTGAGCAAGTTAAATAGATGAAGCTCAAAGATTTTTAGAGGTAGCATATAGGTATAGGGAAGGAAAAGAAAGGAAACCTCTTACAATATCTCTGTGAGTGATGAGGATACTAAGGTCCTGAGCTTGCTCAGTCTTTTTCATATTTGTACCACTTATGAAGTATTTTCCTTATGTTATCTTTTAAAATGAAGGGGGTTCAAGTCAGATTTTACTTAGGTAACTAGTAAGGACACTGAAAGCAGGAGCTATGACTTAAACATGTTTAAGCCTCCCAGAGAGCCTTGGACAAAATTGTGTACACGGGAATTATTAAGAAATGCTTGCTAATTTAAATGGAATTTTCCTGTCATTTTTGCTTTAACTATTTCGTTGTATAAAGCCACACAGACTCTTAAACATTTTCTTTTGTTTTAATTTTGTTTTCAGATCCTGGTGCCACATCAAACTTGGTATTTTTGAAACAACCTTCTTCCTTAATCAGAGTCATTGGTCAGAGTGCAGTGTTGCCATGTGTTGCTTCAGGACTTCCTACTCCAAGCATTAGATGGGTGAAAAACCAGGAGACAGTTGACACAGAAAGGTAACATTGTCTGCCTAAAAGCCTTTTTCAGCCTTGGCTTGTGACTTGGTCTAATCTTATTTGAGACTATTGATTAATTTTAAAAAGGTTATCTCTTTTATTTTTATTTAAACACATCATGACGCTTATTTATCATTCTTGAAATATGTTTATATGCTATATATGATTAGGATGTTTAAAGAATGCTTTTAAGATATTAAGGGATAATTATTCCATTGGTTCTTCTTAGCTTAAGGCCCTAGGATTTCCTTCCTTAAATTGTTGCAAGAGTTTCTAATGCTGACTACCTGAGATGTCTAACTTACTCTCATATGCATTTTGTCGATGATAGTTTTTTCCTTTACTTAAACAGTAAAAGAAAATGTATTCCTCATTTTTTTGTTTTTGACTTTTAGGGTCATACCAGCTTCCTTCTATGACCTCAGATTTTTCGTCTTACACATAAGCCTTTTCTGTTGACATCGACCATCACCCTATTTTCCCTCCCAAACACTGTCATTACTTCCTTTTGTTGTTGTTCAGTTGCTAAGTCACGTCTGACTCTGCAACCCCATGAATTGCGGCATGCCAGGCTCCCTGTCCTTCACTGTCTCCTGGAGTTTGCTTAGATTATGTCCATTGAGTTGGTGATGCTATCTAACCCTCTCATCCTCTCCTGCCCCCGTCTCCTTTTTTCTTCAATCTTTCTCAGCATCAGGGTTTTTTTCCCCAGTAAGTCGGCTCTTCGTATCATGGGGCCAGAGTATTAGAGCTTCAGCATCAGTCCTTCCACTGAACATTCAGGGTTGATTTCCTTTAGCATTGAGTGTTTTGATCTCCTTGCTGTCCAAAGAACTCTCAAGAAGCTTCTCCAGCACCACAATTCAAAAGCATCAATTCTTCGACTCTCTGCCTTCTCTATGGTCCAACTCTCACATTCGTACATGATTACTGGAAAAACCATAGCTTTTGACTATATGGACCTTCATCAGCAAAGTGATGTCTCTGCTTTTTAATATGCTATCTAGAGTTGTCATGGATAAATGTCTTCCAGGAAGCAAGTGTCTTCTAATTTCATGGCTACAGTCACCATCAGCAGTGATTTTGGAGTCCAAGGAAATAAAATCTGTCACTACTTCTACTTTTTCCCCTTCTATTTGCCATGATCAGGCCAGCTTTTTCACTCTCCTCTTTCACCTTCTTCAAGACGCTCTTTAGTTCCTCTTCACTTTCTCCCATTAGGTGGTGTCCTCTGCATATCTGAGGTTGTTGATATTTCTCCTGGCAGTCTTGATGCCAGCTTGTGATTCATCCAGCCTGCCATTTCACATGATGTACTCTGCACAGAAGTTGCATAAGGAGGGTGACAATATGCAACCTTAACATACTCTTTTCCCAATTTTGAACCAGTTCATTGTTCCATGTCCAGTTCTAACTATTGCTTCTTGACCTGCATACAGGTTTATCTGAAGATAGGTATGGTGATATTCCCATCTCTTTAAGAATTTTTCACAGTTTCTTGTGGTCCACACAGTCACAGGCTTTAGCATAGTCAGTGAAGCAGAAGTAGATGTTTTTCTGGAATTCCCTTGCTTCCTCTATGATCCAACGAATGTTGGCAATTTGATCTCTGGTTCCTCTGCCTTTTCTAAATCCAGGTTGTATATCTGGAAGTTCTCAGTTCATATATTGCTGAAGCCTAGATTGAAGGATTTAGAGCATAACCTTGCTAGCACGTAAAATAAGCACAATTGTAGGGTAGTTTGAACATTCTTTGGCATTGCCTTTCTTTGGGATTGGAGTGAAAACTGACCTTTTCCAGTCCTGCGGCCACTGCTGAGTTTTCCAAATTTGCTGATCTATTGAGTACAGTACTTTAGATTTTAGATAGCTCAGCTGGAATTCCATCACTTGCACTAACTGTGTTCATACCAATGCTTCCTAAGGCCCACTTGACTTCACATTCCAGGATGTCTGGCTCCGGGCGAGTCGCCACACCATCATGTTTATTCAAGTCATTAAGATCTTTTTTGTACAGTTCTTCTGTGTATTCTTGCCATTTCTTCTTAATCTCTTCTGCTTTTGTTAGATCCTTACCATTTCTGTCCTTTATTGTACACATCGTTGCATGAAATAGTCCCTTGATATCTCCACTTTTCTTGCAGAGATCTCTAGTCTTTCTCATTCTGTTGTTTTCCTCTATTTCTGTGCATAGTTCATTGAAGAAGGCCTTATCTCTACTTGCTATGCTCTGGAACTCTGCATTCAGTTGGATACATCTTTTCTTTTTTCCTTGCCTTTCACTTCTTTTCTTTTCTCAGCTATTTGTAAAGTCTCCTCAGACAGCCACTTTGCCTTCTTGCATTTTTTTTTCCCCTTTGGGATAATTTTGGTCACCGCCTCCTGTACAGTGTTATGAACTTCCATCCATAGTTCTTCTGGCACTCTGTTAATCCCTCGAATCTATTCTTCACCTCTGCTGTATAATCATAAGGGATTTGATTTAGGTCATACCTGAATGGCCTAGTGGTCTTCCCAACCTTCTTCAATTTAAGTCTGAATTTTGCAATAAGGAGCTCATGATTTGAGCCACAGTCAGTCCAGTCTTGTGTTTGCTGACTGTATAGAGCTTCTCCATCTTTGGCTACAAAGAATATAATCAATCTGAATTTTGGTACTATCTGGTGATATCCACGTGTAGAGTCGTCTGTTGTGTTGTTGGATGAGGGTGTTTGCCATGACCAGTGTGTACTCTTGACACAACTCTGTTAGCCTTTGCTCTGCTTCATTTTGTACTCCAGAACCAAACATGCCTGTTATTCCATGTATCTCTTGACTTTCTACTTCTGCATTCCAATCCCCTGTGATGAAAAGGACATCTTTTTTGGTGTTAGTTCTAGAAGGTCTTAGATCTAGTAGATCTTCACAGAACTGGCCAATTTCAGCTTCTTCAGCATTAGTGGTTGGGGCATAGGCTTTGGTTACTGTGATGTTGAATGATTTCCCTTGGAAATGAGCTGAAATCATTCTATCATTTTTGAGATTTCAAGCAAGTCCCAGGTGGTGCTAGTGGTAAAGAAACCATCTGCCAATGCAGGAGACATACGAGACATAGGTCCCTTGGAGAAGGAAATGGCAAACCACTCTAGTATTCTTGCCTGGAGAATTCCATGAACAGAGGAGCCTGGTGGATTATGGTTCATAGTGTCACAAAGAGTTGGACACAACTGAAGTGAATTCCCATGCACGCACTGCATTTTGGACTGTTTTGTTGACTATGAGAGCCACTCCATTTCTTCTAAGGAACTCTTGCCTAGAGTAGTAGATATAATAGTCTTCTGAATTAAGTTTACCCATTCCTATCCATGTTAGTTCACTGATTTCTAAGATGTTGATGTTCACTCTTAACATGTCCTCCTTGACCATGTCCAGTTTACCTAGATTTATGGACCTAACATTCCAAATTCCTATGTAATATTGTTCCTTACAGCATCGTACTTTACTTTCACCACCAGCACATCCACAACTGAGTGTCGTTCCCACTTTGGCCCAGCTGCTTCATTCTTTCTGGAGCTATTAGTAATTGCCCTTTGCTCTTCCCCAGTAGCATAGTGGATACCTTCTGACCTAGGGGCTTGTCTTCTGGTGTCATGTCATGTTGCCTTTTCATACTGTTGATGGGGTTCCTTATCATCCTGTTCATGGGCTTCTTGTGGCAAGAATACTGGAGTGGTTTGTTATTCCCCTCTCCAGTGGACCATGTTTTGTCAGAACTCTTCAATATGATCTGTCCTTCTTGTGTGACTCTGCATGGCATGGCTCATAGCTTCATTGAGTTATGCAAGCCCCTTCACCCCAAGAATGCTGTGATCCATGAAGGGCCATTTACTTGCTTAGGTAATAGATTTTTTTTTCTCAGTTGTATTCTGGTAAGAGAACTGGGTGGTGGTGATGGAGGTGGTGGTAGTTCCATATGATTTATTTCCATAACAAAGTCATCTTGTGCATTGTAGAATGTACAGTAACATCCCTGGCCTCTGCCCATGAGATGCAGTAGCACTCCCAAGTTGTGACAACCAAAAATGTTTCTAGATATTGCCAGATACCTCTCAGGAGACAAAATTATCCCCAGTTGAGGACCATTTTCCTGGAGCAGTGCTGTGCAATGGGAACATGATGAAAGCCACAAAAATAATTAAAAATTTTCTGAAACACATGGCACTACTAAATACAATAATTTATACAATGTACTGGTTAAAGTGAAATTTAGTTCTACCAAAACAATAAAGTTTGTGTTTAGTCCTGCTTCATATCCTACATTTACATTTCCTCAGTCGGTCTAGCCACATTTCAAGTGTCAGGAGCCACATGTGGCTGGTGGCTGTTGTTTGGATAGAGCAAGTGTAGAGCTTCCCAGTTGACTAATTTAGCGTAAGCAGGTAATCTTAATTTGTGTAGTTCAGTAAACAAGATACGGAAAGGAGTATCTGTCTAGTCAGCTTGGTGATCAACCTTTACTGATCAGTGGGGATGCTAGAATGCAATCAGATTGTTCCTCACATGTTCCATTAGCCAAACTGATAGCACCATCTTCAGTGTCACCTGATTTCTTACTGAACACCTGTCCAGTCACCAACTTCTGCCTATATTTTACTCCCTTTTCCCCGACTCTTTTTTCCAGCTAAATATTATACAAAGAATTCCTAAGACTTTAAGGGAATTTTTTTAAACCTACACTAACTGAAAACATGAGGAACCTTAAGATAGGGTATATACTGGCACAAAGACAGAAATATAGATCAATGGAACAAAATAGAAAGCCAAGAGATAAATCCATGCACCTATGGACACCTTATCTTTGACAAAGGAGGCAAGAATATGCAATGGATTAAAGACCATCTCTTTAACAAGTGGTGCTGGGAAAACTGGTCAACCACTTGTAAAAGAATGAAACTAGAACACTTTCTAACATCATACACAAAAATAAACTCAAAATGGATTAAAGATCTAAACTTAAACCAGAAACTATAAAACTCCTAGAGGAGAACATAGGCAAAACACTCGCTGACATAAATCACAGCAGGATCCTCTATGACCCACCTCCCAGAATATTGGAAATAAAAGCAAAAATAAACAAATGGGACCTAATTAAACTTAAAAGCTTCTGCACAACAAAGGAAAGTCTAAGCAAGATGAAAAGACAGCCTTCAGAATGGGAGAAAATAATAGCAAATGAAGCAACTGACAAACAACTAATCTCAAAAATATACAAGAAACTCCTGCAGCTCAATTCCAGAAAAATAAATGACCCAGTCAAAAAATGGGCCAAAGAACTAAATAGACATTTCTCCAAAGAAGACATACAGGTGACTAACAAACACATGAAAAGATGCTCAACATCACTCATTATCAGAGAAATGCAAATCAAAACCACAATGAGATACCATTTCACTCCAGTCAGAATGGCTGCGATCCAAAAGTCTACAAGCAATAAATGCTGGAGAGGGTGTGGAGAAAAGAGAACTCTCTTACACTGTTGGTGGGAATGCAAACTAGTACAGCCACTATGGAGAAGAGTGTGGAGATTCCTTAAAAAACTGGAAATAGAACTGCCTTATGACCCAGCAATCCCACTGCTGGGCATACACACTGAGGAAACCAGAATTGAAAGAGACACGTGTACCCCAATGTTCATCGCAGCACTGTTTATAATAGCCAGGACATGGAAGCAACCTAGATGTCCATCAGCAGATGAATGGATAAGAAAGCAGTGGTACATATACACAATGGAGTATTACTCAGCCATTAAAAAGAGTACATTTGAATCAGTTCTATTGAGGTGGATGAAACTGGAGCCTATTATAAACAGTGAAGTAAGCCAGAAAGAAAAACACCAATATAGTATACTAACGCATATATATGGAATTTAGAAAGATGGTAACAATAACCCTGTATACGAGACAGCAGAAGAGACACTGATGTATAGAACAGTCTTTTGGACTCTGTGGGAGAGGGAGAGGGTGGGATGATTTGGGAGAATGGCATTGAAATATGTATATCATATATGAAACGAATCGCCAGTCCAAGTTCGATGCATGATACTGGTTGCTTGGGGCTGGTGCAATGGGACGACCCAGAGGGATGGTACGGGGAGGGAGGAGGGAGGGGGGGTTCGGGATGGGGAACACGTGTATACCCGTGGCGGATTCATGTTGATGTATGGCAAAACCAATACAGTATTGTAAAGTAATTAACCTCCAATTAAAATAAATTTATATTAAAAAAAAGGGTATGTAAATGTTAAGCTCTTAGAGTAGAAATTTTAATTGGCTACATGTTAGAACAAAGTATCAGGAATAGGACAGCTGAGATAGGTTATTTTTAAAGCTTTTATATTTTATCTTCATAGAAGTACATTCTGAAGACAAATAATAAGAGTTTGATTTCTTATATAAGAAATAAAAGTGAGAATTTCCATGATTCTCATTTGTTTATTCAATAATTATTCAACAAGTATTTATTAAATGCTCTTTATGTTCGGCCCTATTCAAGGTACAGGAAGTAGAGTAGTGAACCAAATAGATTTTTGCTCTTAGAGAGTTCATATTCTAGTGGACAAGAGTCAGGCAATAATCATATGAACATAAAATTTCAGTTTATAATAAGTGCTGTGAAGAAAATTAAGACAAATTTAGTAATTTCCTAGTTACATTACTTTGAATTTTAAGGATAAATAGAAGATTGAGTAGACTTTCCCATCTTGAGTTCTGTAGGCTTCTCAATGCTTCAGTTATGTGGTAGAAAAGTCTGAGAAGCATTGCTTTGCCATACCACTGTGTCAGGAAGCTTCAGAAGAATATAAGAGCAAGACAGTGCTGGTGTTCTTCACACTGGTGTTTCCAGACCCAGGCACAGTACTTGGCATATAATTGGGTAGGAAGAGGGCGACCAATGTACTTTGGTTGAATTTCTGAATGTAGTATAGGAAAATGTAAGTAGGTGAATGGAACACCGTGCTTCAGGTTAGATACAAGTGATTATTCAAAGTATCCTTGTTTCTGCCAGTCTTATGAGATATGTAGATGGATCTTAGTTAATAAATTATGTAGACCTCAAATTAGAAAGAAATTTAGAAATTGAAAGAAAAATGTGACTAGAAATCTAGATAGTAGCCGGGCTGGCTCTAGTGAAAAGGAAAAACCAAACAAATTATTAGACATCCTTCTCAATTATTCATCTTAAGAACTAGTTAAGAATATTTCAAAACATGTCCATGACTTTTATAAGTGTGTTAAGAATTGATATATTTGGTTAATCTTTTGATCACATTTGTTTGGATCCAAACCAAACATAGCTATTGAAGTGGGGGTGGTGGTAGAAATGTATCCCATTCATTGAGTAGTTTTATTTGAAAGGGAGAGAATTCAGAAAATACAAATGCTGAAGTGCACGGTGACTGACAGCAAAATGTAATTTAGTAATTAAATAATGTTATGTTTTAGTGGAATGATAGATTAGAACTCAGCTGCAAAAGAAACAGGTTATAGTTATAAAATGCTTAATGTTAGATTACAATTGACAGTAGTAGAAAAATTAGATTGTTTAAAGGACAAGTGGAGGACTTCCATTTCTGGGAAGATTGAGTAGTATTTTCCCCTGATCTTCCTGTTGCATACAACTGAAAACTCTGGACATTACAGGTAGAACACATGTAAGACTCTGAAAGGTGGAGAGAGGAAGGGACCTTAGACCTAAGAAACAACATGATGTTTTAAGTTCCATGGGTTTTGTTTTTACCTTGTATATCCCAGCTTGAGCTGAAGAAGCTGGTAACCTGCAACCACCACTAGGCACAAACAAAAATGCACCACCAAAGTGTGTTTTCTCTAGGCAAAGGACCAGAGAGGGGCAGCAAGATAAAAACTACTTCAACTACTCTAATTAGTCCTACTCCAGCCAAATACCACATAAAGAACTGTGACCCCATCCTCTCCAATGCCAGCAAAGGCCTAGTGGGATGCCGAGACTTCTGCCTTCACCAGGTTGTGATGAACCATCCTCCATGCTCTATGGTGTCAGAGGCTAAGTAGAGAGCCAGGACTTTGATCCCAACCAAGCAGTATTGAGGCCCCCACCCCTGCTGTGTCAGTGGAGGTGCCTGGGGAGCCTGGACTTTTATCCCACCTGGCAATAGAGACACTCTTTGCCAGCTTCCCTTCTCCACCAGGGTGGTATCGAAGGAGGCCTGTGGGGAGTCAGGACTTGCAGTACCTTGTAATGTCGAACCCTCTCTCTTCATGGTGTTACTGGACGCCACGTGGGGAACAGTAATGAGGCACTCTTACTGCACCCAGCCAGAGAGCAGGCTCAGTGGCAGCGTAATGAGGAGCCAGGACTCTCAGTCCTGCTAAGGCATGATGTGGAGTCCCCCTTCCCCCTCAGGTGTCAGTCAAGACTGAGAGTGGAACCTGGACTTCATGAGGTAGCACCTCCCCTTTCCACTGGGTGTCAGAAGAAGCCACCTGCAAGCAAAAGGTTTAGTAAGATCCAGAATCTTATAACATAATGCCCCAAATATCCAGATGTCAATGGAAAATTGCTCATCAAACCAAGAATGAGGAAAACCTCAAATGAGAAAGGACAATTTATGCTAAAACTGAGATTACAGGTCTTTGAATTATGTAAGAAAGATTTTTAAAGCAGTTATCATTAAAATGCTTCAACAAGGAATTATGAATACATTTGAAATAAACAAAAAACAGAATATCTCAAGAGATAAATAGTCTCTTCAAAGGAATAGAAGATTTAAAGAAGAACTAAACAGGAAATTTTGAACTAAGACAATAAAAACTACAACAACAAAAAAAAAACCCAGCTCATTAGATGGGCTAACAAGAGACTGGATGGGATAAAGGAAAGAATTAGTGGACTGGAAAAAAAGGGAGACGACACAAGATGATCGATATTAGGGCTGAGCCGGGGTTGCCACTACAGACCCAGCAAACATCGAAAGGATAATAGGAGAATACTATAAACAACTACTAGTCATGTAGTCCAGTAGTCATGTATGGATGTGAGAGTTGGACCACAAAGCAGGCAGAATGCCGAAGAGTTGATGCTTTTGATCTGTGATGCTGGAGAAGACTCTTGACGGTCTCTTGGACAACAAGGAGATTAAACCAGTCCATCCTGAAGGAAATCAACCCTGAATACTTATTGGAAGGACTGATGCTGAAGCTGCAATACTTTGGCCGCCTGATGCCAGGATCTTTTAGAAAAGATCCTGATGCTGGGAAAGATTGATGGCAGAAGGAGAAGAGGGTGACAGAGGATAAGACGGTTGTATGGCATCACTAATTTAATGGACATGAACTTGGGCAAATTTCAGGAGGTGGTGAAGGACATGGAGGCCTGGCGTGCTGCAGTCCATGGGGTCGCAAAGAGTCAGACACGGCTTGGTGACTGAACAACGACATAAACAATTGTACATCACATAAGTGTTTGAGACAAACCATTTCCTCTAAAACGCAAACTACCATATCTAACTCAATATGAAATAAGTAGTCCTCTTAACTCTTAAGGAGATTAAATTTGTAATTTTTAAACTCTCCCCAAAAGTCTGCAAGTCCACATAGCTTCACTGGAGAATTCTATCAGTGTTTAAAGAGTTAGAACCAATTCTACACAGTCTTTCTGGAAAATGGAAAGAATTGGAGCTAATATTATATAGTGAGAATTTTATTATGCCTCACATTTTGGGTGCATGTAAATTCTGTGTTATCTTACCTGGGAAACACTGAACAGAGGAACCTGGAGGGCTACAGTCCACGAGGACACGAAAGAATGGGACATGACTTAGCAACTTAACAATAAAATTAAAAACTTTTGCTCTGTGAAAGACCATGTTAAGAGGATGAAAAGATAAAGCTACAGATTTTTTGTGGGGACAAAATATTTGCCAACCATGTATCAAACAAAGGAGGAGTATCTAAAATGTGTAAAGGTATCTCAAAACTCAGTATTTAAAAAGTATATAATTCAGTTAGAATGTAGACAGAAGAGTTAGTTCAGTTCAGTCACTCAGTGCTGTCTGACTCTTTGCGACCCTGTGGACTGCAGCATGCCAGGCTTTCCTGTCCGTCACCAACTCCCGGAGGTTACTCAAACTCATGTCCTTTGAGTTGGTGATACCATCCAACCATCTCATCCTCTGTCATCTTAGATAGATGGTTCACCAAACAAGATGTACAGATGGTAGATAAGCACAGGAAAAATTGCTTAATATCATTAGCCATTAGGAAATGCAAATTAAAACCACAACTTATCACTGCATACTTCAAGAGTGACAGTGCCAGATGTTGTCAGGTATGTGGAAAAACGAGATCACTCTGGCATTGCTGGTAGGAATGTGAAGTGGTGCAGCCACTCAGAAGAGCTGTTTCACAGTTTCTGAAGAAATTTGTTGCAACTGCCATATCACCTACATTTACATTCTTGGGCATTTATCCCATCGAAACGAACTTACGTTCAGACAGAAACCTGCACGTATATATTTATAGCAGCTTTATTCATAATACCCCCAAACTAGGAACAACTCAGCTGTCTTTCATTGAGTGAAGGATTAAATAAACAATGTCTATTCATACTCTGAAATTACTGTTCAGCAATAAAAGGAATAAACTATTGACAATTGCAACAACCTGGATGAATCTCCAGAGAATTATCCTGAGTGAAAAAAGCCAATCCCCAGAGGTTGCATACCATGTGACTATCTATGTAACATTCTTCATGAAATGCAAAACTTATTGAAGTGGAGAACAGGTTAGTGGTTGCCAGGGGTTAATGAGGAGGTGGGCGAGGGAGGGAGGTGGATATGGCTATAAAAGAGCAGCAGGAGGGATCTTTGTGATGGTGGGAATGTCAGTCTCCTAGTTACAGTTCCACAAGATCTTACAGTTGAGGAAAACTAAGTAAAGGGTCCGTGAGATCTCTCCGTATCATTCCTTGGACCTGCATGTGAATCTACAGGTATCTCTCAAAAGTTTAAAGAAAAAAAGCAAATGAGTGTGTATGTAAGATTAGCTTTCTCCTACCCTTCCTCAACTGCTGTTTTAGAGGAAGAGGTGTCTAAGAAGTTCTTTTGTGCTCTGGATATTATTTTCCATTCTCTCCAGTACTTTTGTAAATCCTCTTTTCAGATGTTTTCCTCTCCGATGGTTACCTGTCTTTTGTCTTTAAAAAAGCTCACCTCTCTCTCACTCAAATAACAACACAGAAAAACCTACATTAAACAAGTCATTTTCCTTCTGCATTCCCCGTCACACTTAAGAGTCTTTTTTGACGTGTGTTTCTTCCTCAGCTTTTCTGTCCAGTCCGTCTGTCATTTTACCTCCTAAACATCTCTGAAATTCATGCCTGTTGCTAACACCTTATTCCAAGGTGCTGTTGACTGTCACATCATTTACTTCAGTAGCCTCCTTTTAACCCCACGTATACTCTGGCCTCATTCCAAATGCCCTTGCCATAGCAGTCTTTTCAAAGCCCAAGTCTTAACTACATCATTGTCAACTTCCCACCCACTTTTAAAGATGTTTAATGGACTTCCATTTTTTTCAAGTTAAGGATTCAGATTTTTTTTTTTTTTTAGTATTCAGATTCTTAAAATGGCTTTCAGAGCCTTGTGTGGTCTGGCTCCATCCTCATATTTTTGCTTTTTTAATTCTTATATCTGGCCACATTGGTGGTTTTTGGATCCCCACACTGTGATCCTTTCTTTCACAATCCTTTGCATGTGCTAGACTTTCTTTTTGAAATCTTTTCCTCCCCTTCATCATTAGTTAGTTCCTATTCATTCTTCAGATCTCAGCTCAAAGGTTATTTTTATCAGTGAAATTTCTTTCTGATTTTCTGACAGATTCTTCTGGTATACCATTGTGTCGTGAAAGTCGCTCAGTAGTGTCCAACTCTTTGTGACCCCATGGACTATAGCCCATCAGGCTCCTCTGTCCATGGAATTCTCCAGGCAGGAATACTGGAGTGGGTCACCATTTCCTTTTCCAGGGTAACTACCCTACCCAGGGATCAAACCCAGGTCTCCTGCATTACAGGCAGATCCTTTACTGTCTGAGCCACCAGGGAAGCCCATAACTCTACGTTGTGTAGAGTTACCATTTTTTATGTCCGTCTTTCCCTCTAAATTGCATGACAGCACTGATTTTGTTTTTGCTTGCTTCAGTATACCAGCTGTTACCTGACATACATAGGGATACCAGTAAATAATGAATGAATGAATGAATAAATCCCTTTCTTTAACTTCATCATCCAACTTTTCAAAAGAGTGGCCATTATTTCATGCCTTCTCTTTACCCCTGTTGTTACTGCCGTGATTCATCCTTTTCTCTTTAATTCCATTACAATGACTTTACAACTTCTACTTGTTTCTTCACTAAATCTGACCATGTTATTAATCTGCTCAAAAGCCTTTCCCTTTGGCCAAAGACATAGGTCTTAGCACACCATGTTCTCCTCAACTGACCCCTGGTTACTCAGAGACACATATGTAATACACTCCTTATGTCTAGCAGTGCTCAGTTTGGGTCCGTTGACCATGAATACTTCTCCACTTACTGTTTCTGTTGACTGCATCTTTGAATTTTGGAGCTTGAATTCCTTTGTACTGTAAGCCACCATATGTTACATGAACAACTTAAATCATTTCTGAGAAGCTGTTGGACATTCTTCCTCCCAGACTTCTTTTAAGGAAAGTAAAATCAGCTGCGTTAAGAAAGACTGACTTCCACTGTTCTTGTACTCATGGCAAATATGAGGCATAGCAAGTACCAGGAATGTTTCTTAGTATAATTATTAGATATAAATTACTATACCTCAGTTTCAAAAGTACTAACTAGTGTTTCAAATTATGTTCCACTCAGCTGGGTATCATATGTGTGTAGGGCTGATTTCCCCTTTATGAATATTGTTTTCCATTTGTGAAACATAGTAGTGAATTTGACCAGTAAAATATGCTATGCTATGCTAAGTCACTTCAGTCGTGTCCGACTCTGTGTGACCCCACAGACGGGAGCCTAGCAGGCTTCCCCGTCCCTGGAATTCTCCAGGCAAGAACACTGGAGTGGGTTGCCATTTCCTTCTCCAATGCATGAAAGTGAGAAGTGAAAGCGAAGTCGCCTAGTTGTGTCCAACTCTTAGCGACCCCATGGACTGCAGCCTACCAGGCTCCTCCGTCCATGGGATATTCCAGGCAAGAGTACTGGAATGGGGTGCCATTGCCTTCTCCAAGTAAAATATAGGATATTAGTTTTTGTAAATTTGTCTTGTTTTGTGAGATACCCAAACCTTGTTTTATCTCTGTTTCTTTTATCCTAGTCACTCTTTCTTGCTTTCTTCCATTATATGTTGTGTAGCTTCTCTATCACATGAAGTTGTAATTAGAGGGTGTAATTAATAGTTCACATTGGAAGGCCACTTGATAAATTTAGTCATGATCTTTCAGAGTATTTCTTAGAGAAGTCACCACATCTGATTCTGGTTTTCCCGTTGTGGTACAGAAACTTAATCTTGCCTGTTGGATTCAGGAAGACTAATTACTCAAATTCACAATGTACTAAAACTTAAGCCAGTACAGTGCTTTACTTACAATGAGAATTGTTTTAAGCATGGCCCAGACTGAATAGTGATTTCCTCTGATTTTTCTTCCCCATCAGGAATTCATATGAAAAGCCAAATTGTAATCAGAACTATTTTGTTGAGCATAAATACAGACAGGAACTATAACAGTATTAAGATCTATGAGAAAAATCTGCCTGTGAAAGCCAGTTAGTTAGTTACAAAACCTTAAAGTAAAAGTAAAATTGTAACTCTCCAAAATCTTCAAATTTAACTAAACTTATTAACTTTATAAAATTTTCATCAGAATATTGATTTGTGATTTCTTCCTTGATGTTACAGAATGATTCAGCTTTCCTTTTAAATATTCTTTTAGAGAGAGAGAGAAAGGGAGGGAGGGAGTGGGGCAGGAAATGAGATTTTCTTGTGGTAGCTATTTCACTTTCCAGTGATTACTTCAAATAATGTATATATAACATACTACACTGTTACAGATAGAAAAATTCCTTTATAAAAATACTTTACCTGTACAAAAATTTAAAAAATATATATTCTGTTTAAATAGACTTAAGTCATGTAGAGTTGGGTCAGTAATGTTTAGCATCCTTGCTGATAATGATGTGATGGTGGCTAGTTTGTGCCCAGTTGCCACACCCAGGAAATTGCTGTCAACCATTCTTCTCTCTCCCTTCCCTTCCTCTTTTCCTTCCTTTCCTAGCCAAGCTATCATTGGAAACTTTCAGTAGGCTCTGTGACCCCGTGACTTACTGTTTCTAATCTGACATGTTGCCCTCTCTGTTAGTCATTTGAGTGTGGCATCACTGTGCTGGTGTGACTCACAGTGTGAAACCAGACTTCAGAATGACACAATTTGGGGAAAAAAAAAACTAGGTGGAGTGGGTAAGCAGGGATGGATTGTGGGGAGTGGAATTGGTCACAACAGTGGTATCCCTTTGGGAATAATTAGTGTCAGAGATAATTCATTGTAACATTTTGATTTGTATTTATGATACTTATGCATGTAAAATATGAGCAAAGTAAATTGGACTAAATTAAATTCTGCTATTTTACATTGGTCTCAGTCCTTCTGTAGCTGTATAAATAATGTAAGTTTTATCTGTTTTATTTCGAGAGTTTTTCAGGTATCATATTTCTCGTTCTGAAACATATCAATATTTCTAATGCAGCTCTGGAAGGTTGGTATTGCTGGCAGGTGGTAGTCTGGAGGTCAATGATGTCACCGAGGATGATGCTGGGACTTATTTTTGTATAGCTGATAATGGAAATGAGACCATTGAAGCTCAAGCAGAGCTTACAGTACAAGGTACGCAAATATTTCTTGTATAAATTTTAAAAATACTGTTGTACTTTATGGTTTTGCTAATTGTTAAACATTAATGTAGAAGAAGCAAATACAGCATACTAGTTAAAAGTCTAAGCTTTAAACCAGGCTGCTTGGGCTCAAATGCTGGGTCTTGTATTTCCTAGCTGTAGAACATAGGAGATTTACTGCTCTATAATAAGAGTTGTTTTCAGGATCAGAAGAGTAACACTTATAAAACTCCCAGAATGGTGACTAGAACATGGTATAAGCTCAAAATTAGTTGTTGTTATCTGTAGTATAAGGAAGAGAAGGGTGCAGTCTGGGGCATCTAGAAGATTACTTTTCTTGTCTCAGAATGCTTTATCTTTCTCTGACCAAGAACCACATATCCTAAGCATTGGTGTTCCCACCTTTCAGGTGAATAGATCATCCAGTAAGGAGTCTGCTGTGGTTTTGAATGTAACACGTTTGATTTTATGATTTTTTTTTTCTTTTCAACTAATGCTGACCATCAGAGCATCTCCCTTATAGGTTCTGTGATTCGGAAGTCAAAGAAAATGACCATGGCATATACACATAACCTCACCATCTTCCTTGCTCTTCCTCCATCTGGAAATGTACTGTCAGAGGAACATTTGCTCTCCTATGATTTGTCTGCACATATTTTTTTCAAATAAAAATCTTGAAGACCTCTGTTACTATTAGGGAAATCCAACACTGCTTGGATTCGTGGAAGTATACGTTAGCTCATGACATTCAAGTTGTCTCCAAGTGTATTATACTTGATAGAATGCTCCCTGCTGTGTGGTTTAGGGTAGTTTCATGGTTTATATAAAAGTCTTTCTCTTGGTACATTTTGTGGGTTTCAGAGTGGGAAGTAGTCACATTCCTACTCTGATTGATAGGAATTGAGGAGCACACTGGGGCTCTATGCTGGCAGAGGCATAGAATGTTTATATTCTCCACTGCCATCTGTGGGTGGACTTATAACCTCTGAAAACCAAAAGAGCAAGTCTTAGAGTTCATGTAACTATTACCTCACTTGAGCTCAGCCGTTGCTCTGGCTAGATGGAAAGTAGGTTTAGACCAATCGTAGAATGACCAGTTTATTTCTTTGCCTCTATATGGATGGTACTGGACAAATAAAATATTAGTGAACTCCATCTTATTTGGAACTCCATCTCATTTACTCTACAGACTATAAAGTTAGTAGAAGAAAGTATAGGAGGATAACTTTGTCACCCAGGAGCAGGAAAAGATTATTTTAAATAAAATTTTGGACGCAGAAATCATGAGGCAAGACATTGATGGCTTGGATCATGTCAGATAAAGCATATTTTAAACATTCAGATGATGAAGAAGAAATGAGGAGCAAAGGATGGGTTAAATATTTGGGTAAATCTAGGTGGATGTTGACTATGTAGAATGATAATGTTAAATGGGATTTAAAATAGAATACACACACATGTAAGTCGGGAGTAAGGATGTGGAGTTAGTCTTCTAAGATTCTTAAAATGTCCAGGAAGTGGTAAAAGTACTATGTTATATTAGAGGTTTGATATTTGGCAAAACTAATACAATTATGTAAAGTTTAAAAATAAAATAAAATTTAAAAAAAAAAGAAAAAAAAAATAAGGCAGGGATGTGTCCTGCAATCTTTGTGGGAGGCTTTGAAAGAACAATAGAAAAATCTAACTATAACAAGATAATAGAAGAAGAAAGTAGAAATAAAAAGTTCTCCAAAAGAAGATAAGAAAGGAAAGGAAAAGGAACATAGAATAAGGTGGACTAAGAGAAAGCGAACAGTGAAATGGTAGACTTTTCATATTATTAAGAGTTAATATAGAAGGAAAATAAAACGATTCTAAATATGTATTGTTGTTGTTCAGTTGTTCAGTCATGTCCGACTCTTTGTGACCCCACGGACTGCAGCATGCCCAGCTTCTCTGTCCTTCACTATCTCCCAGAGTTTGTTAAAACTCGTGTTCATTGAGTCAATGATGCCATCCAACCATCTCATCCTTTGTCACCCCCTTCTCCTCCTGACCTCAATCTCACTGCATCAAGGTCTTTTTCCAGTGAGTTGGCTCTTTGCATTAGGTTGCCAAAATATTACAGCTTCAACTTCTGCGTCAGTCCTTCCAATGAATATTCAGGGTTGATTTTCTTTAGGATGGACTGATTTGCTAGTCTTCTCTAGCACCACAGTTCAAAAGCATCAATTCTTTGGCAGTCACCCTTTTTTATGATCCAACTCTGACATCCCATACACGACTACTGGAAAAACCATAGCTTTGACTAGATGGACCTTTGTTGGCAAAGTGATGTCTCTGCTTTTTAATATATGCTGTCCAGGTTTGTCACAGCTTTTCTTCCAAGCAGCAAGTGTCTTTTCATTTCATGGCTGCAGTCACCATCAGCACTATTTTGGAGCCCAAGAAAATAAAATCTGTCATTGTGTCCACTTTTTCCCCATCTATTTGCTATGAAGTGATGAGACCAGATGCCATGATCTTAATTTTTTAAATGTTGAGTCAGCTTTTTCACTGTCCTGTTTCACCTTCATCAAGAGGCTCTTTAGTTTCTCTTCACTTTCTGCCATTAGGGTCGTGTCCAGGCAAGAATACTGGAGTGGGTTGCCATTTCCTTCTCCATGGTATCTTCCCGACCCAGGGATTGAAACCAGGTCTCCTGCATTGCAGGCAACTCTTTACTGTTTGAGTCACCAGGGAAGCCCAGATATATATTACCTCATAACATAATCTCAAAATAGGAAAGGCAGAAACTAATAGAACTACAAGAAGTAGACTAAACAAACCCACAGTCCTAAGTGGTAGATTTTAATACACTTCAGTAGTAGATAGGATATGTAGAACAAAGCAAGTAAATACAAACAAAATAAAAACTGCAAACCGTCATAATACAAAACTGAACAACACAATTAACAAAGTTGACTTAATTGACATTTTTTAAATATTGCACCAAACAAATGAATAAACTATTTTTATAAGTGCCTATGAAACTGTTATTAAAATATGCCATATACTGATCATAGAACAAATCTTAACAAATTTAAGAAAATGGAAATTCTATGGATTTGACCTCCGTGGAATTAAGATTGAAATTAATTACAGAAGTAGGGGCTTCCCTGGTGGCTCAGACAGTAAAGAATTTGCCTGCAATGCAGGAGACCTGGTTTTGAGCCCTAGGTCAATAAGATCCCCTGGAGGAGGGCATGGCAACCCACTCCAGTATTCTTGCCAGGAGAACCCCATGGACTGGCAGGCTACCAACCATAGGGTCGCAAAGTGTCGGACACAACTGAAGCGACTAAGTATGCAGCACGCAGGGGATGCTTAGAGGAAATGTACAGTCTTGTGTGTGTTCAGTTGTGTTCTGTTCTTTACGACCTCATGGACTGTAGTTGGCCAGGCTCTCTGTCCATGGAATTTTCCAGGCAAGAATACTAGAACAGGTTGCCATTTCCTACTCCAGGGGGTCTTCCAGACCCAGAGATCCAACCCGTGTCTCTTGTGTCTCCTGCTTTGGCAGGCAGATTCTTTTACTACTGAGCCACCTATGAAGCTCTTACTTAGTACATATATTAGAAGGGAAGAAAGGCTGAAAGTTTAGTAATTTAAATATTCATCTCAATGAATGGATAAAAAAGATATGATATGTATATGTATTTATATGTGTATATGTATACACACTCAGCCATAAAAGTATGAAATAATACCATTTGCAGCAACACGGATGAACCTAGAGGTTATCGTACTAATGGTAAAATGGTGAAATCAATCAGTCAGAGAAAGACAAATATCATATATCACTTATATGTGGAAGCTAAAATGATAAAAATGAACTTAAAAAAGACTCAACAGATATAGAAAACAAACTTATGGTTACAAAAGGAGAAAAGAGGGGTGAATGATAAATCAGGAGTTTGGGATTAGCAGATACAAATGTACTATACATAAAACAACAGGGTCCTATGGTATAACACAGGGAACTATATTCAATATCTTGTAATAAACCATAAGGGAAGAGAATATGAAAAAGTGTATATATATATAACTGAATCACTTTGCTGTACACCAGAAACTAATACAACGTTGTAAATCAGCTATATTTTAATAGAATGCATGCATAAATAAATATCTAACTCAAAAAAAGCTAAAAGAGAAAAGAATAGCAAATATAACCCAAAGAAAACAGAAAAAAGAAAGTAATCATAAGAACAAAAATTAATGAAATAGAAAGCAGACGTTCAAAATAAGGTGTTTCCACAAAGGCAAAAGTTGGTGCGTGTAGAGAATAACAACTTTGATAAACCGTGAGAAGACTTATATATAAATTGACAAGATCTTTATTTAGACCAAGAGTCAGCAAACTACACGCTATGGACCAGATCTGCTAACTCCTTATTTTTTGCATAGCCTGTGAACTAAAAATAGTTTATATGGTTTTAATGGTTGAAAAATATCAGAAGAATAATATTTAATGATACCTAAAATTTTATGAAATTCAGATTATACTGTCCATAAATAAAATTTTATTGGCACAAAGTAACACTCATGTATTGACTATGGGTGCTTTCATGCTATAGCAGAGGATTTGAGTAGGCCCACGGAGCCAAAGATTCTCACTGGTCCTTTTCAGAAAAACCTTCGACTTCTGATAAACTCTATAAAGAACTATAGATTAATAGGTAAACAAAGACAGATAAACCAGTAGAAAATGGGCAAGACTTGAACCTCACAGATCTCCATGCCTTGCATGCTCAGTCACTCAGTCCTGTGGACTCTTTGTGACCCCATGTGCTGTAGCCCCTGGCTCCTCTGTCCACAGAATTTTCCAGGCAAGAATACTGGATTAGGTTTCCCACTCCAGGGGATCTTCCCACCAAGGTCTCTTGCATTAGCAGTTTAATTCTTTACCACTGAGCCACCTGGGAAGCCCTCACCAGGTGGCTACTAAACATTTGAAAAAGAGGTTGTTGGTTTTGGTTTTCAGAGGAATGCAAACAAAAATTAAAAGACGCTTACTCCTTGGAAGAAAAGTTATGACCAACCTAGGTAGCATATTGAAAAGCAGAGACATTACTTTGCCAACAAAGGTTCGTCTAGTCAAGGCTATGGTTTTTCCTGTGGTCATGTATGGATGTGAGAGTTGGACTGTGAAGAAGGCTGAGCGCTGAAGAATTGATGCTTTTGAACTGTGGTGTTGGAGAAGACTCTGAGAGTCCCTTGGACTGCAAGGAGATCCAACCAGTCCATTCTGAAGGAGATCAGCCCTGGGCGTTCTTTGGAAGGAATGATGCTAAAGCTGAAACTCCAGTACTTTGGCCACCTCATGCAAAGAGTTGACTCATTGGCAAAGACTCTGATGCTGGGAGGGATTGGGGAAAAGGGGACGACAGAGGATGAGATGGCTGGATGGCATCACTGACTCGATGGACGTGAGTTTGAGTGAACTCCGGGAGGCCTGGCGTGCTGTGCACAATTCATGGGGTCACAAAGAGTCGGACATGACTGAGTGACTGAACTGAACTGACTGAACAATACTGGGTATTGGCTAGGATGAGGAACAGTTGGGATGCTAATATACTGCTGTTAGGACAGTACATTGATTTAATCACTTTAGCTCTAATGCTATTTGGCAGACTCTACTTAAAACTGCAGACAGACTTGTTTCAGGATACAGTGGTTGTATTCCTAGGAGTATACTCATCAGAAGTATATAAATATATGCATCTAAAAACATGCACAGTGTTGTTCACATTAACTTTATTCACAGTGAATCAAAACCAGAAACAATACTAGAATAGGAAAATAGTGCTCTAATCATATGATGGCATGTTGCCAGCAATGAAAATTGGGAGTCCAGTGCTCAGCAGATTGATAAATCTACAAATATCATTGAAAGAAGAAAAAACCAGGCATGAAATAATGAATACTTTATGATTCCATTTTTATAAAGTTCGAAAATAGGTAGAACTTATCTGTCATTTTAGAAGTGAAAATAGTGATTATTTTTGGACAGGGGTAGGGTAGTGACTCTTGTACAGTGGAATTTCTAGTGTGTTAATATTCTGTTTCTTAATGTAGGTGGTAGTTACAGTAATTCAGGCTGTAATGTTAATGTATGTCACATGAGATCTTTTTTGTTGTTTACAGATAAAAAGTCACGTACAAAAATTTTTTGGAAAATTTAATTTTGAATCTTGTCCCATAGCTGAAAATATTTGTTTCTTTTTCTGATGGGAAAGCAATTATGCGAAATGGTTTTGGGTTATATATATATAAATATTTATTTATATAGTTATTTTTGTATTTATAGTCATACCTGTCTGATTTCTGTTGTTTTTTAAAAGGTTATAGCTACAGGAAATGCCATAGTGAGTGTTAATGCAGAAAGGGTTATAAGTTCAGTCTTCATCTGTTAAATATTTCAAATTTATTGTTTTATCGTTAACTCCTGGGATTTCTACACATGCTGTGACGTGAATTAGCCCACCGTGTATTTCCTGTCATCTTAGATTGTTGATAACACTTAAAATGGGTCATGAGTTTTTTTTTTTTTAAACAGGAATTTTTCCTTTTCTCTTAAAACACTCTTTATAGTCTATGATACACATCTTCCCTCCCCACAAAAGAAGAAAATTTTCCATATGTATTTTTGTGAGGTAAATTGATATATTCTAAATTGATTAAAAAAATTTAGAATTCCACAGTCTTTCTCTGAAGTCATATGGTAACATCATCTACTTTTCCTGCCCTTCTACTCTCTGATCTCTGTCCACATTAAGACACTCATCGCCCCTCTTCTCCTAGTCATCTTCATGATCTCATTCCCCTTTACTTCATGATAATTTACAATAGTCTGCCCTCATTTATTAGAACTCTCGGTTCTCTTGGCTTAGGGTAAAAGCAAACTGCTTATGGCGTATGTACAGAACACAAGCCGACCCTTCATGTGTTAACGGAGAGATATCACAGAGAAGCAGTCAAGAGCAGTCTCTGGACCCAGCATACCTGGGTTCCAGTCTTACGTCTATCACTTCTTAGCTATGTGAACTTGCGAAGTTATTTAACTTACCTGTGTCTTAGTTTCTTTTATCAGTTAAATGAGTTGTTATAAGGCTTAAAGAAACTTCTGGCACTCTTCCACCAGAACCTGGGGTGGAAATGGAACTCGTCTTTATCAAACTGTGTTTAGTGTCCTGGACATACTACGTGATTGGATGGGGCTCTATTCCCCTGTATCCTCTCATGACCATGTGCTCAGTCACTCAGTCATGTCCGACTCTTTGTGACCCCATGGACTGTAGCCTGCCAGGTTCATCTGTCCATGGAATTGTTTGGGCAAGAATACTGGAGTGGGTTGACATTTCCTTCTCCAAAGGATCTTCCTGGAACCCACATCTCCTGCATTGCAGGCAGATTGTTTACCACTGGAGCCACTTGGGAAGCCCCGTAGCCTCTCACCCTCAGCTAAAATTTCCAAATTTCCAGATAGTTCTTTTCCTGATTTCTCTTTGAAGCTTTTCATAATCATCTTCTCACCCTCAGGTAATTATTATATCTCTTAAAATAACTTTCTTTTTACCAGTAGTGTCTCTCACTGATTTGTTTATGTGCCTTTCCCCACTACTACTAGACTGAGGTTCTTATCAACAAGGACTGGTCATAATAATTTTTTGTCATTGTGCTAAGTCGCTTCAGTTGTGGCTGACTCTTTGCAACCCCATGGACTGTAGCCCTCCAGGCTCCTCTGTCCATGGGATTTTCCAGGCAAGAATTTTGGAATGGTTTGCTATTTCCTCCTCCAGGGGACTTCCCAACCCAGGGATTGAACCGAGTCTTTTAAGTCTCCTGCATTGGAAGCAGGTTCTTTACCACTAGCACCACCTGGGAAGCCATTGTCATTGCAGATTATCAGCAATTAATTATTGAATAAGTGAATAAAACTCTGTGTTGAAATTTTGAAATGTGACAGCTAGAATAATTTCATGTTTGTGGTTACTTTATTTTCATGTTTTCCTTTACAGCTTGCTTTTAATAGATTTCTGAGTGAGTGTGAGTGCTGGTCGCTCAATCATGTCTGACTCTTCGCAATCCCATAGACTATAGCCTGCCAGACACCTCTGTCCATGGAATTCTCCAGGCAAGAATACTGGAGTGGGTTGCCATTTGCTTCTCCAAATAGATTTTAGTGTTTTTTTTTTAGCCTTGCCACACCGTATGTAGAATCTTAGTTCCCGAACTCGGGATCAAACTTGAGCCCCCTGCAGTGTCTTAACCACTGGACCACCAAGGAAGTCCCAACTTCTAATATTTTTAAAGCAAGTGGAATTATTTTCTTTAATTTTTTTTTATTTTTTAATTGAAGTATGTTTGATTTACAATGTTGTGTTTCTGGGGTACAGCAAAGTGATTCAGTTATACATACGTAATATATATATTCTTTTCCATTATAAGTTATATATTAAATATAATTCCCCATGCTGTACAGTAGGACTTGTTTATCTATTTTACATATATTGGTTTGTATTCGCTAATCCCATCTCCTAATTATCCTCCCCCCATCTTTTCCCTTTGGTAACCGTAAGTTTGTTTGCTATGTGTGTAAGTCTGTTTTGTAAATGAGTTCATTTGTATCATATTTTAGCTTCCACATGTAAGTGGTATCATATGATATTTAGCTAATTTACTTCATTTAGGATCACAGTATCTGGGTCCATCCATGTTGCTGCAAATGGCATTATTTCATTCTTTTTTTGTGGCTGAGTAGTATTCCATTGTATGTATGTATAAATGCACACAAACGCACATCACATCTTCTTTATCCATTTGTCTGTTGATGGATATTTAGGTTCCTTTCATGTCTTGGCTATTGTAAATAATACTGCTATGAACATTGGGGCATATATATCTCTTGGAATTATGATTTTGTCCAGATATATGCGCAAGAGGGAGATAGCTGGATCATATGGTAGTTCTGGTATTTGGAGGAATGTCCATGCTGTTTTCCTTAGTGGCTGCATCATCCCACCAACAGAATAAGAGAGTTCCCTTTTCTGCACACCCTTTCCAGCATTTATTATTTGTAGACTTTAATGACAGCCATTCTGACCAGTGTGAGCTGATAGATACCTCATTGTAGTTTTAATTTACATTTCTCTAATAATTAGTGATGTTGAGCACCTTTTCATGTGCCTGTTAGCCATCTGTATGTCTTTGGAGAAATGTCTATTTAGGTCTTCTGCCCATTTATTTATTGGATTGTTTGCTTTTTGTTGTTGAGTGATATGAGCTATTTGTTTATTTTGGAAAATAAATATTTTTCAGTCACATAACAGAGTATTTCTCCCATTCTGTAGGTTGTCTTTTCATTTTGTTTATGGTTTCCCTTGCTATGCAAAAACTTTTAAGTTTGCTTAGATCCCATTTGCTTATTTTTGCTTTTACTTCAGTTGCCTTTGGAGACTAACCTAAGAAAACACTGGTATGATCTATGTCAGTGAGCGTTTTGCCTGTGTTTTCTTCTAGGAGTTTTCTAGTGTCATGTCTTATATTTAAGTTGTTAAGCCATTCTGAGTTTATTTTTGTGTATGGCATGAGGGAATGAAAAGCAACTGGGATTTTAAAAAAACACTGAAAAGTTATTCTGGAAGGAGATGAATTATTGCCCTCATTTATATAATTGAAGTTATAATTACCATCTTCATAAACACATATGTTTATAAACAGTACTTTATCTTTTAAGTTCCCATTCTTGACCTTTTAAGGCCTTCAATAAGTCAACATAAAATAAAAACCATTAATAGAGGAACTTTTCTTCCAAATGGCTGCTTAAAAATTCTCATAATCCATATTTTCATCTTGTTCAAGACTGTGTACATTGAATCCCTCCATTTTAATTACAACCTCATGAAATGCTCCACAACTTTGGCTTGATAACACCGTCTGTATCCTATTTCTCCTTTTATTTCTCTGTTTCTTCTCTTTTTCTTTCATGAGCATCATTTCTTTGTCTTGCTCATTAAAATATTAGTATTTTATTAGTTATTAATATTAGTTCCACAAAGTTTTGACTTCAGCTTATTACTCTTCATGCTCATGGTTTTAGATATAACTTACATAACAATAACTTCCAAATTCCTAGACCAGACCCTCTGCTGAGTTTCAGACTTTTATAATTAGGTGCCTACAGTTACCTCCAACTTCACATGTCCAAAATTGAACTTAACATTTTCCCCTAAATATCCCCTAAATATCTGCCCACCTATTCTCTTGTGGTAGAAACCTGGGAAGCATTCTTGATCATTCTGATCTTTTTTATTTATTCCCATATCCAGTTCTTTAGGGGTTTTTCTCCTTGCTTTTACTCCCAAGTTTAAGTTCAGTTAATCTGTTTCCTAGGTCCCCTGGAGAAGGGAATGGCAGCCCACTCCAGTATTCTTGCCTGGAGAATCCCTTGGACAGAGGAGCCTCGAGGGCTCCATGGGGTCGAAAAGAGTCCGACACTACTGAGCAGCTAACTACTACTACTACTACTACTTGATAACTGCAGTAGTATGGTAACTTGTCTCTCTTGTTCTAACCTGTTCCCTCTTCAATTCCATTCTTCACAGTGGCTAAAGTGATCAAAATCCTTTCATTAAAAATTTGGAAAAATAATTTCAGCAGATACAAGCAGCAGTTATAAATCTACAGGAACCAGGTGAATGTGCGTAATCATTCAGTCCTGTCTGACTCTTTGTGACCCCCATGTACTGTAGCCCACCAGGCTCCTCTGACCATGGAATTTTCCAGATAAGAATACTGGAGCAGGTTGCCATTTCCTACTCCAGCGGATCTTCCTGACCTAGGGATTGAACCCCCATCTCTTGTGTTTCCAGCATTGGCAGGAGGATTCTTTACCACTGTGCTACCTGGAAAAAGGGGATACATAAAATAGTCTGTTTACAAAAATGGGTTGAAAATTATCCATTGACCTGAAAAGAGTTCACTCTTGATAGTAGAAGCATAAGTGCAGGTTAATGTAGCCCCTTTTTGGGCAAAATTACAGTGAAATGGGGATTCTCATACATTGCTGGTAAGTGTGAAAGTTTTTGAAAGTGTT
The DNA here is from genome assembly GCF_000754665.1 of Bison bison bison. Classification (NCBI taxonomy): domain Eukaryota; kingdom Metazoa; phylum Chordata; class Mammalia; order Artiodactyla; family Bovidae; genus Bison; species Bison bison. The sequence goes on along the minus strand of NW_011495077.1, from coordinate 3,605,642 downwards.
AGTTGCCCAGTCGTCTCCGACTCTGCAACCCCATGGACTGTGGCCCTCCAGGCTCCTCTGTCCATGGAATTTTGGGAGATATTCCCGACCCAGGGATTGAACCCAGGTCTCCTGCATTGCAGGCAGATTCTTTACCATCAGAGTCAACAGGGAACCCCACATTGCTGGTAGTAGCAGTGCAAATTTAACCTTTTTTGGAGGGCAGTTTGATGATATAATCAAAACCCTTAAAACTTAGACCTACTTTGACAAGCAGTTTTTCCTCTAATAATTTGCTTTAATGAAATAATCCTTGATGTGTACAAAGATTTAGGCATAAAAGTTGTGATGATATATATTAATTGGAATTAAAGAAAAATTCCAAACCACCTAAAGGGCCAGTACTACATGATTGATTAAATAAATAATAGTCTACTCACATATCGCTTCCCAGGTGACTCAGTGGTAAAGAAAAGGCCTGGAATGCAGGACATGTGGGGTCGATCCCTGGGTTGGGAAGATCTCCTGGAGAAGGAAAGGACAACCCACTCCAGTATTCTTTCCTGGGAAATCCCATGGACAGAGGAGCCTGGCAGGCTGCAATTTATGGAGTTGCAAAAGAGTCGGACACAACTCAGCAACTAAAAACTAAATGTGTCAGAATACTGTGCATCCAGCAAAAATCATATTTTAGAAGAACTATTAAATGACAAGATGCTTTGACTATTAAATAAAGAAAAATAAATTTCCAAAATAATATGTAAGAGATATGATTTATGTCATAAAATTATCATATTCTTTGACTTTCTTTAAAAAATTACTTCAAATGAATTAGCAAGAAACCTTAAGTTTCTTCCCCTAAGGTCTCCTCCCTGTAATTTTCAGAATGCTAGATATTTACATGTCTTAAAGGGAGTCATTTTTCTTATAAAAGCCCAGCTGAGTGAGAACTAGAGCTTAAGTCTGAGCAGTATTGTTATTGCTTCTCAAGGTATTTTAATTTCAAGGACAACAGCTAGCTGCTTAAATCCCATATGGTTGTTTTGTAGTACTGTCCCTTCTGTGTCGAATCTTTCTCTTTTCACACTCTTGCCTGGCTTTCTTCTGAAATCTCTTGATACTCTGGGCCCTGCTCACTCCCATCCTTTTTATCCATTCTCTTCCCACTACCTTCTGTTGGGTACTCTACGTTTCCACATATGCCTTATACATATCTTTCTTGCTTTACCTGTCACATTTAAATTTCTTTTCATTTTGTGTATCTTTCTCTCCTTCCAGACTTGAGTTCCTTGAGGACAGGACTAGGTTTTGTCAACTGTTAGATCCTTAGCACCTTACATAGTGCGTGATATTACATATTTGACAACTAATGGATAAGATGTTGGGACATTTTTACAGTTTGCTGTCTATATCCAGACTGTTTCACTATTTCACTTTATAAACTTACATTTTTGATGTTATCTCTATAAATTAAGAATGCTTTACAGTTGTTTTATAATCCTACATTGGGAACTAAATCACTTTGAATTGATTTTCAGTTCTTATTTTTTTATCATATCAGTGGTCATGTTAACTTTCAGATAAAGCTCATATTTTACAAGCTTGAAATAATTTTCTACTAGTTATGTAAATTTATTCTGAACTCTGGTAGCCTCATTTCCATGGTAACTAATCACCTTCAGGAGAGAACCTGAAGGTATTTTAGAAAAGACAAAGAATATCCAGTGAACTAAAATGAAATGTGATGTACGGTTAGAACCTAGATTTATGTGGAATACAGATGCACGATTTTTGACCATGAAAATGTTACAGAATAGAAGAGCCACTAATAAGCCTAAAGATTTTGTTTACTTGCTGTTCATGCATTAGTCAAAATACAGCATGAGAAGAACTCACCTCTTATGTGATTTTATGTTAACAAATGACCCTAATCAGGAGGAAACTTTGTAGAATTAATAAGCCAGAATTGCGGTATGGAAATGGATCCCTGGTTTCTATAAAACCACTAAGAGCACCTCATGGAAGGAATATGGTATGATAAAGAGAGAGAAGTTTTTGGAGGCATGTCCATGTGATCTTGGCAAATTAATCAGTTTACTTCATCTTCATTTTTCTAACTTATAAAATGAGAACAGACTTCTTTGTTGTGATGGTGTAAAGAAGATGCCTAATATAGCACCTGACTCATTTAATAAATGTGCATTTATTAAATTTAATAAATTTATAATAAATAATAAATGAGGCATTTATTATTTATTTATTTATTTATATTATTATATATATTATTTATTTATTTATTTATTTATTATTATATATATATAATATATATATTATATTATTTATTTATAATAAATAAATAAATGAGGCATTTAATAAATGTGCCTCAGCTAATGTCCTTGGGCCCTCTTCCCTTGATCCTACTTCCTTTGGTTCTTTTTTGCCTACTTACCTAGATCCTGCTTCTTCCTTGGGACATGGAGATTGACATCTCAGATGACTTTCTGTTTTAGTTTTGTCCCATGCCACCAACTGTCACATGACCTTGGCCCCATGTTTTGTGGTCTGTGAGCCAGGCCAGTCATACTCACTCTTGTGCCCAGTCTAGCTATGTGTGCTGGACTTTGCTTATCTAGATGAGAAGATTGAACAAAATATTAGTAAGTATTCTTCAGTCTTTACTTAAAGAACATAAGAATTGCAATATTAGGGCAAATTCATGTGCCTTCCAGCATAGAAATAAGTGAAGAGGTTTGACTGTCATCTTTGGCCTTACTTCCTCTTAGGTTGGTGCATAAGTAACTGTGATTTTGCATTGTTGAACTTTGCCATTTGATATTGGACTGTATTCCTAAATAAATGTGGTTATGTTGTACATCATTTTAATGAGCATTTCTATTTGTTTTTTTGATAGTGACTTGTTCAGTTCAGTTCAGTCGCTCAGTCGTGTCCAACTCTTTGTGACCCCATGATCCGCAGCATGCCAGGCCTCCCTGTCCATCACCAACTCCCAGAGTCCACCCATACCCATGTCCATTGAGTCGGTGACACCATCCAACCACCTCATCCTCTGTCGTCCCCTTCTCCTCTTGCCCTCAATCTTTCCCAGCATCAGGGTCTTTTCAAATGAGTCAGTTCTTTGCATCAGGTGGCCAAAGTATGGGAGTTTCAGCTTCAACATCAGTCCTTCCAATGAACACTCAGGACTGATCTCCTTTAGGATGGACTGGTTGGATCTCCTTGCAGTCCAACGGACTCTCAAGAGTCTTCTCCAACACCACAGTTCAAAAGCATCAATTCTTCAGCACTCAGCTTTCTTCACAGTCCAGCTCTCACATCCATACATGACTACTGGAAAAACCATAGCCTTGACTAGACGGACCTTTGTTGGCAAAGTAATGTCTCTGCTTTTGAATATGCTATCTAGGTTGGTCATAACTTTCCTTCCAAGGAGTA
>NW_011495077.1:3597555-3601931 GCF_000754665.1 Bison bison bison | reverse complement strand
AGCTTGTGCTTCTTCCAGCCCAGCGTTTCTCATGATGTACTCTGCATATAAGTTAAATAAGCAGGGTGACCGTATACAGCCTTGACGTACTCCTTTTCCTGTTTGGAACCAGTCTGTTATTCCGTATCCAGTTCTAACTGTTGCTTCCTCACCTGCATACAGGTTTCTCAAGAGGCAGGTCAGGTGATCTGGTATTCCCATCTCTTTCAGAATTTTCCACAGTTTATTGTGACTTATTACTTGCTGTTTATTTTATATTTATTTTAGACTAGGGAAATGATGTTAAACAAAAAGCAAATTCAAGCGATTTTCTTATTTGAGTTCAAAATGGGTTGTAAAGCAACGAAGACAACTCGCAAGATCAACAACACATTTGGACTAACGAATGTACAATGCAGTGGTGGTTCAAAAAGTTTTGAAAAGAAGATGAGAGCCTTGAAGATGAGAAGTGGGGTGGCCGACCATCGGAAGTTGGCAATGACCAATTAAAAGCTTATCGAAGCTGATCCTCTTACAACTACACGAGAAGTTGCCGAAGAACTCAACGTTGACTATTCTACAGTCATTCAGCATTTGACGAGAATTGGAAAGGTGAAAAAGCTCCATAAGTGGGTGCCTCATGAGTTGACTGAAAATAAAAAACATTGTCATTTTGAATGTCAGCTTTTCTTTTTCTATGCAAAAACACAAACCGTTTCTCCATCACATTGTGATATACAACACAAAATGGATCTTATACGACAGCTGGTGATGACCAGCTCAGTGGCTGGACTGAGAAGAAGCTCCAAAACACTTCCCAAAGCCAAACTTGGACCAAAAAAAGGTCATGGTCCCTGTTTGGTGGCATGCTGCCCATCTGATTCACTCCAGCTTTCTGAATCCCGGCGAAACCATTACATCTGAGAAGTATGCTCAGCAGATAGATGAGACGCACTGAAAACTGCAACAGGATAAGCCCAATTCTTCTGCGTGATAATACCTGACTGCACTTCGGACAACCAGCACTTCAAAAGTTGAACGAGTTGGTCTATGAAGTTTTGCCTCATGCAGCATATTCACCTCATCTCTAGCCAACCACTTCTTCGAGCATCACGACAACGTTTTGCAGGGAAAATGCTTCCACAACCAGCAGCAGAAAATGCTTCCAAGAGTTCTTTGAACCATGAAGCACAGATTTTTATGCTACAATAATAAACCTATGTCTTATGGGCAAAAATGTGTTGATTGTAATGGTTCCTGTTTTGATTAAAAAGATGTGTTTGAGCCTAGTTATAATGATTTAAAATTCACCATCTGAAACCGCAATCATGTTTGCACCAACCTAATAAATTATGTGTCTTGACCTCAGAATTTTAAGCTTAGCCCACTCTGGGTCTCTTATTCATTGATTTTAGCTATCTTGTCTTGAATCTGATATATATTCCATCTTTCTGAGGGAATGTGTTCTATATAGTATTTACTATCTTTTATTGAACAATATTTAACTTATATGCAGAGTACATCATGAAAAAATGCTGGGCTGGAAAAAGCACAAGCTGGAATCAAGATTGCTGGGAGAAATATCAATAACCTCAGATATGCAGATGACACCACCCTTATGGCAGAAAGTGAAGAGGAACTAAACAGCCTCTTGATGAAAGTGAAAGTGGAGAGTAAAAAAGTTGGCTTAAAGCTCAACATTCAGAAAACGAAGATCATGGCATCTGGTCCCATCACTTCATGGGAAATAGATGGGGAAACAGTGGAAACAGTGTCAGACTTTATTTTTTTGGGCTCCAAAATCACTGCAGATGGTGACTGCAGCCATGAAATTAAAAGATGCTTACTCCTTGGAAGAAAAGTTATGACCAACCTAGATAGCATATTCAAAAGCAGAGACATTACTTTGCCAACAAAGGTTCATCTAGTCAAGGCTATGGTTTTTCCAGTGGTCATGTATGGATGTGAGAGTTGGACTGTGCAGAAGGCTGAGCGCCGAAGAATTGATGCTTTTGAAGTGTGGTGTTGGAGAAGACTCTTGAGAGTCCCTTGGACTGCAAGGAGATCCAACCAGTCCATTCTGAAGATCAACCCTGGGATTTCTTTGGAAGGAATGATGCTAAAGCTGAAACTCCGGTACTTTGGCCACCTCATGCGAAGAGTTGACTCATTGGAAAAGACTCTGATGCTGGGAGGGATTGGGGGCAGGAGGAGAAGGGGACGACAGAGGATGAGATGGCTAGATGGCATCACTGACTCGATGGACATGAGTCTGAGTGAACTCCGGGAGTTGGTGATGACAGGGAGGCCCGGAGTGCTGCACTTCATGGGGTTGCAAAGAGTCGGACAGGACTGAGCGACTGAACTGATTGAACAATATTTCTTTCTTTTACTTTAAGGGGTGTCATCAAATTTACCAAATTTGTTGAAGAGATCCGTGCTAGGAATAGTGTTAGTAATTTTAATCATATTTTCAGTAAGTTTCTCATATTAAATATATTACACATCTTAAACTTTCCATTCTCTTCTTTAATTTTAGTTATATTCCACTTTCTTCATAAAAGAAATGATAGCCAGAATTGGGAACAGCAGGAAAAGTTGAGCAGTTTTATCGTTATCTTACTAAAAATTGAGCTAAGAAGCTCCATAATGGGAAGGAAAAAAAAAATCTCCTAGTGAGAATATCTAGAAAATATTCAGTATTTCTTCTTCATTGCAGATTTCTTCCCCATTTACACGGTCCCACCCTCTACCATTAAGTGTTTATTGATGACACTTTCAGGTAAACCCAGTTTATACATAGGAATGAGATTTTGCCCCAACAGGAGCATCTTATCACAGTACAGTTACCCTCAACTTATCTGAACTATAACTGCATTGAATAGTGATCTACATTTTAGGATAATTGCTGAAAAGCTAAATGAATCTAAATCTATTCTGCTTTTCCCCAATCTTCACTGTAATGATAATCAACATTTTACTGGTCCTTTTGGTCCAGAAAGATTTCTTAGACTGAGATCACATCAGAGATTTTCAAAATTCTTTGGAGGTTGGGGCAAGGAACTACAGTAAAATCTCACTTTGAAAGCCAGAAACTTAAAACAGGTAAACATGGAACTGCTCTGCCGTAGGGCTTCCCAGGTGGTGCTAGTGGTAAAGAATCCACCTGCCAGTGCAAGTAGAGGTAGGAGACATGGGTTCGATCCCTGGGTCAGGAAGAGCCCCTGCAGGAGGGCATGGCCTCCCGCTTGAGTGTTCTTGCCTGAGAATCCCATGGACAGAGGAGTCTGGCAGGCTGCAGTCCATGGGGTTGCAAAGAGCTGTACATGAATAAAGTGACAGCAAGCATGCGCTCTACTGTAAGTTAGGCAGGGTGGGGGTGGAGTTTTCCTCGCCCCACCCCTCCACTGCTTTTTAGATTTTCTTTCTTGTCTGTGATTACAAATACAGAATTTCAGTAACTATATTAAAAGTAATATCAAAGATATTTTTCAAGCAATATTTATTCAGAATCTACTGTAAATTAGGCAGTAGGCAGAATCCAGTATCACTGGAGATAGAATCAAATAGGGTGAAGTCCTCTTCCTCAAGGATACAGTAGGCAACACCAGAGTAATTAAGCATTTCTCCTCCACAATGACAAAAGCTGCAATGTAATGTGTCAGATGTCTTTGAGATTCATTCTTATTCAGTTGATCTCAGTGATTCCTATTAAGAAAGTAGAAGGAAAAAAATGACATATTTTTAATAGATAAATTTCTTCCCCGAATTCTTGACATCATATTGTAAGTCAGAAAAGGATAATGAGTCCAGGCTCTTTTTTCAGTTGTTCTTTGCCATTTGCCATAACATGGGTGGACCTCAAGGACATTATACTAAATTAAATGTTCAGTTCTATTGCTCAGTCCTGTCTGACTCTTTGAGACCCCATGAATCACAGCACGCCACAGGCCTCCCTGTCGCATCACCAACACTCGGAGTTCACTCAAACTCAGGTCCATTGAGTCGGTGATGCCATCCAGCCATCTCATCCTCTGTCGTCCCTTTCTCCTCCTGCCCCCAGTCCCTTCCAGCATCAGAGTCTTTTCCAATGAGTCAACTCTTCGCATGAGGTGGCCAAAGTATTGGAGTTTCAGCTTTAGTATCAGTCCTTCCAGTGAACACCCAGGACTGATCTTTAGGATGGACTGGTTGGATCTCCTTGCAGTCCAAGGGACTCTCAAGAGTCTTCTCCAACAACACAGTTCAAAAGCATCAATTCTTCGGTGCTCAGCTTTCTTCACAGTCCAACTCGCATCCAATCATGACCACTGGAAAAACCATAGCCTTGACTAGATGAACCTTTGTTGGCAAAGTAATATCTCTGCTTTTCAATATGCTATCTAGGTTGGTCATAA
>NW_011495077.1:3578291-3597418 GCF_000754665.1 Bison bison bison | reverse complement strand
GTCTGACACTGTTTCCCCATCTATTTCCCATGAAGTGATGGGACCAAATGCCATGATCTTCATTTTCTGAATGTTGAGCTTTAAGCCAACTTTTTCACTCTCCACTTTCACTTTCATCAAGAGGCTTTTTAATTCCTCTTCACTTTCTGCCATAAGGGTGGTGTCATCTGCATATCTGAGATTATTGATATTTCTCCCGGCAATCTTGATTCCAGCTTGTGCTTCTTCCAGCCCAGCATTTCTCATGATGTAGCCTGCATATAAGTTAAATAAGCAGCGTGACAATATACAGCCTTGACGTACTCCTTTCCTATCTGGAACCAGTCTGTTGTTCCATGTCCAGTTCTAACTGTTGCTTCCTGACCTGCATATAGGTTTCTCAAGAGGCAGGTCAGGTGATCTGGTATTCCCATCTCTTTCAGAATTTTCCACAGTTTATTGTGATCCACACAGTCAAAGGCTTTGGCATAGTCAATAAAGCAGAAATAAATGTTTTTCTGGAACTCTCTTGCTTTTTCCATGATCCAGCGGATGTTGGCAGTTTGATCTCTGGTTCCTCTGCCTTTTCTAAAACCAGCTTGAACATCTGGAAGTTCACGGTTCACGTACTGCTGAAGCCTGACTTGGAGAATTTTGAGCATTACTTTACTAGCGTGTGAGATGAGTGCAATTGTGCAGTAGTTTGAGCATTCTTTGGCATTGCCTTTCTTTGGGATTGGAATGAAAACTGACCTTTTCCAGTCCTGTGGCCACTGCTGAAATGTTAGAGAAAGACAAATACCATTTGATCTCACTGATAGATGGGATCTTAAAGACAAAGACAACAGAAAACATTGGTGATCATTGGCAGTGGAGGGTGGGTGAAATGGATGAAGGAGATCAGAAGGTACAACCTTCCTGTTATAAAATAAACAAGCCCTGGGAATATAGTATGTGTAACATGGTGACTGTAGTAAGCAGTACTGGGTTATATATTTGAAAGTTGCTCACAGAGTGAATCTTAACATTTCTCATAAGAAAGATATTTGTGTTGACATTTTTTTATGTTAACTAGACTTAATTGTGTTCTTTTTGCAGTATTAATATATTGAATCATTACATTGTACACCTGAAAGTAGTATAACCTTACATGTGAATTATTTCTCAGTAAAAGTTTAAGAAAGGAATATTTGTGTGAAAGATAAAATTAAGTAGTGATCACAGGACTAAATTATTTTCTTCTATAGTTTTGAAGAAACAAAATGGACAGAATTTGGCATGTGAACTTTGGAATACTGAGAAACGACTAGGGTCAGTTAGGTGTTCTGTGTCATTGTCAAAACCAGATCATTTGGGAAGATGCTGATCTTTACCATCCATTTCTGCTTCTGTCTTATATGGTAATATTCTTTTTTCTCAACTATTTTTCAAATGGTAGTACTTCCTTGATTTTAAACCCTTAATCATAGTAATTTTCTAGTAGTAAGAATGATGGAGTGCTGAAGAGTTATTTTTTTCCTAAGGAAAAAAAAATCTTTTCTGTTTTTTTTCAACATTTCTCTGGGTTGGGAAAATCTCATAATAAAATGTTGAAAGATTTTACAGCAAACACCCACCACCTAGAGTCTGCAATTGACATTTTATTGTAATTGCTCGTATCACATGTATATCGCTATATCTAGTCATCTCAACTTTTTGATACATTTCAGAGTAAGTGGTAGACATCCCTGAATACTTCAGTGTTCATATCATTAGCTAGACATAATATTTTGTTTGTGGGATTTTAATTCTTTTCCAGTAAAGATTTATATACAGTGAAATGCACAGATCTTAAGAGCGTTGTGAATGTGTTTGTTGGGCTACACCATGCAGGTCTGTATGGTCTTGCCCAGCTTCAGGACTGAAAAAAGAGCCCAGAGTCAGCAACAGAAATATCAGTGGTTTTATGAATAGGGGGATATTACACATCTGAAACAAGATCCTGAAGTGACTCACCGCTGTGTGCAGCAGATGGCGAGGCAGGATATGGTGGCAGTCTTCATTCCCAGAGATGGGGGGAATAGGAGGACTACCAGTTGTAGAGGAATTGATGGCTCATCAGTTACCAGGGAAATCACAGAGGGACAGAACCCTCACCGTCCCTTTGATAAGTAGAGTAGAGAGCTCTGTTCTAAAGGTAGAACATCATTGAACATCATTAGCTAGGGCCTGGGGCATGTCTGTAGGAAGGTCAGTCATGTGAGTAGGGTATAGGTGAAGCAGGTACTGGTCATGCAGGGGATGTACAGAGGGGAAGAGAACAGCCGTCTTGGGTGCCCTGACTGTGTTCCAACAGAACGTGTTACTGTACAACCAAAACTGTTATCAAGATACAGACTGTTGCCGTCACTGCAGAAAGTTCCCTTCCCAGGAAATCCTCTCCTTACTGCCCCAGAGCCATCTACTCTTCAGGTGTTTTCACACTGTCTTAGTTTCGCTTCTTCTAAAGTGTCATTTAAATGTAATCATGTCATGTGTAGCTGTTATATAGGGATTCTTCCACAAAGTATAACATTTTCAATTCAGCCATGGTGTTGCATATATTAGCAGTCTATTCCTTTATATCGCTGAGTAGTATTTCTGAGTGTATTATAGTAGATCTTCTCCCAAAGTGGTTGTACCAATTTACCTATCTACCAACAATGTATTTTTGGTACCTTTCTACCAACAATGTAGAAAGTTTGTTGGTACCAATGTAACTTTCTACCAACAATGTTCTCTTTCTCCACACTGGCTGCATTTGGTGTTGTCAATCTCTTTAATTGCAGTCATCCTTGTGAGTATGTAGTAGTACCTCTCCATGGCTTTAATTTGCATTTCCCTGGTGATTAATAATGTTGAATACTTTACCATCTACTTATTGGTCATTCCTGTATCTTTTTGAGGTTATTTTCTAGATTTTCTAAACATAGATTTCCTTATAAAGAGAATGTTAGGCAGTTATCTGTTTATTGGTTCCTGAAAGAAATGGGCAATAGAAAAATTAAAATATTAATATAATTTCAGGCCTTCTGTTGTCATGTCTTTAGGAATAATTGAATCTTAGTTCTCCATCACTTCTACTTTTATTATTTTGGGATTTGAAATTTTTCTCAGGATACCTATTTTAATTTCTCTTGAAGAAGCAAAGGAGTAATGTTAAATGTGCTATGAAATGTCAGTAATTTACAAATTGATCCCAAATATATTTGCCTCCATATATTGTTCTTTGATAATATCGGTACCTGTAATAAATTAGGCTTCATCTAATTGTGGTACAAGTATTTTTAAAATCTGATTATAAAATCTAGTCATTGCATTGACAGTGGTAAAACACGTTTTTGGCAAAACCCCTTTATTTTGGCATTTTATGCTTGTAGGTAAATTATTTATGATTCATTGGCCATGATGTCCAGTCAAAGAGAACTAGAGAATCTAGATCAAATCACTAGTGTGTTAAAATGAGAAAATAATATGTAAGCAAACTGTCCCATTGGCCAGAGTTGTCATCCTCAGCCCTTTGTAGTGGGAGCATAATAATTGATTTTCAGTGATTGTGTAGCAGAATTATAGCTTACATATATATGCTTTACATTTTGAGACTTTAAAGAGATTTAATAGCTGACACTCCGTAGATTTTAGTTCCCTTTTCTCTTGTAAAACCCTTAAGAGATGTTGTTACTAATCTACTGATTGATAAAGCTTCTGAAAGCCCCCAAAGTATATTTCCACTTAAACCTTTTCCTTGGTATGCTGAAAATAGTTGGCCAATGCATTTTTAAAAATTGCAGTAGTGTGGACAGTGAAATTATGAGCCATTTTGATTTGCCAAGAAATTTTATTACAGTAGAATAGTCTCAGGTAACTTTTATTTTCTTCACAAAGTGTAATCTGTATACTTTATCACATTTATGTTATATGGATCTACCTGGAAAATTTTTTTTTTTTAATTTTAGTTTGTTTTTAAACTTTACATAATTGTATTAGTTTTGCCAAATATCAAAATGAATCCACCACAGGTATACATGTGTTCCCCATCCTGAACCCTCCTCCCTCCTTCCTCCCCATACCATCCCTCTGGGTCGTCCCAGTGCACTAGCCCCAAGCATCCAGTATCATGCATCGAACCTGGACTGGCATCTCGTTTCATACATGATATTTTACATGTTTCACTGCCATTCTCCCAAATCTTCCCACCCTTTCCCTCTCCCACAGAGTCCAAAAGACTGTTCTATACATCAGTGTCTCTTTTGCTGTCTTGTCCACAGGGTTATTGTTACCATCTTTCTAAATTCCATATATATGTGTTAGTATACTGTATTGGTGTTTTTCCTTCTGGCTTATTTCACTCTGTATAATACGCTCCAGTTTCATCCACCTCATTAGAACTGATTCAAATGTATTCTTTTTAATGGCTGAGTACTGGAAAATTCTTTAAATTATCTTTTGAATTAACAAAGAAGCTATTTTCACATATATATTTCTTATATCCTTATAAGGAAAAATAATTCCCTAAGATCACAAAACACATTTGAAGGCAAAACTTAGAACTTCTGATTCCTAGACTAGTACTCCTGAATCAGTGTTTACCAGTTCATTAGAGTCTTTATTCTCTCTCAGTGGTTTTAAAACATTTTTAACTACTGTAAATAGTAAGAAATACATTTTAAGCTGTAGCCTAATATACATATATATGTCTGTCTCTGAAATAAGCTTTACAAAGCAATATATACCCATACTGTGTGAGATAAACATTGTTTTTTAATCCACGCCATCCTGTCTTTTCCTATTTCATGTTTTAAAAAATTGATTTCAAGAAACACTAATAGGTCAGCTGACAAGGGTGTGGGAGTAGTCTGCCCTGATGGAGTATCTAATCACTGATATTGTTGAGAATTGCTGGTACATACTGATGTTTTTTTTCATCAGTGTGTAACTTATTTAGTTATCTTTTTATGGTAATTTCTAAGACTACTATTGCTAGAGTTAAAGATATTAATGTTTAAATTTTGAAGTTATTGTTTTTACCTTCTGTGGACAATGTACTTCATCAGTGCCTGCACCAGAATTGGCTGTGCCCACTGGGCTGCCCTTGGTATACCAGTGGGGGAACAGTTTGGAAAAGAAGTATTCTGCTTTGTACTGAACTGCTGGAGCATGTATTGAGCAGCACATTCAGAGACTTATTAAACTTCTACTCAGAGCTAACATGCTCATTTTCAGCTGTTGTGTGGAATTTTCAAACATACATACTGTAATTTGCATTTGGAAAAAGTATATAGAGATTTTTCTCTGCTAGGCCAATTTGGAGAATTTTCATGAGTGGTAAGGAGTGAAAAATAAATATGCCAGTAACAGTTTGATAAATAAAGAACATTTTTAAGAACAAGCTTTTCATCTTTGGAGATGCGGAATTAATTCAGAAGAAGCTTAATGATTATTTAATCATTTTGATTGAATTATAGTTAAGGGAACTATATTCATTCAAGATTTTCATAATGAGATTACAAAATTATTTCTCCAGACTGTAGATTGATACTGCATAAATAATTTTATTGCTTTTTTACATTATAAGAATAATTGGTATTTTATATTCCCTCCACAAAAGCAAAAGGAATCTGGAAAGAAGAAAAATTAAAGTCACCTCTAATCTCATCACCCATAAATATCATTGCTGTTAACCTTTTAGTTTATATATTTCAAGCTATTTCATGAACAAATTCATGAGTTTTTCAAATGAAGTTATGCCATTTATTCTAGTTTTGTTTCTGTGGCTTCACTGGGTATCGTGCTCATATCTTGGTATCCCTCCTACCTGCCCGTCACACTCCTTATTTCCAAGTAGCCACAGATGTGCATTCTGTCACTGTAGGTTAGTTTGAGTTTTCTGGAGTTTTATATACATGCAGTTACACAAGTGTTACATATGTTCTTTTTTTGTCTTCATTCAACCTATGTGAGGCTCAGCCACACTATTGCATGTAGTTCCTTTTTTTTTTTTTTGCTGAGTAGTATTCTAGTGTATAAATGTTGTTCATTTATCTTTGATGGACGTTTTGGTTGTTTCCACATTTTGTCTACTTAAAGCTACTATGAACATTCTTGTAATTTATCATTTAATTTTAAGGTGTATTTTATCATACAGAAAATTTTCATTTCTATGTATCAACTATGTTGAGATTTCTCCTCTTGGAATTAGATCTTGCTTAGGCTGCAGATTTCCCCCTCTCCTCAACTGAAAATATTCTTTCCCGTGTTCTTCTAATACTTTTGTAGTTTATTTTTACTTTTTAATATTTGGTTCATCTAGAGTTTTTTAAATATATAGTAACAAGTAGAGATCAGACATTTTCCCAAATGGATTGTTGACCAACACTATTCTTGCCCTACAGTTATTTGAAATATCATCACTGGGACTTCCCTGGTGGTTTAGTGGTTAAGACTCCATGCTTCCACTACAGGGGGCACAGCTTCAATCCCTGTTCAAGGAACTAAGATCTACATGCAGTGTGGTATGGCCAAAATAAATAACAAATTTTAAAAAAAGAAATATCACCCCTATATAATCTCAATTTCTAAAATTATATGGTCTTATTTCTAGACTCCATTTTGTCAGTCAATTTGTCTGTTCCTACATCAATACTGTTTGAGTTAGTTTTGATATTTTTTTTAAGAATTCCTCATTGTTTTTAATTTAAAAATTCGGTCAGAAAATTTTTGAATTGAAATATAGTTGATTTATGTTAGTTTCAGGGTATACAACAAGGTGATTCAGTCATGTATATATTTTTTCAGATTATTTTCCATTATAAGTTACAAGATATTGAATATAGTCCCCTGTGCTATCCAGTAAATCCTTGTTGTTTATCTTTTTTGCATGCAGTAGTTTCTGTCTGTTAATCCCAAACTTCTAATTTATCCCGCCCCCTCCCTTTCCCCTTTGGTAACTGTAAGTTTGTTTTCTATGTCTGTGAGTCTGTTTCTGTTTTATATATATAGCTTCCCACATTTTTAAAAAAAGACCAGGAGATCAGCATGTCAAGTTATCTTTCAAATTTTCTTGGAATAGTAAATGACATTTCATTGAATTTATAGACTAACTTCAAAATATTTTTACAAAATCAAATCTGGCCAGCCAGGTATATATATGTCTCTCCACTTTTATTTTTAGCTAAATGTTTTAAATAGGTGATATATGCACAAGATAAAATATATATATAATGAAATATAACTCTGTCCCAACCCCCTCCACAGAAGCAACCACTGCCATTAATTTCTTTTATATCTTTCTAGAGATATTCTGCTGTCCATGGGGTCGCAAAGAGTCAGACACGACTGAGTGACTGAACTGACTCACTAAGAGAGATTCTTTGCCTAGTCAAGCAAAAATTTTATGTGTAAAAATCACGTTAAGTATAATCAGTGGTCAGAGATTATTGTCATTAAAGCAGATTCAGCTTTTGTGGGGCTTGGAGTGAAAATTATTTTGGAAGCCTTGTGTAAGAAAATGAATAGTCATTTACAATGAGAAGATTAAACAGAACAAATTATAGTTTAAAAAAAAAAAATAAATGCTGTAAACCCCACAAAATTCCAGAAAAATAGCACTACTTTTTGACTATTACACTTATGTCATATTTATTTTGGCTGCATTTTATTTGTCTCTTCTTAACAGTGATTTTTTTTTTTAAGATCATTTTCTATGAGAATAGAAAGTTAAGTAGGGTTTTTTTGCTCCAGTGTTTAGGATGTGTAACATGAATATGACTCTGAACCTTTGTGTCTTTGTTGGGTCATGTTAGTATACTGGGCAGAAGGAGTATTCTGGAATCCATTCTATACTGAGACGACTTATGTTTACATGGATGTTTTGGCAAATCACATAAATACATCATCCCACTAAGCCAGCCAAAGGTGTATGTAGTTCAGTTTCCTCTTGGCTTCCCTTGAGTTCAAAGGTGCCATCAGCCACTCCACCATTACCCAACATGTGTAGTTTTGTTCAGTTGCTCAGTCGTATTCAACTCTTTGCAACCCCGTGGACTGCAGCACGCCAGGCTTCCCCGTCCTTCACTATCTCCCGGAGCTTGCTCAAACTCAGGTCCATTGAGTCGGGATGCCATCCAGCCATCTCATCCTCTGTCATCCCCTTCTCCTTCCGCTTTCAATCTTTCCCAGCATCAGGGTCTTTTCAAGGAGTCAGCTCTTGACATCACGTGGCCAAAGTATTAGAGCTTCAGCATCAGCATCAGTCCTTCCAGTGAATATTCAGGGTTGATTTCTCCTAGAATTAGCTGGTTCGATCTCCTTGCTGTCCAAGGGACTCTCAAGAGTCTTCTCCAACACCACAGTTCAAAAGCATCAATTCTTCAGCGCTCAGCCTTCTTTGTGGTCCAGCTCTCACATCCATATGTGACTACTAGAAAAACCATAGCCTTGATTAGATGGACCTTAGTTGGCGAAGTAATGTCTCTGCTTTTTAACATGCTGTCTAGGTTGGTCATAGCTTTTCTTCCAAGGAACAAGTGTCTTTTAATTTCATGGCTGCAGTCACCATCTGCAGTGATTTGGGAGCCCAAGAAAATAAAGTATCTTACTGTTTCTACTGTTTCCCCCATCTACTTGTCATGAAGTGATGGGACCAGATGCCATGATCTTAAGTTTTTTGAATGTTGAGTTTTAAGCCAGCTTTTTCACTCTCCTTTTTTACCTTCATAAGAGGCTCTTTAGTTCCTCTTCATTTCTGCCATAAGGGTGGTGTCATCTGCGTGTCTGAGGTTATTGGTATTTCTCCTGGCAATCTTGTTTCTAGCTTGTGCTACATACAGTCCAGCATTTTGCATGATGTACTCTGCATATAACTTAAATAAGCAAGGTGACAATATACAGGCTTGGTACTCCTTTCCCAATTTGGAACCAGTCTGTTTTTCCATGTCCAGTTCTAATTGTTGCTTCTTGACCTGCATACAGGTGTCTCAGGAGGTAGGTGAGGTGGTCTGGTATTCCCATCTCTTTAGAATTTTCCACAGTTTGCTGTGATCCATACAGTCAAAGGCTTTAACGTAGTCACAGATGAAGAAGTAGATGTTTTTCTGGAATTCTTTTGCTTTTTTATGATCCATTGGATGTTGGCAATTTGATCTCTGGTTCTAAATCCAGCTTGAGCATCTCGAAGTTCTCAGTTCATGTACTGTTGAAGCCTGGCTTGGAGAATTTTGAGCGTTAGTTTGCTAGCATGTGAATGTCTGCATTTGTGCAGTAGTTTAAACATTCTTTGGCATTGCTATTTTTTGGGACTGAACTGAAAACTGACCTTTTCCAGTCCTGTGGTGACTACTGAGTTTTCCAAATTTGCTGGCATATTAAATGCAGCACTTTCATAGCATCATCTTTTAGGATTTGAAATAGGTCAGCTTTAATTCCATCACCTCCACTAACTTTGTTCGTAGTGATGCTTCCTAAGGCCCACTTGACTTTCACTCCAAGATGTTTGACTCTAGGTGAGTGATCACACCATCGTGGTTATCTGGGTCATGAAGATCTTTTTTGTGTAGTTTTTCTCTGTATTCTTGCCACCTCTTTCTAGTATCTTCTGCTTCTATTAGGTCCATACCATTTCAGTAGTGTCTTAATGGTTTGTAGTTAAAATAGCTTACTAGTTAATGGTTCCAATCTTTTACTGCTAAAAACAGCAAGCAGAGAATACCCTCATGTCTATGTAAATATGTGAGTCTGTCTGTTAGATGTATCTCCCAAGGTGAAATGCTGGATTTTAAAGAGTATAAGCAGCTTATATTTTGCTTTACTATACTTTCTCTCTATGCTTTGTATCAGTTTGTATTAATTCCAAGATATATGAGAGAATGTCCATTTCTTCTACTCATATCAACCTAAGAGGTAAAAAAATAGTATCTTGACATTTTTATTTGCTTATTTTTACACAAATGAGGTTTAACATCTTTTCATATATTTAGAAATTGTGTATTTCTTTATTATACACTGTCCATTCATATCCTTTTCTCATTTTTTAACAAGACTGAGAGCGTTTTACTTTAATTTATTAGAACTTTTATGTGTTAAAGAAATTAGACCTTTGTGTGCCCTCTCCCCCATCTTTTAATTTATGATAGTTACTAATGATGCACAGTTTTATGTAGCACAGTATGTTTACCTTTTATGGTTTCTTGGTTTGTGTCACACTTAGTCCTTCTTCAAAGATTATTTTTAAAAATCTCATGTTTTCTTTCTAGTCTGTTTATGGGTCTGTTTGTTTTTAACCATTAAATCTTAGATATGGGCTTTATTTTGGTATAAGAAATAAGGCCTGAACCCAGCATTATTCTTTTCTGAATAGCTACATCATTTCTAGGGTTATTTACTGAGTTAGGCATCTTTTCCTCCTGATTTAATGTGTCACTTTTATCATGAGAATTTCATATATGCCTGGGTCTTTATTGGTGGCTCCATTCGTTTGCACTTTCTTTTATGTCCTTTAGTAAAATTTTACAGTTATCTTCTTAAAGGTTTTTTACTTTCCTCATTAGGTGCATACCTATTTAATTGTTTTTGTCATTATTGTGAATTATATTTTTAAATTTATACATATATCTTATTGTATATGAGTGACATAGAAAAGGATGTTAAGCATTTATACTGCTAGGTGAAAATTTTATATTAATTCTAATAGCTTTTCAGTTTACTGTTTTGGCTTTAATTTTTCCTTTTTAAATTTTCTAAGAAATACAGTACCACTGTTAAAGAGTCAAACCGTGTTAACAACATAAATCTTCATTGTCCCATCCTCATTCCCACCCCCTTCCTCAGAAGTAACCTCCATCATCAGTTTAGTGTATATACCTCTCAACTGCCTTTAAAAAGCATTTGCAGATGTGTACATCTAGAAATATATAGTTTTTGTGAATAAATAGGACCATCCCATCCATATGTGTTGCTCTACAAACTGCTTTTTGACATTGCTTTTGACAGTCTTTAGATTATTCCATGTTTATACATGTCAGACTGCTCAGTGTTTAAATGCTCAAAGCAGTGCTTATTTATTAAACTTTTAACATACAGTTAAAATGTTAGAGATTTTGTAAGAATGCTGATAGTGAATCAGGGGGTTTAGGGTGGAGGACACAAATCCTGTGTTGCTAACAAGCTCCCAGATGATGCCAATGCTGTTGTTGGTCCTACATTTTGAATGGGAAGGCTATAACATATCCTTCAGCTAGGTGTACCGTAGTTTAGTTATTATCCAGTTGATTAAAACATTGAAGTTTCCCCTTGACCACAAATAGTATAACAGTACACACTGGAATTTTTCCATGAAAGGTTACTTGAATGTTCTAGTAGTCATTGCCATGGTGTACTTGTTTGGGGGAACAGATTTCTCCAACCTCCCCCCGCTTATCTATATTTTTCTTTTTTTAAATTGTACTAACTAGGCCCTCTAGTAGAATGTTAATTACTCTTACTGATAATGGTTCTTTGATGGGAACATAAAACTTGTATAGCCAGTGGTAATATTTATAAAATTTTTACATATGAAATCACCTTGACTAGCTATTCCTGCTAGGATTCTGTTCTCCTGAAGATCTTACACATGTGTACAAAGATCTGTATACAGAGATGCATATTATCTGTAATGACAGATACCACAAAAAAGACAAATAAGTGAGTCCACTTATATGAGGTACTTAGAGTAGTCAAATCACAGAGATGGAAATTAGAATGGTGGTTGCCAGGGACTTGTGGGAGGCCGCAGAGTGGGGTGTTACTGTTTAATAGGTATAGCGTTTTCAGTTTTACAAAATGAAGAGTTCTGGAGATGGATTGTGGTAATCGTTGCCTCAACTTATGAATGTGCTTAATACCACTGAGTTGTGCACTTAAAAATGATTAGGATAGTAAATTTCATATTTTGCTTATTTTACCCTTTTTTTTTTTTTAATTTGAGGGGGAGAGTATGTGGTAACAAGTCACTCTGCTTGTTTCCCAGTTATCCTATGAGGTAGCCACTAGACCAGTTTTCTGTGTATCCTTCTATGCATCACTGGTAGTTACATCTCTTCCCTTTGAATTCACATCTGTATAACACTTGGTCTTCTTCTCTTAAAATGTCATACCTTTTTCTTAACAGTTTGTTAAACACGTTTTTATTATCTCACTCACAGCATACAGTGAAATGTCTTTGTAGCTTAGTAGTTGCTCATTTAAATACCTGTTTAATAATTGAGCAAACAAATGAATTTTGTGGTCCTGGAAGGCACAAGAATTGGGGAGTTTCTGTGTATATAGAAAGGTGGTGATGTGTACAGTGTTCTCCTTTAGTGACCTCTCATGTGAGGTTCTCACACCTCAGCACAGTAGAGTAATCTGGGAAAACTTGTTAAGATGATGATTCTGTAGCTGTTTGGAATTCTCAAGCATGTGTGGTGAAACCCAACAACCAAAACTTTTCTAAGATCTTTGCATTTCTCTGCACGTAGTCTATGATTTTCTCTTGGAGAAACATTGTCCTCAGTCATTTGTGCACTTCTACAGTGCTGAAAGGAGAGAGCTTACAGATTGAGTTTAGCTATTTTGGGAGCATGTCTAATGTATGTATAATACAAAGTGAAAATAATCAACCTGGAGGCCTCCATGCCTTCTCTGTGTAAACATGGCACAGTTAATGGTCCTCATGATAATAGAGGGGCATCATTCAAAAAATGCGGTTCAGTCTTGTCAGGGAAGAGGAACCTATATTTAATAAAGATTTTTGTGACTTCTTCACACATAAAAAATCATGTTTATAGGTGTTTGTCCAATTTAAGAGCTTTAAGAACCCTAAGACTCCAAGTTTGAGAAACATTGCACTAGGAATAAATTCTACAATCATATAAGCCAGTTTATAAACATAAATGTGAGCACTGAAGTTATATGATTATTAAGATTTTATATTATCATAAACATTTAAAAGCACATTTTAAAACGTATGCAGAAAATTCACAGCAAAGATAGATTTATTAATTTCTATTGGCAAAGCAGTGGTATAAAATATTAAATCCTTGAGAAACTTGAGAATGCTTGAAAAATTCTTGTTCTCAACATGTAATTTTCTGATAGTGCTGACTAGTAGGATTTTTACAATTCAGGTAACCATTGATGTCAACAACTATTGAACAACAGCACTGAACACCTGTTATGGTTTAGGCCACTGAGGTTTCAGTAGTAAATAGGGCAGTGATGGCCTAGGAATGAGAAAGAAAGGGCAGGGTGTGGGATGCTGTGGATTAGGAAAAGCTTCTTTAAGGGATTGGGGTTTTTTTTGTTTTTGTTTTTGTTTTAATTTTATTTTATTTTTAAACTTTATTGTGTTTTGCCAAATATCGAAATGAATCCATCACAGGTATACATGTGTTCCCCATCCTGAATCCTCCTCCCTCCTCCCTCCCCATATCTGAAGGATGAGTACCTGTTAGCTAAGTTGAGAAGCAGGGTTAAGGAAATGCAATGCTCCTGGGTGTGGAGGTGCAGGGAGAGGATAGAAATATAATTTCAAGGTCATGTGACAACTCTGTCTTTCTGTTGCTTCATAACTGGTTTCACCTGTTTCACCTGGAGATTAAGGGAAACATTTACCTTCCTTGGAACAAGAAGCTTTCTCAAGAAGTATTAAGGGTTCTAATGTATTTTTGTTCCATTAGTTGAGCCAGTACTTATAGCATATTTATGATTAGACCGTCAGACAACATCCATGAAGGAATTTCAGGTTGTTAAAAATGCTTGGGCTTTATTTTGTTGGGTTTTCTTTAAGGACTTACATGTAATCTTGTGAATTATTGAAAAGAAACTTAAAAACAGCAAGTGTGAAGCTTAACATAAAATGGGCAAAATTGCTTTCTCTATTTAAAGTACTTTTTTAAGAATTTCAGTGCTTAAATGTTTCAAATCAAACAATAGAAACTCCAACATTTCAGAGCTAATGTAAACGAAAACTGGTATATCTTCTAAATAGCAGCATAGTCAAGTAACCTTGAAACATTGGTGTTGGTGTATTGTTTTTGAATTGAGTGGCAATTTCCAGCATTGTATAACACTGCTGTGATTCACTGATGTTCCCAGTAAGAGAATTTTGCAAGTATAATATGTTTTAGTATTAGGTGCTACTTGTGCATTTAGCAATTAAAATTATTTGTGTAATGATGATGGCATTAGAAGGGATAGGGAACTGTCAAACAGAATTTGAAGGTTAATTATCTCGTTGGTAACAAAATGCATAATCTTCCATTGGGATGCTTATTTTCTTATGGTAATTGACTCATTTGCTCTCTGGTTATCAATTTAACTTCCCAACCACAAACATCTGCTCTTACATTGTGTTTAATTGGGGTGAATTCTATCTACAGAGAAGTTAAGATCCAAAGAACATTTTAAAGGTATTATTTTTTGATTCATGAAAGGGAAAAGTAAATGATGAATGGAACATTGTGATGATTTTTTTCTAATAGTCTTTGAAAGTCTGCTTACTAAAAATGCATACTAAAATTATAATTGGATTTTCTTTTGAAGAGAATGTTGCTATTTTTCAGAATTATGTACTCTGCCTTAAGGGGAGTCTCAGTCCTTTAGATGGAAAAGGCAATGGCACCCCACTCCAGTACTCTTGCCTGGAAAATCCCATGGATGGAGGAGCCTGGCGGGCTACAGTCCATGGGGTCACTAAGAGTCAGACACGACTGAGCGACTTCACTTTTACTTTTCACTTTCATGCATTGGGGAAGGAAATGGCAACCCACTCCAGTGTTCTTGCCTGGAGAATCCCAGGGACGGGGGAGCCTGGTGGGCTGCCGTCTATGCGGTCGCACAGAGTCGGACACGACTGAAGCGACTTAGCAGCAGTAGCAGCAGTCCTTTAGATTTAAGGAATATGTCAGTTCCTCAGAAACAAGGTACCATAGGGGTTAAAGATTGAAGGCTTCAAACGTGGGAAAGATCATTTCGTGTGTATTTATTTAATCCAATAAAGAGGGATGGGTACAAATTGTATGTGACTGTTTGCTTACAATTTTTTAAGTGGAAGGATAAATCATTTTTTAAAATGTTCATGGTTACTATAGGTGAAGAGAGGGAAGAGCGTAGAGAAAATAGGGTAGAAGCAAGACCTCTTGGAATATACCTTTTTTAAAAAAATTTATTTAAAATTGCCAGAAAGGAGAAGCAAAATGAAACAAATGACTCTAAATGTGTAACTACTTGGTAGTATAGCCACACAGAGAGTTAAAATTCCAAGTGAAAGAAACTGTTTCAAATAAATGTCACATAGTAATTGGACAATAAACACCTAGTAGAATCTGTACAAGGCCAAACTCCCAAAATCCTCAACTTTTTTCTCTTGATGGAAATGTGGGTACTGTTATTCTGAGTCTACTAGGTGTAAGATAAAGCGTATAAGGAATTAAGTTGGCATCACTGAGAACAGAAATTTTTTGCTTGAGAGAAAGGAAATAGAGATGTAAAATGAATAGGTTCCAGTTAAAACCTATAGTCCCAAACGTAATTGGAGATACTAAAATGAAATCATAATTTTATATTTAAAAAGTACAGATTTCCTGGCTTTATCCACAGTAGGGCCTAAAATCAGTGACCAGAAGATACTAAAGACCACTTGGGTCATGTCAAAAAGGACTCAGGAAATTCCTGTGGATCTAGGCTTCTTTTGGTCAAAGATGGGATAGTATGAAAATGAAAAGAGGGTTAACTTTAGTGGATTGAAACAAACCAAATATATTTTAATCCACGAACTCATACTTTTAAAAAGCCTTCACTGATCACATTTGGGATATGATATTAGAGAACCAGATCATTGTTTTGAAAATTGGTAAGCCCAAGAAAAGAATCAAGCATTATCCTGTTCTTTCTATAAGCGTTATACTTAAGGGTAACAAAATAGTTGATGAGGAGAATCATAGAAAGGAAGATTCCACATTGTACAGGGGTTGAGTTGCTGCAAATTCAGCCCAATTTCTTTGTAGAAGGAGTGATAGAATGAGTAATACTGTTTTGCAACTCCTTTTGTGATTATCAAAGGCTTTTAACATCACGAGAGACGCAGTCACACATTATGAACCCTCCTGATGGAAGGACAGGGCACTGCCTGTGAAGTGGTCTCTTACAAAGAAGAATGGATTTGGAGCTGAAAGACCATGAATTGATAACTGGCATGATGTGAAAAGCTCTTATGAATAGATAAGAAAATTGTGAATACTCTAACTGAAAAAATAGCAGAGTACATGTGTAGATAATTCATAGAAGGATAAATATAGGTGACTAACCAATGTTTAGAGGTCAACCCTAAATATTCACTGAAAGGACTGATGCTGAAGCTGAATTTTGGTCATCTTATGCGGACACTTGGTCATCTGATGCGAGAAGTTGGCTTAAAACTCAACATTCAAAAAACTAAGATCATAGCATCCAGTCCCGTCACTTCATGGCCAATAGATGGGGAAACAATGGAAACAATGAGAGACTTTAGTTTGGGGCTCCAAAATCATTGCAGATGGTGACTGCAGCCATGAAATTAAAAGACACTTGCTCCTTAGAAGAAAAGCTATGACCAACCTAGACAGCATGTTAAAAAGCAGAGACATTACTTTGCCAACAAAGGTCTGTCTAGTCAAAGCTGTGGTTTTTCCAGCAGTCATGTATGGATGTGAGAGTTGGACTATAAAGAAAGCTGAGTGCCAAAGAATTGATGCTTTTGAACTGTCATGTTGGATAAGACTCTTGAGAGTCCCTTGGACTGCAAGGAGATCAAACCAGTCAATCGTAAAGGAAATCATTCCTGAAAATTCATTGGAAGGACTGATGCTGAAGCTGAAACTCCAATACTTTGGTCACCTGATGTGAAAAACTGAGTCCTTGGAAAAGACCCTGATGCTGGTAAAGATTGAAGGCAGGAGGAGAAGAGGATGACAGAGGATGAGATGGTTGGATGGCATCACCGACTTGATGGACATGAGTTTGAGCAAGCTGCAGGAGTTGGTGATGGACAGGTAAGCCTGATGTGCTGCCGTCCATGGGGTTGTAAAGTGTCGGACATGACTGAGCAACTGAACTGAACTGATGCAAACAGACAACTGATTGGAAAAGTCCCTGATGCTGGGAGTTATTGAGGGCAGAAGGAGAAGAGGGTGTCAGAGGATGAGATGGCTGGACAGCATCACCAATGCAATAAAAATGAACGGGCAAATTCCGGGAGGTGTTGAGAGACAGGGAGGCCTGGTGTGCTGCAGTCCATGGGGTCACAAACAGTCAGACACAACTGGATTACTGAACAACAACAATAACCAGTGTTTGAAAAGAGTTAAATTCACTATTAATAAGTTTCCCTGACTTCTTCTAGTTGTGCAGACTTTATTTTCTTGATTGTGTTATTATGTTACTTCTTAATATTATATACATTCTTATCTTCCTTGGCTTCTACTGCTTACTTGGGATTCTGCCTGCTCTCTATACTCTTACTCTTCATTTACTCAAATTATAAAGTTAGTCGACTTCTTCCCAGGACCTGAACCCATCTAGTCAGTGCTATAGATTAAAAAAGTGAAAAAAGAGGAAAGAAGATCAGAAAGAAAGAAAGAAAACTGTCTCTGCTGCTGCTAAGTCGCTTCAGTCGTGTCCAACTCTGTGTGATCCTGTAGACGGCAGCCCACCAGGCTCCCCCGTCCCTGGGATTCTCTAGGCAAGAACACTGGAGTGGGTTGCCATTTCCTTCTCCAATGCATGAAAGTGAAAAGTGAAAGTGAAGTCGCTCAGTCGTGCCTGACTCTTAGTGACCCCATGGACTGCAGCCTACCAGGCTCCTCCATCCATGGGATTTTCCAGGCAAGAGTACTGGAGTGGGGTGCCATTGCCTTCTCCGAAAACTGTCTCTAGTTCCAGGCAACATGGCCTATGTAGATAATCCCAGAATTATCTATAAAAAGTTGCTGAAACTAATGAATATGTTAGGCATAACCATGGGATAAAAGGTCAATATGCATAAATCAGTTTCATCTCTCAATACTAAGTGAACAATTAGAAACTAAAAAAAAAAAGTACATGCCACTTATAGTAACATCAAAGTTTTTGAAGTACTTAGGGGTACACGTAACAAAGTGTGAACAAAATTTGTATATTGAAATATATAAAACATTGATGAGAGAAACCAAAGCTCTAAATAATAGAGTGAGAAACCATGTTCATAGAAGGAACACTCAGCGTTGTTAAGGTGTTAAATTGCTGCAGATTCAGCCCAATCACAATCAGAATTCCAGCAGGCTGAGCACATTTTAGCCCAGCTGTTTTTTTGTTGTTGTTTTTTTTTTTTAATGCCTCTGTTGTCATTATTTGATATAGGGAATTCCTTGTCATTTGGAACTTCAAACAGAAGTTTATAAGTTCCACTTGTCATGTATGTTGTAGGAATAGGAAATTACGGCATTATGTAGGAAGCTGGACTAGATGTACTTTTACCCTTTAAATTCAAAATCTTCTTGAATCTTGTTATTTTTAAGCCAATAATTTACAACTTTGGGTTAAGGGGAAAGGGAGATACTGGAATTGCCAAGCTTTTCCAGATATATCTAACTCGTCCCCAAAGATTCTGTCTCTACCTCCCATCCTTAAAAACCATTTCATGTAATGAAGAGTGTTACTAATGGAAGTGTGTGTGTTGCAGTGAGTGAACTATTTAAGGCCTCTAATGTGACATTAGAGAAAAACATCTACTTCTGCTTTATTGACTGTACCAAAGCCTTTGACTGTGTGGATCACAATAAACTGTGGAAAATTCTTAAAGAGATGGGAATACCAGACCACCTGACCTGCCTCCTGAGAAATCTGTATGCAGGTCAAGAAGCAACAGTTAGAACCAGACATGGAATAGCAGACTGGTTCCAAATTGGGAGATGAGTACATCAAGGCTGTATATTGTTACCCTGCTTATTTAACGTATATGCAGAGTACATCCGGAGAAGGCAATGGCACCCCACTCCAGTACTCTTGCCTGGAGAATCCCATGGGCGGAGGAGCCTGGTGGGCTGCAGTCCATGGGGTCGCTAGGAGTCAGACACGACTGAGCGACTTCCCTTTCACTTTTC
>NW_011495077.1:3508839-3578191 GCF_000754665.1 Bison bison bison | reverse complement strand
TGGAGAATCCCAGGGACGGGAGAGCCTGGTAGGCTGCCGTCTATGGAGTTGCACAGGTCGGACACGACTGAAGTGACTTAGCAGCAGCAGCAGAGTACATCATGCGAGATGCCAGGCTGGATGAAGCACAAGCTGGAATCAAGATTGCTGGGAGAAATATCAATAACCTCGGATATGCAGATGACAGCAGTATGGCAGAAAGTGAAGAAGAACTAAGGAGCCTCTTGATGAAAGTGAAAGAGGAGAGTGTAAAATCTGGGTTAAAACTCAGCATTCAGAAACTAAGATCATAGAATCTGGTCCCATCACTTCATGGCAAATAGATGAGGAAACAATGGAAACAGTGAGAGACTTTATTTTGGGGACTCCAAAATCACTGCAGATGGTGACTGCAGCCATGAAATTAAAAGATACTTGCTTCTTGGAAGAAAAGTTTTGACCAACCAAGACAGCATATTAAAAAGCAGAGACATTACTTTGCCAACAAAGGTCTGTCAGTCAAAGCTGTGGTTTTTCCAGCAGTCATATGTGGATGTGAGAGTTGGACTGTGAAGAAAGCTGAGTGCTGAAGAATTGATGCTTTTGAACTGTTGTGTTGGATAAGACTCTTGAGAGTCCCTTGGACTGCAAGGAGATCAAACCAGTCAATCGTAAAGGAAATCAGTCCTGAATATTCATTGGAATGACTGATGCTGAAGCTGAAACTCCAATACTTTGGCCACCTGATGTGAAGAACTGATTGCTTGGAAAAGACCCTGATTCTGGGAAAGATTGAAAGCAGGAGGATAAAGGAACAACAGAGGATGAGATGGTTGGGTGGCATCACCGACTCGATGGAAATGAGTTTGAGTAAGCTCTGGGAGCTGGTGATGGACAGGGAGGCCTGGCATACTGCAGTTCATGGGGTTGCAAAGAGTTGGACACGACTGAACAACTGAAGTGAACTGAATGTGACATTTGTATTTCTTTGGAGGGTGGGTTACTCATCAATCTTGACTGAAAAGGAAGATAATGTCGGTTTTATCAACTCTTTTTGAATTGTAATCGTGGCTCTTCCAAAATGGTTTAAATCTTAGGGAAATAGACTTTCATATTCATTTTTAAAGACAGCTTAGAACTTTCCAATTTTTCAGTACAGTCAACTTAGTAAATATTTCTCAACAGAGAAACTCAGAATTATCATTATAATTATTCTGCCAGTTAAGTAGACCAGAATATCAATTTTTAAACATATGTTCCTAACATATGTTTAAAAATATATGTTACGTTTTTCTAAAAAATGTGAAAGTCTCAAATAATTAAAAACTTTCTGAATTCTGTGACTTTTTAATTGTTTGAAATACAAATAGCTATTTTTACTTTTATTAATATCTTAATTTCCTTTCTATTTTAAAGCCCAACCTGAATTCCTGAAGCAGCCTACTAATATATATGCTCATGAATCTATGGATATTGTGTTTGAATGTGAAGTCACTGGAAAGCCAACTCCAACTGTGAAGTGGGTCAAGAATGGGGATATGGTTATCCCAAGTGATTACTTTAAGATTGTAGTAAGTATCTTTCAAAGAAACTTAGCTCTGAAACCTTTAAGTCCCTTTAAATGTAGTCACCAAGAGATCTGTTATCCATAGTACATGAACTGGTGTATTAGGATGAACATAGAAAAATTCACTTAGAATATAATCTTTTCATTGGCTGATGAGAAGGCTAGCCCAGAAATGTTTTGGTAGCTCATATACGATCACAGAGGAAACCAGTGTTCAAACTCAGCCTGAAATTCACGTTCCCTGATCAACAGTCTTGTCCTCCTACTCAGACATACTAGCATTTTTAAATACAGCCTGCACCACTTTCTGGGTAATGATTATCCTGTGTGTGTATTCACATGCCCCCGTCGTCTTCATAGCTCTGTAGTCAAGGAGCAGAAATCTGTCCTTGTTATACTGATGCTCAAGCCCTTCAAAATAAGAATACCCAGTGTTGGGCAGTTGTTGTGAAAATAGACATAAAGATTCTTTTAAAAAGTAAAGCAAAAGTAATTAATTAGCCTTAATCTATTAAGAAGACTCAGCCATTTCTGCTTTTTACTTCATAGATATATAGTAAATGCTAGTAAAGAACACCTGCAATCCGGGAGACCTGGGTTCAATCCTTGGGTTGGGAAGATCCCCTGGAGAAGGGACCAGCTACCCAATCCAATATTCTGGCCTGGAGAATTCCATGGACTGTATAGTCCTGGGATCACAAAAAGTTGGACACAACTGAGCGACTCTCACTTTCACTTTAGTAAATGTTATCCACTGTTACTATTATTATCATCTAATATCCTTATAATAGCATTACCTAGGTTTTAAAAAAGTGATATATCTTAAGATGCATATATGACATTCATAGACATAATCAGAAGTAATTATAGTTGTTGAAGACTTAATGTCTAATTACAAATTTCTCACATAAGTAATTCATTCTTCATAGGAATACAGTTTTCTATTTTTAAAATGCATAATGTTATATGTTACAAAAAAGTAATTCACAAGTATTTAATCCTAATTAAAAAGCAGCATGTTACAGTTAACTTAGCATTTTACTCTTTATCATTATTTTCATCCTATTATAAAAAATCTTAAACTTATGTTGTAGTATATCAATAGCAATAATGATAGTTGACATTCATATCGTACTTGATAGTTTAGGAAAAACTTTTATATAGGGGGGTTCTAATCTGCTATAACAATAGATATTAGAAATAATTTTAAGAAAGTGCCTTGAATTCACAAATTCAGACTTTCACTATGGTGACTTAGTATTTCATGCCAGATATTCCCACCAAGCAAAACTATAAGTTTGCATGCATTGCAGACATGCCTTCCTATAAGGATTGAATTCTTAATTGTTGATGATAGTGCTTCCTTTGCTAGTTAAGTCAGTACCTTGTCATTGAAACTGAGTCAACATGTTCATAGGTAAATAATATTCATTATATGAATCATATAATTGTACTTGTTTTTTTTCTCTCCAGAAAGAGCATATCCTTGAGATTTGAACTAATGTTCATCAGTTGAATCATAAAATTTTGTTTTTTTCTTCCTCAGAAGGAACATAATCTTCAAGTTTTGGGTCTGGTGAAATCAGATGAAGGGTTCTATCAATGCATTGCTGAAAATGATGTTGGAAATGCACAAGCTGGAGCCCAGCTGATAATCCTTGAACATGGTAAGAGGGACTGAAATAGTAAGCTGAGAGAGACTGTGTGTAAAGAGCTCATACCTATCAGAGGACCTATCACTCCAGGATACCTAGTGATTAATAAACTGTTTATAAAGGCTAATATATGGCATAACTAAGAGAGAAAAAATAGCCATCTAAATTATCTTTTTTTAAGTGACTGAGAAACACAGTTTTGGATACTGTTGCAGAGAAATTGGTATTAAGAAAGGAAAAACTGAACATTTATAGTCTTAGACAATAAATGGATACTCTTCCGATTTAATCTTATTTAATCTTACAAATATATTTCTAATCTGTTAAAGTAGAAAAACTTTAATGTTTATTTTGCAGTGAATTTTTCTTTAATTTTTCCAAAGTAAAAATTAACTTGCCTTTTCTGATTTTCACACACCCAAAAAATACTTACTAAAAATTCAGACAACATTGAGAAGTAAAAAGGGGAGAAAAAACTCATTTTTTATCAGTCAGGGTCAGTTCTAAGGAAACCGCAAAGTAATTTCACTTAAAACCAAATTAAAAATTGAATATTGTTTGGTAAAAATCTATTAACTATAACAGGGGATTGAAGTACCAAGGAATTGGCTAGTAAGAAGTAAAAAGAATTCTAGTGAATATAAAAGAATGGCAGACATAGGAGCAGCCACAACCCATAGGTCTGAGAATGTTCAGGAAGAGGCCTCTCTCCGGACTGATCCAGACCATGTTGGAGAGGATGTGGCCATGGTTTAATGGGTGATGGAGAAGCAGCCATGCTCCCATCCCACAGAAGCTTGCTAAAAACCTGCTGTCTAGTGTGCTGAGGAAAAGTTGTTCACAAGGAGATGTCTCAGTGAAGGCATTCTGCCTTAAAAAAAAAAAGAATACACCAGCAGAGTTGGGGTACTGAAGGAAGCTACTCACCAGCACTCTGTACTGATAAGGTTTTAACACATGGCAGCTGGCAAAAGGAGAAATAATGTAAAGGGCTCAGCTTCATTTTTGCAGAGCAGGCAATGAAGTATGAATGTGGAGCTTAAATAGTAAATTGATTACAGGCACATGCTTTAATCCCTGCCATCTAGGAGTACTGGGTATAAGCATGCATAGATGTGTATATGGTTTTATAACCTGTTTTCTTGCAACAGCATGCTTTGGACATGTTTCCATATCATTGAATATACATCTGCATAAACATTTTTCATTGTTGAATAGTATGTATGCACTTTGTTTTATATAAGTGATTCCCTATTGGTTAATATTTAAATTGTTTCCTGTTTTTTATTATGATGAACAAGGCTATGCTGAACTTCCTTATATGATTATTTTCTCATACTAAATTATTAAAAGTTGAATTGTTGGATGACACTTTTATGTGAAATTGATAAGGGTAGCTGTTGGGTATACTATTTGTTTTAGCAGGAAAAGTGTTTTTCATTTTGTGCATTTCTCAAGAATGCATAAGGAAGAGCTGCTTTAGACATCTGATTTGATATCTGAGTCAAATTTAAGTTCAGGTTCCATTGTGGTCAGGAAAGCTCATTGGCAAAGATGGCATCCACTCTGGCTTTTCACTCAAATAGCATATAGGATTTTTATATACTGGTTTGAGATGGGGACAACAGAGGATGAGATGGTTGGATGGCATCACCAACTCAATAGACATGAGTTTGAGCAAGCTCCCGGAGTTGGTGATGAACAGGGAAGCCTGGCATGCTGCAGCCCATGGAGTCGCAAAAAGTCAGACATGATTGAGCAGCTGAACTGAACTGACCTGTGTTTTATCCTTTTTGAAACAAGCTTTCAAAAACAGACATTTTGTGAGCTACTGAAAATTTTTAGTGACCTTGTCAGGTATGCATTAAGGATGCATGGATTCCAAGAAGGAGAGTAAATGTCTTGTTATTATTTTTGGTATTTTAATTTGCGAGATAAATATTTCTGCAGAAAACTAAAAGAAATTATAACAATTTATAAAATCTTATCTCTGCCTTTCTGAAGTTTTTGATATTGTAAGGGATGTGAGAGATGTGCATGACTTGAATACCCAGTCCATAATAATTCAAATAAGGCAGCATACAGTTTAGGAGAGAGGAATTCTATGTGAACAGGGAAGTTTTTCATGCAATGTGTTCCCTTTGTAATAGACTTCAAATGATAGGACCAGATGTTAAAAAGAGGACCTGGCTCAGTATGGAAACAGAATAATTAGAGTATCTGTTCCTATGGAAAGGTGGCGTGTTGAGGCAGAACAGGATCAGATTTATCATGGCCTTAGTTACAAGCAATCAAAGCAATTCTGTAGTAAGGGAGTCTAATAACAAAGTCAGATTTAATTAGAAGACAGTGGCTGAAGAAATATTGTTATAAGACCATGAGGAAATAATAAGTACTTGTACTAGAGAAATAGAATCCTAAAAAGAGATGGTAGTATCTAATTCAGACTTTATCAACTGATTGGGTGTAAAACATTATTATAGAGGAATCAGATATACTTCTAAGGTTTTATTTGGATGACGGAAAAAATGATGATGCCTTTACAAAAATAGAAGAAGAAATTTAATTGAAGTGGAAGGAAACTTCTACTCAAGCTGTAAAGAATGTACATAGAACATACCACCCTCACCTATGATCAAAAGCTGGATCATCTACAAAACCATAATTTCTGTGAGCCCATCAGAGAGCTGAGCTTGCAAAACAACCAAGTAACCTAAATGGCAAAGAATTAGACAACCCTCCTCTCCCCAAGAATGGGTCATGAATTGTTTGACCTTTGGTAGAACACGAGAGAAAGAGATGGCTGCCATAGAAATGCATAAGAAGGAATTAACTAAAATTTTAACAGAATTTTGAAGACTAAGTATGGCCTAGTTTGGAATCACTGGGGGCCTCAGATAAAAGGGGAGTTCACACTTGCTTGCAAATATATTTCCCTGGGGCTTCAGAGGATGTTCAGTGTTAAGACTGGGGACAAGGTAGAGACTCGAAAAAAGTCGTTTTGGTGGAGTAAAGGTGAAGGAGGTGCTCTGTGGATGCTGGGAGAGGTACGAAGCCCCTCCCGTTTACTCAGACTCCCTTCAGCCTCCAACAAGTAGGGGAGGGGCAGAAAAACTTACTTCATAAATCACTGGCAGGACATTAGAAGCAAAGCTACTCTGCTTCTTGGGGGAGGACCATCTGGTCTCTAGGACACAGGCAAAGACCCACTGCTGCTGTGGAAGGGTAGAAGAGAAAACTCTTTACCTCTGAAAGAAGTGCATAAAACTGCCATGGGCCCTGTGATCCTACACCAATAGCTAAGAGAGGTCTTTACTAGGAAGAATAGGGAACTACCACTAAAGACCAACACAAATACAAAGCAGATTCTGGCTGCCATGAAAGAAGAGGCACCAGTGCTATCTAATACTGAGGCTGTATTGTGTGCTCAGTTGCTGAGTTGTCTCTGACTCTCTGCAACCCCACGGACTCTCTCTAGCCCACCAGGCTCCTCTGTCCATGGGATTCTCCAGGCAAGAATACTGGAGTGGGTTGCCATGCCCTCCTCCAGGGAATCTTCCCAACCCAGGGATTGAACCCACGTCTTCTGCTTCACAGGTGGATTCTTTACCATTTTGCCACCTGGGAAGCATCCATATTATACTTGATCTTAGCTAAAATTGTATTAGGACAACTGAAAATCCCACCTTCCCCAACCATGACCTTATCACCAAGTAACAAATATATACTGGTCAGGAGCTCATTCTTATTTCTGCCTTAAACCACCACTATTTTCTGTGTCTTATTTTATCTACTTAAAGATAGGATTTATCCCCTTACTGGTTTTTCCTTCTTACCAATTCCAGTTACTTAAGTTATTTCTAATAGAACCTGCATCTATCCTGCTGATTTTTAAAACACTTCTCTCTAATCTCAAGCTTATGTATATCATTTAAAAAATATGATAGTCTAACTAAAAGAATCTGGGAAAGGGAACTTATATAGAAAAAATAACACTTCACAATTCTTGAATGTATGAAAAAGTGAAATATGAAATCAGTGTAGGTTGAAAGGATCATACATTATATGGAATAAACAATTTGTTAGTGATTTGGAAAGAATTAAACTATATATTTACCTTATATCAATGAAGAGTTGATTTAAGAGTTAAAATTTAAATTAAATCCATAAAAATGTTGAAAGATGATAGAAGAGTCTCACCATTTACAGTACACCAGGATTTATTAATTCATTCACCATTTAATAAGCATTTAGATTATTTCCAATCTATCGTAATTTAATTTATAAAAGAAATGAAGGAACACAGATGAAAAATTTGGTGTCTCAGGATATAAAAATGTAAATGCTTTATATGTAAAGTATGAGAAATACTTTAACTAACTAAAGAGGACAAGCTAGGGAAGAATATAAGAATTACAGAAATTTGTTTGGATGGTATCACCGACTCAATGGACATGGGTCTGGGTGACTCCGGGAGTTGGTGATGGACAGGGAGGCCTGGCGTGCTGCAGTTTATGGGGTCGCAAAGAGTTGGACATGACTGAGTGACTGAACTGAACTGAGTGTTGTGAATGTAACAGGAATGCACACAAATGGATAGGATAAAGTGACTGGCATAAGCATATAATTCACGATATGGCAAAGATAAAGATAGTTTCTAAACATGACAAATGTTTCACCTTACTTAAAGATATAAAATTAAATCACTTTTGGTGATATGCCATTTTTACCTAATAAAGATTTTATATGTTTTAATGAACATTCACTATAATGTTCATTTATTATGACTGGTTAGGGTGATTATGTCTTTCACCCTCAGTGAAAATGTAAACTGTTACATCATTTATTAAATCCATTTGGACAATTATCTTAAACATTACTGACTCAACCCATTAATTGTTATTTTAGGATTTTTCCCTAAGGAAGGAATCAGAGATTAGGACAAAAACTATTAATATCATCACTGGTAATTAAAAGAGAAAAAAGGTAGGGATACAGAGAGAAGAGTTAGGAAATGACTTGCATATCCCCAAATAGAGGAAATAGTTAAAATAAGTATAGTACAAACTTATGATGGCAAAGTTATTTGGCCATTAAAAACCATGCCTTTGAACAGTCTTTACTGGTACCAGGGAAATCTTGGTCAAGTGGTAAAGTACAAAATAATATGTATCAAATAATCCAAATTTAGTTGAAAAGATTAATATGTTACACACTGAGACATTCCCACACCAAAATGTTAACGGGTTATCTTTGGGTAGTGATATTTTCTCAGTTTTCTAAAATAGCTCTATATTACTTTTATAATTAGTAAGTTTTTTTTAATTAATAAGCAAAGCCATCTTTTAGTCAGTGCTACAGTTTAGAAAAGATACCAAATACATAATTTTGAGAACTTTACCAAAAACATCATGGATAGCAGTTAAGAGTTACAAATAACACCCTTCACAAGAGAGCTGGGCTGTGTATCAGGAAGTAAACAGAGCAAATTCTGATAAACCTCATTGATATCCTTTGATTTAGTGGAACAAGGACCAGAGACTCAAGTAGCCTGCGGGAGAAGGGTAGAGTCTGACCCACTTGGAACTTTTTCCTTTGTGTTCATAGCATTGTAAATCTCCATGAGCATATATAGCATTTCCCAAATCTATTTGGCCATGGATTTTTTTTTTTTAAGTAGACCCATGAATATCATAAAAGGTGCAATTTGGGAATCGTCGATGTAGAGGTATTCAAAGGAGGATGGACAAGATTAAAGTTGGCAAATAGTGGCCCACAGGCCATATCCAGCCAGCCTCCTGGTTTTGTGTATAAAGTTTTATTGGACACAGCCACAGATGTTTGTTCACAGATTGTCTCTGTCCAGTCTGTAAAAAATTTTGACTCTATAATGACAGAAGTGAGTAGTTTAGTCTGAGACTATATGTCCCACAAGCCTAAAACATTAACTCTCTGGCTCTTTATAAAAAAAAATTTGCCAGGCACTCTACTCTGGTACATATCTTTTAGCCCTGATAGTTTGTGAGAGTCAGTGAAAGTCTGTGTCACTTACATTTTTTTTTAATTTAAAGAAGTTTGGGTAGGTGGGGAAAAGCAGAAGAGGGGCAGGAGGTTGAGGATAAAAGGACAAGAGAAAAAGTCAGACTTGGTATGTGGATAACTAGAAGAAGCACAATGGTGACTAACTCCAAGGAGGACCTGTGATGGAGATCTATGAACTACAGAGTCAGGTACCACATCTTCATTGCTACCTCTGAGACACTTCAGCACTAGAAACACCACGGGGTAAATTATGGAAAGTGGAAAGAAACTTGTGATGGTGCTTATCTTCCTATACCTTGTTTAAAAGTAACGTGAAAGCATTTGAGCATCTTTGACACAAAGTCTTATTTTTGTAAAAGGAATTTTCCGATTCTCCTTGGAAGTGTGTAGCTGTAAATCCTGACCATCAAGATGTTGGCTAGTGTTTGGATTCAGGAAGGTACTTTCAAGCACCCACAGTTGGGCTGTGATATAATTGGATAGCATGATTTTTAAGTAAATTATCACCTATGAACATTAAATGAAATTTCATAATTATAGTTAAAATATATGAAACATCTGTGCAACAACACTAGGAAACGGTTTCTAATCAAATTGGGAAGTATTTTTTGAGAATGAGTATGTCTCAGACATACTTCCTTTCCACCCCTGCAGCTTTATTGAGACATAATTAACATATAAAACATTGTGTAAGTTTAAGGTGAACACTGTGTGTACAGTGTGATGGTTTGATGTATGTATGTGTGCGTGTGTATATAGATATATATGTATGTATATTGCAAAATGTTTACCACAGTAAGGTTAGTTAACACATCCTTTTGTTGTTATGGTGCAAACATTAAAGTTCAATATTCATACCAACTTTCAAGTATCCACTACAGAATTGTTAACTATAGCCAACATGTTGTACATTACATCCCTAGAACTTACAACTCTTAAACTAGTTTATACTCTTGGACTTCTCCCCATTTCCCCATCTCCCAACATCTCCCCATTTCTTCCATCCCTCAACCCCTGGCAACCACCATACCATTCTCTTGTTTCTCTGAGTTTCATGTCAAACATACTTCCTTAATATTAAACATTTAAAATGTAATTTTTAATGTTTACACATGCATTTTTGGAACAGTAATTCTTGATTTTAGAAGATTATGGCTTTAAAGCTATTTAACACGGCAGTATTATTTGCTGCTAGTTCAAATTATTGCATTTTATGCTAATATACTTTGTTTTATAATCATGTTTGAATTTTTTTAAGTATTAGCATATAAATTATTGCAAGTATGAGTAGTAAGAAATAAGGTAAAATGTGTTTTTGTCTGTTAACTTTTTATTACCCTTTCTTCCTGTCAGTTGGAATTTAAAAATAGATTCTAAAACTATCATGTAAGGCTAAAATATAAAAACACAAATGTAATTTTTCTCTGTACATTCATTCATGTCAAGTCTGATAATTGGCAGGTTTTTCGTTCCAGTAAGGGAAAGAGGATTGATGAAAAGGGAGTAATGTGAACTTGTTTTTAGTAAAGGAAATTCATACTTTACCAACTCATTAAATGACTTCTAGGATATTATGGCCATGGGAGATAAGGATACATATACTGAATTTTACTTTTTTTTTTTAACAGAAGCATTTGTAAAAAATTCCATTTTGTATCTGAGGTAAATATTGAGTAGTAGAAGTTCTGGAATAAGTGACTAATGACCTGGCAGGATTAAAAGTTGGCTAGATAGCAGGAAATTGTTAGTCATTAGTGGAATATTTTAAATCTGATGCACTATAATGTATAATAGTTGGTGTTGATTTTAATTAAAACATAAATTCCAGTTAGTTTTTTGCTTTTTTGTACTAGTAATTATGGGCTTCCCTAGTGGCTCAGTGGTTAAGATTCTGCCTGCCAATGCAGGAGACATGGGTTTGATCCACGGGTCAGGAAAATCCCCTGGAGAAGGAAATGGCAACCCACTCCAGTATTAGTGGCCTGGGAAATCCCATGGACAGAGGAGCCTGGAGGGCTGCTGTCCATGGGATCACAAAAGAGTTGGACACAACTTAGTGACTAAACAACAGCAACAACTAGTAATTATAACTATAAGAAAAGTCTAAACTCAAGATAGCTGTGTTGAAATTTGACTTCTTAACATGAATTCCATGTCTAGGAGCTTTCAAATATTGAAAATGCATCTAATGTCAATCCCTGGGTTCTAGTTTTTATCTGGCATTAACTTGCTGAGTGATTGGATCAGGTACTGAAATTCTGTGATTTTTAAATTTTATATGTAATTAAGGAATTAAATGATCTGAGGTCCTGCATCACTCAAATAATCTATTAAATGTAGTTTTAGAAATAGATGCATTAAATATAAGGTGCTTTTCAAGATACCCTTTCTGTCTAGGTATTAAAATAAATAGATACATTATTTGTAGAAAGATTAAGGCATTCCCAGTTAATAATTTTATGTTACCTGCTACAGTGTGTATAATGAAACAAACCTGGAGCTCAAAATCTGAATGCTTCATGTCTTAGCCCTACTAAGGTGAGGTAATCTCTGAGTATCAGTTTTCTTATCTTTATAGATAAGAAATAATAATAATAGTATGAACAATAATCAATAGTATAAGCAATAACCTTTCCACAATACACCTCTCAGGGGCAAATGGAACAATATATGTAAAGTATTTTGTACATTGTAAGTACTCTGCTGCTGCTAAGTCTTCAGTTGTGTCCGGCTCTGTGCGACCCCATAGACGGCAGCCCACCAGGCAGCCCCATCCCTGGGATTCTCCAGGCAAGAACACTGGAGTGGGTTGCCATTTCCTTCTCCAGTGCATGAAAGTGAAAAGTGAAAGTGAAGTCGCTCAGTCGTGTCCTACCCTCATCAGCCCCATGGACTGCAGCCTTCCAGGCTCCTCCGTCCATGGGATTTTCCAGGCAGGAGTACTGGAGTGGGGTGCCATTGCCTTCTCAGATAAGTACTCTAAGGTAGTAGTAATTTGAAAGAGTATGCAAAGGCAAAACTACTGAATGTGAATTCAGTTGTTACTAAAGCAAATCAAAGTGCACATAAAAGGCTAACTTCATGAAGCAAATTTTGAGGATTTTTAAAGAGATAACAAAAATCCATTCAATATTGAGTTAAATCATTAAAATCTGTAAAATAGGAGAAAAGATCTGTGTGACCAGATTGCAAGGTATTTGAAATAAAACTAAGCTTGGCATGAAAGTAGATGAACATAATATATGTTCATGGTCAAAACTTAGAATGCATAATTGACTAAAATAAAAGTAAATGGACTTTTCTTTTCATCCTTCCCCAGGCTCACTTTCTAGAGATAGCCCTTGTTAACAGACATCGTATATGTGTTTATTCATTCAGTAAATATTTGTTGAACAGAATTCTGTGATATAAAATTCTGTATGCATTGCACTACATGGTGGGGATTAAATAATCAACAAGCAGATATGATTCTTTGCCCTCATAGTGCTTCTGTTGTATTAACGGAGACAGACCTTAAGCAAATAAATAAACAAAATTAATTCAGTCTTGTGTGTACTTAAGGAAAATAAAAAGAATGCTCTGATTAAGAGTTATTGAGGGTATATTGAGAGTTCCTTTAAATAGGATACACAGAGAGGCCTTTCTGATGGGCTGTGCAAGTTGGGACCTGAGCATTATAGTAATCTCTCTCTCTATATATATGTATATATATGTGTGTGTATGTATATGTATATAGATACACATTCATGTAAAAGCTTTATATCTTTTTATTTGCAGATATGAAATCATGTTTTGTGATTTTACCAAATAGTATTTTATGTACATGTCAGTACTTAAAGGTTTACCTTTTTTGTTTTAACTTCTCTATTCTCATCAGACTTGAGTATGAGGAGGCTAGTGTTTTGCATTCTTGATGACAATATAAATTTTTTTGAAATGTAATTTAATAATAATTTAGAATTCACATACCCTTTCATCATATAATCCTCTTTATAATTTGTCTTGGGGAAATAGTTACTAAATATTTAAAGATATTTGTGTTAGACTAGCATAAATCCAGAAACAGTTCAATCATGCAGCCAATAAGGAGGCTGATTATTAACAAA
The DNA here is from genome assembly GCF_000754665.1 of Bison bison bison. Lineage (NCBI taxonomy): Eukaryota > Metazoa > Chordata > Mammalia > Artiodactyla > Bovidae > Bison > Bison bison. The sequence goes on along the minus strand of NW_011495077.1, from coordinate 3,564,842 downwards.
TACATGAATATAATGTAATACCAGATACCTGTTAATAATGTAGATCTATATAAGGTAAATGAGGTAGATATGGGGAAATACTCAAGTTATATTACCAATAAAGCAAGTTGCAGAAAAGATTTGTGGAAGTGGTAGGAGAGAAGGCTTTGGATTTATGTATGCTTGTATGTGTGGTGGTAGTGGTTTAGTTGCTAAGTCATGTGTGACTCTTACAACCCTGTGGACAGTAGCCGGCCAGGCTCCTCTGTCCAGGGGATTTCCCAGGCAAGAATACTGCGGTGCGTTGACATTTCCTTCTCCAGGGGATCATCCCTACCCAGGAATTGAACCCACATCTCCTGCATGCAGTGGGATTCTTTACCGCTGAGCCACCAGGGAAGCCCCAATAGATAGGTAATGGTGGTAGTGTAAGAAAGTTTTAAAAATCTACACAAGAATCTGTTAACTGTGATTATATATGAGGAGTAGGACTGGAAAAATCTAAACATGAGGCGAGAACAATGTACTGTTGTAAGTTTTTGAAAAGCTAAGTAAAAACTATTAGAAATTAAGCTTGGAGTATTGCAATCAGGTCTATACATAGTGATTTTGACTATTTTTAAGTCAAAAAAAAAGTGCTTAGTGTTCAGGGTAGTTTAAAACTTTCTGAGTTTTTATTTCTTGAAAGAAAATGCTGTGTGAGAAAAACGTAGGTTTTTAACAGTTATTTGGCAACTACCTCCAAGTAGCTTATCTTCTTATCTCCAAATATAACATCTTCTATTACAGCATTTTTCCCTTGGAAGGTGAATCATGTCATATAAATACTAAGACAGTCAGTGTAATTCATTAAAATATTGAAAGCAATTTTGTTTTGGTAAGCCAGGTATTTTATTGAATACACATACTGTGTAAATCAAAATTCATAGTTACTAATGCTACTATGTAGTCCATCAGAAAAAGAATGTACACTCATGGAGAGCTGAGCTGGGATGGACCTTGGAGACCTGAGTATCTAGTCTAGCTGAGCTGGAGTTTCACTTAAGTGACTCACCTTGTATCACAGAGCTAGCTGGCATCAAAGTTAGGACTGATAACTAGGTTTTCAGTTTCAGATTCACTTTTATCTTTTAACAAAGCTTAATGTTTTAAGACACGGATCATTTACATTCTTTTAATTTCAAGTTTGTCTTTTAATTCTGCAGTCTATTGCGGTTACAGTTATTGACAGGGTTGGTCAGGTTTATCATTTTGCAAGGATGGCCATGAATCTAGTTTGCCAGAGACATTCTAGTTTATGTCTGTTATCCCAGCATAATCATCAAAAGTGCCTTTTGTTCACTCTCAAAGTTATCTGAGTATGGACGATATATTCTCTAATCATTCCAATATTTCTAGCGTATTGAATCTAAAAGGTTCTGAACAGTTACTAGGGTAGAGGTTTGTAATTCTGAATGGGAATAAGTGCCATCTGCTGGATTTGACAAACAAGGAAGGCTTCTTGGAGACTATGGCATTTAAACTTAGCATAGAGGGATGAATGGAATTTTAAATTGGTCACGTTACACAAAGTGGAAAAAAAGGATGACATTTCAGGTGTATAAGTAAGAAGGCTCAAACTGCATTTGAACAGTAGAAAGCAGCGTAGTTTAGCATTCTCAGAAATATAAGATTGTACATCATAGAAGACGTGTACAAGCCAGATTATTTAATACCAAATTAAAAGGTTGGGATCTTTTGATTAGCTGTTATACCCTAGCAATTTTCAAAAGTACATGATGAAACAATAGCACTTTAAGAGGATTTGGATATTAGAAATACGTTGAATGAGTTTAGAGAAGAAAATAATGGTATCTGTGATACCGATTAGGAGAATTTTCTACCAAATCAGATATCATGTTTGAGACCCTCAACTAGGTGCTGACAGTGGAAAAAGAAATTCTTCTTATCCCTCCATGGCTCATATATGGGAAATGCTTATTAAATGGCAGGTAGATATTTCTACAAGGAAAATAGGACATGATTTGTGATTTTTTTTTTTATATTTAAGGGAGCTGAAAAGATTGAAGTTTTGTACTGAATACAGGTAGAGAGAGTCTCTGTATAAATCCAAGGTTATGAGCTTAGTTTACTTAGGAAGTTTGTCAGCATTTCTGTTGAGTTGTTCTAGACTCTTTACTACCCTATGGACTGTAGCCCGCCAGGCTTCTCTGTCCATGGGATTCTCCAGGCAAGAATACTGGAGTCGATTGGATTGCCATGCCCTCCTTCAAGGGAGCTTCCTAACCTAGGGATCCAGCCAGTATCTCCTGCTTCACCTGCATTGCAGATGGATTCTTTACCCACTGAGCCACCTGGGAAGCCCTTAGATAGCTCTGGGGGGATAGAAATAGAATTAAAGTATGATTAGTTTGTTTAACATTTAAACAAACATGACATTTCATCTGTGTCAAAAATCATGAATTTAAGACCAGGACTTGTGAGGTCCAGGTAATAACTTAGTGCCTTAATTATAATTTTTGGCATTTAACAGTTAAATAGAAGCTTTGCAGGTGACCTTCCTGGACACAGAAATGGATTTAGAGATTATCAGAGAGTAGATTTGAATTTCAATTGATGCTATTATTTTGTTATAAAGAAAGAATCCATTATGCAGTGCTAAAACACCAGAAGGAAGATAGTATGTTTGAATATCTTTTAATTGGTAGCTATATTTAAAAGATGCTAAATTATACAATAATGTCATAGTTGGCAGAATATCATTTGGGTCTAAAAGACATCACTGACAATCTGGCTGCTTGATTTCATATAATTTCAGTGATGGATCAGAGTATATTTCATTTCAGATTTTAGTGTTGTTGAAAATATCTCCCTGTTGATGCATCCTTAAGAGAGAATTAGACATAAAAAGTATAGTCTAATTTGATATGCATTTTGAGAAATGTTTTTCTATAATGTTAGCATTTTAAATGTTACTACTGCCTCATAACTACTATAATGTCCTAATATTTTAGCTGTATGCATATTAAAAAAAAAAAACTGTTCACCACCAGCATTACTCTCCGAAATTCCTCTTACAGTTATAGAAAGAAAGAATGTGAAAGACATCTTAGCTGGCTTCTAGTTTGATGACAATTTTCTCCTAATATTTAGAGCTCCTCTTCAGTTTACACTCCTTTACAAATTTTAGTAGTTGTAGTTTCTTGACAGTTTCTTGCAGTTTCTTGTTAAAGATTCAGATTAGGTACTTCTTGCACTCTGTTAACATTTCATAAAATCTGAGGAAATAAAAACTGTCAAGAGTTTGGACTTTTGAATTTTTAAAAATGCCTTGTCTTGGGAAGGCATTGGGAAATGTCTTGGGAAATTGTGATTAGATGTTAATGTAAATCATTAAGCACACTGGAACAAAGTCAGTTTTCCCTTTTTGTTTAGTCTAAATTGGTAATGAACAGAAATACCTTACACGTTTTGTCTTCCCTTTCCTCTTGGGTTTTGGAATCTTATTTAGGAAACAGCATTTTGATTTAGGATGAAAGGAGAGAAGGCTATCTTTTTTCTGGGCTCACTGCTGTGATTGGTGCGTCATTAGCGGCTGGCACACCTTTTTTAATGAGTGCTTTTGATGTCAGGAAAATGTCAGATGATTTCCTTAAAATTAAAAAATCTCTCCCACACACAAGAATGGGAGGAGTGTTTAGTGTTCATTTTGTTTTATAACTTCCTTCAATTGTTTATATAAGTCATTTGTTTAAACCAGCAGTTCACTGCCAGGGCTGCTTAACAGAACATACACCTACTAAAACTTCCAACAGAGTGCCTTCCTCTGGTATCAGGTTAGTTCTGCTCTGCCTTTGGGACTTAGTTCCTCAGAGGAGGAGCTTTGAAGTCTGTGGAAGCATTCACATGCAGCTGTATTCCCTTTCTTTGAAACTGAACACTCAAAATAAGTAGCCTTAGCCAACCATTTTTTTGAGTATATGTTCACATTTGCATTGTGCCCCGAACCAGTCTCTTAGCTATTCAGCAGCTGTGCCAGTGGACATTTCAGGTATTTGGGTAGTTTTTAATTATTTCCTTTTGGAGCGTGTTACTCTTCTCTCACAACCAGGAAGACAAGTACTGAATTAATACAACTTCATTTGGGCTTCAGACTGTTGGGAACTCCTTTTAGGGTTTTCTATTCTGTTCCCTTCACCTTCCCTGTATAGCAATTCTATTACATCTACTGTTCCCTTACTGTTAGCAGATGACTGCATTTCTCAATTCACTGGAATTTGAGATTCCTTTTCTGATATAATTCATGGTTGGTTTTTTGGTGACAGTTCTATGGGTGTTACGTTTACTGGATGTTATGGTTTATAAATATTAGATTAAATCTATTAAGTATGCTTGTAAAATTCTTTAGAGCCTCACCTAATTTTTGTCTACTAAATCTGCCAATTTCTAAGAAAGGTGTGATTATGGATTTGTTCAACTCTAGAGAAGGCAATGGCACCCCACTCCAGTACTCTTGCCTGGAAAATCCCATGGACGGAGAAGCCTGGTAGGCTGCAGTCCATGGGGTCGCGAAGAGTCGGATACGACTGAGCGACTTCACATTCACTTTTCACTTTCCTGCGTTGGAGAAGGAAATGGCAACCCACTCCCGTGTTGTTGCCTGGAGAATCCCAGGGACGGGGGAGCCTGGTGGGCTTCTGTCTATGGGGTTCCACAGAGTCGGACATGACTGAAGTGACTTAGCAGCAGCAGCAGCAGTGTTTCTATTATTGCATTATATATTTAGGAACTATGTTGTTAATACATTAGGAATCATGGCTTCGCTTCCTGGTGGATTACTATGTTTCATGCAGTGTAAGACACCATGGGTTATAAGATGCATCCAGACTTCAGAGACATTAAAATGTAAAGAAAAAAACTTAGAATTTAGAAAGCATCTTAGAATTTTAAAATTAGGGTATATATTTTATCAGCAGGAAATGTTCATTTTGCCCTATTTCTTATTACCTTCGATTATGTTTTGTCCACTGTTGACTTTACTATGCCTGCTTTCTTCTTTCGGAGAAGGCGATGGCACCCCACTCCAGTACTCTTGCCTGGAAAATCCCATGGACGGAGGAGCCTGATAGGCTGCAGTCCATGGGGTCGCGAAGAGTTGGACACGACTGAGCAACTTCACTTTCACTTTTCACTTTCATGCATTGGAGAAGGAAATGGCAACCCACTCCAGTACTCTTGCCTGGAGAATCCCAGGGACCGGGGAGCCTAATGGGCTGCCGTCTATGGGGTCGCACAGAGTCGGAAAGAACTGAAGCAACTTAGCAGCAGCAGCTTTCTTCTTAACAGCATTGCCTGATAAGTATATTTTCTAGCTTTTCATTTTCATACTTTTGTTCTTATTTATCTTATAGTGAAGTGAAGTGAAATTTACTCAGTTGTATCCAACTCCCCCATGGAATTCTCTAGGTCAGAATACTGGAGTCTGTAGCCTTGCCCTTTTCCAGGGGATCTTCCCCACCCAGGGATCAAACCCACGTCTCCTGCATTGCAGGCGGATTCTTTACCAGCTGAGCCCCAAGGGAAGCCCCCCCCTTTTTTTTTTAATTTTATGGTTATTGACTATAGACCTAGCTTTACACTTATTGTCTTTATGTCCTTATAAGTCCTGCCAATCCACCTTAACTTGTTTCTATTTATCAAATAGTTATCCTTGAAATTTGACATACATATCCACCTGTATTTTCTCCCAGCAGCACTTAGGGTTAATCATGATCTCTTTCCCCTCACCAGATAATTACAAAACTTAACCATGCTTTCACTGCTTTCTTGGTCACATATTGTACCTTCCTCCCAAACACATTCTTTGGATTACAATTTCTGCTTTCTTGGAATTGTCATTTTTAATTTATTTTGCTATGCCATCATACATTTTTTAGAAAGGATGTGTGAAAAATAAATTTTCAAAACTACATATTTGAAAATACATTATTTGTTCTCTTTTAAGGTTTCATTGTCTTTTGGAATAGTGTTGAAAATCTTTTTCATCTTTAGATAATAGTCACTTGTTTTATTTTCTATAAGCTTCTGGAATTTTTATCTTTATCCTTTGAATTCTGCAATTGTAAGATGTGGATTTCTTCCTCCACTCCCAATTCATACTATCCAGTGTTGAGTGATCCCTTTAGAACAGACATCTGTTTAGGTTCAGAAAATTTTTATGACTTTATGTATTTGACATTTATTGCTTTTGCTGCTTATTCTGTTAAGTCCTCTTAAACTTTTGCTTTACATGCCACTTCTTGTCCTTAAGTGGTTTTTTTTTTTTCTGGAAAAATCCTTAGAATTATTTTCTAGCCCACTAATTTTATCTTTGAATACAGTTTGGTTTTCTGCCTACATGTTAGTAAGCTTTTTATTTTAGATATTAGTTTTAGATTTATAGAAAAGTTATGAAGATACTGTAAGGAGTTGCCCTATATCCCATGCAATTTCCCCTATTGTTAATGTCTTACATTAGTAAGAGTCAGTTGTTGCAAGTAATTAAACAACACTGATACTTTGTCTTGTTAACTGAAGATGATACTTTATTCGTAGTTGCTTAATCTTTATCTAATGTCCTTTTTCTGTTCCGGTGTCTGTCCAGAATACCACATTACATTTAGTCAGCATATCTCATTAGACTTGTCTTGGCTGTGACAGTTCCTCAGCTTTTACTTGTTTTTGATAACAAGTTTTGAGGAGCCCTGGTCAAGTATTTTGTAGAATGTCCTTCAATTAGGATTTGTCTATTATTTTTCTTGTCCTTATACTGGGAATATGTGTTTTGGGGAGGAGGATCGAAGAAATACATTTGTGTTCTCATCGCATCATGTCAAGGTATATACTGTCAGCATGGCTGACCGCTGGGTGTGGACGCTGCTCACCTGCGGAGGTAGCGTTTGTCAGGTCTGTCACTGGGAAGTGACACCTTTTCCCCTTCTCCATACTGTACATTTAGGAAGGAAGCCCCAGTACACAGCCTGCACTCACGGAGTAGTGAGCTGTGCTGCATCTCCTCATAGGCAGAGTACATAAGCTGCTTGCAGTTCTTCTGCACAGAAGATTTGTCTATTCTCCCCTACTTATTTATTTAATTTGCTAATATTTTTTCAAGGATTTTTGCATCTGTGTTCATGAGGTATACTGGCCTAGAGTTTCTGGCAGTATCTATGTGGTGTTGATATTAGGATAATGCTTACTCTATAGGATGCTTAGAAGTTTTCTGTTTTCTCAAAGAAACTGTAGAGAATTGGTATTGTTTATCCTTTGGCTGGTAGAATTCACCAGTGAAATCATCTGGGACTTGTGCTTTCTTTATAGAAGGTTTTTAAGTATTGACTTAGTTTCTTTAATAGATACGGGGCTTTTAAGGTTGTACGTTTCTTATTGTGTGTGTCTTCATAATTTATATTTTTCAAGAAATGTATTTCATTAAGTTATCAAATTATATGGGCATAGAGTTTGAAGTACAGACAACCTTTACGGTGGTACAGAAGCAATACACATTGAGTAGTAACTGTACTTCGAATTGTGAGTGTTGGTATGTCACACGATATCTTTATGGTACTGGGCAGCAGCAAGCCAGAGCTCCCAGTCAGTCATATAGTCTCAAGGGTAAACAACCAATAACGTTTACAAGCGTTCTGCTATCCGTATAGCCGTTCTGGTTTTCAGTTTTGTTATTGTTGTCATTGTCATTGCTGTTCAGCTGCTAAGTCGTGTCTGACCCTTTACGACCCCATGATGCATGTAATTTCTTCCCTACTAAACTGAAAGGTCACTGCGAAAAGGATTTGTGCCTTCCATCATTTTTGTCATTTATCTTTATGATTCCCAGCATTGCCTAACATGTACCATTTTGGTAAGTATTATTAATAAATAATTTATATTTATTCTGCTTCATTTTGTCTTTAATTTAAAAGTGGATCCTTCTAAATCAACTCCTTCATCATGTTGACTTATAAATATTTGTGTGGATTTTATTTAAATATGAGTAGAGGTCTTGAGCACATCTGTTTTAATCCTGCTGTTGGGATTAATATTTATGAATATTTGGGAAATAACAAATAGTTTTAGAGTTGATTAGAGGCTCCTCATTATACTGGTATGGATAAAGGTATCTGAATTTGCATAAATATTCCAAGGAGATTCAAGATATTTGGAAGTTATTTGCATGTGAAATAAGCATTTTGATTTCTGCTTCTAGAAGTTAAATAACATGAATCATAATATGGAAGATGATTCATAGATCAAAAATAGGCATCAAATAAATCATTGTTCTGTCACAGTAAACCTACAAGGAGAATAGTATGTATCTGTCAAGTCTTAAAATCTATGTCACAATTTCACAAAGCAGTTTGATTATATAAAGTATCTTTTTAATAGTATGTTAACAGTCAGATTTGTGCCATTTCAAACAAGTGATACGTTAAGCGTAGAATCCTTGAGATTTATTGGAAAGACCATTTTTTTCTGTTTCAGAAAATTATAGAATTTTAGAGTTACAAATTTTACCTGTACAATTATTGTCTTCACAGTCATCCACCCTTAGTATTTTCCAGTGATAGGACATTCTTTCTCACAAGACATCCATCCCATTCTACTGTTGAATGGAACTTTATGGTTTAAGAAATTATTCCTTGCTTTAAACTAAAATCTGCTCCTATTTTCTAAAGCTTCTATGTTCCCAATGTTACCTGTAACTTCTGGTATTGTGGCCAATGCAGAAGTTAAGCAGTTATAAAAATAACTTAAGTTTTTTTTAACAGTAACTCCCATGTCGGGCATCCAGCAGAATGGGATAGGGCATAGGTAGTAGGGTTACAGCTGCCCTTTATACGAGTCTCCTGAAAGCAGATGTTTATAAATCAGACTGTGACATTGCTAAGCCTAAGCCATCACCATTGTGTAGCATTACTCCTCCGCTTTAGTTTTCTTTAATTCAGTATCATTCCATTTTAAATTTGGAAATAGTGATGAATCCTCTTAGTTTGAGAAAGCAAAAAGACATCTTTTTCTTACGCGTCTCTCTAACGAGCTTCCATGAAATATGCCTACTCTGTTGAGAGATACCATTGGGAAAACAACCAGTGTACAGCCTTGAACTCATTGCAACTGCCACATGTTTTTCATTGGCTCCTTTGTATGACAGATTACTCTCAAGAGCAAATAATTTGCAGCTCTTTTCACATTGTGTAAGTGTTTTTATTTTTAATGAAATGTTGTGATTAATAGCCTTAGTGTAACTGCTGTTTCCCCATTGAGTGTAAATGCCTCATATGAATGTCTTTAATCTGAAGGAACAGTTGTTTTATTGGACTCTTGTTGTTTTTCTGTGCTTCTCAAGATTTTTTGATTGCTTTGTTTGAGGTATCTACAGTGAGGGAAAATGAACCTCTCTATTTGAATTGTGAAGTAGGACCCAGTAGAGAAATTTTAAGGGTGAACCCTGAGATACTTGAACATTCATATATACATTTTTATGGTAATTTCAGAATGGGACAAGTACTTATGGCAATTTTGATTTGCTTTCCAACAGCAGTTATAAAAATAACTTACCTCTTTGGCCCACTGGTTTTATGGTGACATTACCTTATAGATAGTATCTGAAATGCCAGGATAATTTCACTAAGTCTTTTATTTTATTTCTTTTGGCAAACCAGACTTAAAGTTTTTATTTATTCAATCACTGAACAAATATTTATTGAATGTGTAGTAGATATTAGTTCCTGCAAAGGAAACAAATGAATACAACAATTAATGTAAAAGTACATAAATGTTTCTTATAATGATAAGAGCTTAGAAATATTTTTAATACAATGCTTTTTATTATAGCAGTACTTCTTTGAAAGAGATATTTATTGTAAAAACTTAAAGTACTTGGAAGTTATACTTCTGGCCATGCCAGGGTAGCTAGTACTGGACTGGCTTTCCTCATGTAAGCAGCAAGAAAATTGGACTAATTATATGAAATAAATGTTTCTAGACATCTGAAAATATGCAGGACAATAATCTCTAAGAGATGACACCCAGCTTTCTTCCTGGAAGCACTTCCAGGCTGGAGTGCAGTCTCAGAGAGCTAAGGAGACAGAGATCAGAGTTTAGGGCTAGAATGATAGTGGACTTTGTGGGGCAGGCTGCTGGAGAGAAGAGAGATGTGCAAAGAAGCTCAGGAAAGCTGTACAGGGTCCCCATGAGTCTTCTACTAAACACTAAGCTGCACAAAACAGACCAAATTCTCCGTGGTCCAGGCAAAGAACGCCTCTAAGGAAAAAATAGTGACTAGGAATAAAACTACCATATGACTCCAGCAATCCCACTACTGGGCACATACCCTGAGAAAACCGTAACTGAAAAAGATACGTGTACCCTGATGTTCATTGCAGCACTATTTATAGTAGCCAGGATGTGGAAACAAGCTAGATGTCCACTGACAGGTGAATGAATAAAGAAATTGTGGTACATATAAACAATGGAGTGTTACTCAGCCATAAAAAAGAACACATTTGAATCAGCTGTAGTGAGGTGGATGAACTAGAGCCTGTTATACAGAGTCAAGTAAGTAGGAAAGTGACAAATATCATATATTAATGTATATATCTGGAATCTAGAAAATGATACTGATGAATCTATTTGCAGGGCCAGGAGTAGAGACTCAGACATAGAGAACAGACTTTGGACACAGTGGGGGCAAGAGAGAGTGGGTTGAATTGAGAGAGTAGCACTGAAATATATACTTTACCATATGTAAAATAAATAGCTAATGGAAAGTTGCTTTATAACAGGGAGCTCAACCTGGTGCTCTGTGACAACCTAGAGGGGTGGGAAGGGGTAAGAGGTGAAAGGGAGGTTCAGGAGAGAGGGAACATATGTATACCTATGGCTGATTCATCTTGATATATGTCAGAAACTAACAAAAGTTTGTAAAGCAATTATCCTCCAATTAAAAATAATAATTTTTTTAAGAAAGAATAGCTACTGGAAAGCTGAAAAATTACTAGAGTATACACAGAGGTGAGAAATGTTCACATTCTATTCAACCAGAGTAGAGAGAGACCTCATAAAACATTCCAGGCACTCAGCAGATACTATAAAAAGGCTGTATTTTGAGAATAAGGCAAATACAGCTCTAAATTCAAGGCCTCTGTAGAACCATACTAAAAGCTTAAAACACACCTTGATAGGAACAAGTTGGGTTAACTGCCTGCCAGAACAAAATTCAACACTCTACTTAAAAAAATGACCAAATTTAAACAAGCAGCAGGTAGCGTACACAGTATCTGACATAGAATCAAAATTACTACACATACCATAAAGAAAATGTGAACCACAATTTGGAGAAAAGTCAATTGGTAGAAAACAAACCCAGAAATGGAAAACATGGTGAAATTAGCAGACAAGGAATTTAAAGCAGCTATTATAAATGTATTCAGATATAAAGCAAAACAGGAACATCATGAGGGAACAAATGGTAGTTCAGTAAAGAAATGGAAATGTGTAAAAGAACTAAATGAAAATTCTGTGGAAAAATATGACATCTGCACTAACCCTTGGAGGAGCAGAAGTTTGCCAGAATTAAGGAAAACCAATGATGCTTACAAGTATAAATTTATCTTTTCGACTGTCTTGTTGAACTATGCCTAAAGGCTGACATAAGTTAATACCAATATAATCACTATTAACGTAAACTCTACACAGATTTCATCCTGCCAATTCAGGAGACACAGGTCTGACCCTGTTTTCCATTAAACTTTTTGTGCAAATATCCTGTTTCTCAGGATAAAAAAAGGATAAAGTTTTTTGAGGGTAAAGTTTTTTAACTGCTGAGCTTTAGTATAGAATAATTAGGTAGCCATGTGTTTTGTAACTGTTGCTGAGAACTCACCAGGTAGCAGTATTTGTAAGTCTTCTCTGCTTCAGTTTATCCAGAGAATGATCTGGATAAATCTTCAGATCTTCACTTCACATCTTCACTTCAATCTCCTGCAGAGTGATAGTAAGCCTGCCTGGTTGCCAACCTACTGGAACTTGTTGAGCCAGGGAGCTAGGCAGTTCCAAACTTTTTAGTATGTGGTCTTAATCCTTCTGATGGTCTCCTGTGAGCCCAGAGCCTCTTTGGTTTGGTTTCTCCTGAATGTAAAGCTCCATTTTTATGGGTGAGTTGGAGATTTTATAGCTCCTAAGGCCTCTGCCCCCTATATCACCACTGTCTTCTGAAGTGCTGCCAGTTCCTCAAAGTCAGTTGGTTTGAGTCTTATCAATCTGTCCCTCTGGAGGCACTTAGATTGACTTTGCTCCATTAATTAATTTACTTCTCTCTCCGTTTTTGGTTTTGTTTTGTTTTTCGTATATTTTGGGTTCAGATTGCACATATCTCTGAGTTTTATCCAAAGTGGAGTTTGTGTGTCTATTTCTTGTCCTATTTGCTGCTGTTGTTTTTTAATAAAGTGGTAGACACAAAAATGTATTCAACTCTCTGTCCTTAAACTGAAGCCAAAATAACCATCTTCTGTCAACTTTAAAATTTACAAACCTTTGGCTCGGCATTTTCACTTATAGGAATTTATCTTACAGAAATGTTTATACATGTGCACAAAGATATGTGTATAGGAAAGTTTACAAAAACATTATCTATAGGAGCCTTAAATAATTAACCAACATAAATGCAAACAGTATAAAGAAATGAATAAAATTGTGATATATTTGTATTAAAGAGTAATATGCAGCAATTGAGAATAATGAGGCCTCTTTATTATACTGACGGGAAGCTCTTAAAGATATATTATAACATAGAGTAGATTGGAAAGTAACGTGGTTGGTATAATTTCATTCTCATACTTACGTGTACATATAAGTGTATTATGAAAAGGAAGATTTTTGGAAGAACATGGACCAAAATAAGGGTGGTATTTTGGAGATAATGCAAAGCGAAACTTTGATTCTTAAGATACTTTGTATATTTATGTATTATATAAGTAACTTTTACAACAAGCTTATTCATTTTTATTTTTAAATGAAAAATGTGAAATAGATTATCTACTGAAGTAGTTGAACCATGACTGGAGGTTTTCAGACAGGGGCTCTTGTAAAGGCTCTCGCTGCTCAATAGTATCTCAGGTATCACTTGGGTTTCATTTAGTTCAGGATTGCCCAACCGAGATCTCTGTGGAAAAAGAGATTTCATGATCGAATAAGAAATGCTAGGTTAACAAACTGAACATGTTTCTTTGCTACAAAATTGCTGAGTCTTTAACATGTGATAAGCATGACCAAATATGATTATTTTCTTTTTCTGTGGCATACTTGTTAACACTCCCCCAACTCTGGAACTATACTTTCGTTCACATTGCTGTTATGTTTGGAGCAGTAAGCACCATGTAAATCTGACTCAGTTCTGTTCAGTGTTCACTGAATTCTGAATAATGCTGCTATGAATGTTCCTGGGAAATACAAATTAAGTTATTCCTTTACATATGGAAATGCAGGGCTGACAAAACAGACATTTTCCCCAATACGTTCTTAACTTTGGAAGGAGGTTCAGAAGATTTTTAAAGAAGTTCTAAACCTAATCTATTTTCAGAGAAAGATTATGCAAAAGGAACAAATTTTTAAAACAAATTTTTACAAAGTGAAATTTCCAAAGAAAACTTAAACGTGCCTGCTGCAGATAGTTCGCTTGGCTGGTATAAGTGGGTGTCAGATTAAAATAACTGCATCCACTTAACTGAGAGCAACATGCCCAGCACTGAATTTAATGATCTCTACCTAGAAACAGTTAAGTGCATAGACCTATAGGCAAAGCTCATAATTATAATCTACTAAAAGTGATACTTTGTCAAGGTCTAGTGTATCATTAAACTGGAACCAATAACCATAGTGGAACCGGGTTTTCTTCCTCTTAATATGGTGTATTACATTCATTTCTGGATATTAAACTAGTCTTCAGTTCCTGTGATAAATTCTACTTGATCGTGACTTATAAACCTCTTACTTCAGTTCAGTTCAGTTTAGTCGCTCAGTCGTGTCCGACTCTTTGCAACCCCATGAATTGCAGCACGCCAGGCCTCCCTGTCCATCACCAACTCCCTGAGTTCACCCAAACTCACGTCCGTCGAGTCAGTGATGCCATCCAGCCATCTCATCCTCTGTTGTCCCCTTCTCCTCCTGCCTCCAATCCCTCCCAGCATCAGAGTCTTTTCCAATGAGTCAGCTCTTTGAATGAGGTGGCCAAAGTATTGGAGTTTCAGCTTTAGCATCAGTCCTTCCAATGAACATGCAGGACTGGTCTCCTTTAGGATGGACTGGTTGGATCTCCTTGCAGTCCAAGGGACTCTCAGAGTCTTCTCCAACACCACAGCTCAAAAGCATCAATTCTTCGGCGCTCAGCTTTCTTCACAGTCCAACTCTCACATCCATACATGACCACTGGAAAAACCACACCCTTGACTAGACAGACCTTTGTTGGCAAAGTAATGTCTGTGCTTTTGAATATGCTATCTAGGTTGGTCATAGCTTTCCTTCCAAGGAATGAGCGTCTTTCAATTTCATGGCTGCAATCACCATCTGCAGTGATTTTGGAGCCCAGAAAAAACCTCTTGCTATGTTCCCAAAAATGGGTTGCTAATATTTTGTATCTGTGACAATGGGGGATGTTGCTCTGTAGTTTTCTTTTCATGTGGTATCTTTGTCTGGCTTTTATATCAGAGTAATACTAACTTCACAGAATGAGTTGAAAGTGCTTCTATTTCTGAAAGAGTGGTGAAGGATTAGTACCAAGTCTTCTTTTAAATATTTGATAACATTCACCAGCAAAATCATCTGGACTTGGGCTTTTCTCTGTGGGAAGATTATTATTTACTAACTAAGTTTATTACATAACTCTATCCAGATTTTGTGTTTCCTCTTGAGTAGCTTTGATAATTACTGTCTTTCTGGAAACTTTTGTACTTCCTTTAAGTTGTCTAATTTATTGACATAAATTTGTTCACAATCTCTCTCTCTAGTCCCTCAGTTGTGTCCGACTCTGTGACCCCATGGACTGTAGCCCACCAGGCACCTCTGCCTATAGAATTCTCCAGGCAAGAATACAGGAGTGGGGAGCCGTTCCCTTCTCCAGGGGATCTTCCCGACCCAGAAATTGAACCTGGGTCTCCTGCATTGCAGGCAGATTCTTTACTATCTGAGCCACCAGGGAAGCCACATATTCCCTTGTGATTTTTAGTACCTGTATGGTTGGTAGCCTTATTCCCTCTTTGATTTTTTATTTTGGTAACTTACATCACCGAAGAAAGGTGGGTCATGGTGAAGAATTCTGACACAACATGGTCCACTGGAGAAGAGAATGGCAAACTGCTTCAGCATTCTTGTCTTGAGAACCTCATCAACAGTACAAAGGGGCAAAAAGATGCGACACTGAAAGATGAACCCCACCCAGGTTGGTAGGTGTCCAGTATGCTACTAGAGAAGAGCAGAGAAATAGCTCTCAGAAGGAATGAAGAGGCTGGGCATCCACGGCGCTGCCCAGTTGTGGATGTGTCTGGTGGTAAAATTAAAGTACAGTGCTGTAAAGAATAATATTACATAGGAACCTAGAATGTTAGGTCCATTAATCAGTGTAAATCAGAAGTGGTGAAACAGGAGATGGCAAGAGTGAAAACTGACATTTTAGGAATCAGTGAACAAGAATTAAGGGATTAGATCTGGTAGACAGAGTGCCTGAAGAACTATGGACAGAGGTTCGTAACATTGTACAGGAGGCAGTGATCAAAATCATCCCCAAGAAAAAGAAATGCAATAAGGCAAAATGGTTGTCTGAAGAGGCCTTACAAATAGCTGAGAAAAGAAGAGACGCTAAAGGCAAAGGAGAAAAGGAAAGATATACCCATTTGAATGCACAGTTCCAAAGAGTAGCAAAGAGAGATAAAAAAGCCTTCCTCAGAGATCAATGCAAAGAAATAGAGGAAAATAATACAATGGGAAAGACTAGAGGTCTCTTCAAGAACATTAGAGATACCAAGGGTACATTTCATGTAAAGATGGGCACAATAAAGGACAGAAATGGCATGGACCTAACAGAAGCAGAAGATACTAAGAAGAGGTGGCAAGAATACACAGAACTATGCAAACCCGGACAACCATGATGGTGTGGTCACTCACCTAGAGCCAAACATCCTGGAGTGTAAGGCAAGTGGGTCTTAAGAAGCATTACTATAAAGTTGGTGGAGATAATGGCATTTCAGCATCCTGGAGTGTAAGGCAAGTGGGTCTTAAGAAGCATTACTACAAAGTTAGTGGAGATGATGGCATTTCATCTGAGCTGTTTCAAATTCTAAAAGATTATGCTCTTAAAGTGATGCACTCAGAATGCCAACAAATTTGGAAAACTCAGAAGTGGCCACAGGACTGGAAAAGATCAGTCTTCATTCCAATCCCAAAGAAGCGCGATGCCAAAGAATGTTCAAACTATCGCACAGTTGCACTCATTTCACATGCTAGTAAGGCAGTGCTCAAAATCCTTCAAGCTAAGCTTCAACAGTACGTGAATTGAGAACTTCCAGATGTACAAGCTGGATTTAGAAAAGGCCGAGAAACCAGAGATCAAACCGCCAACATCCATTGGATTATCATTTAAAAAGCAAGGAAATTACAGAAAAACATCTGCTTCATTAACTATGCCAAAGCCTTTGACTGTGTGGATCACAACAGACTGTGGAATTTTCTTTTTTTGGAATTTTCTTAGAGTTGGGAATACCAGACCACCTTACCTGCCTCCTGAGAAGCCTGTATGCAGGTCTATAAGCAACAGTTAAAATCAGACATGGAATAACAAACTGATGCAAAATTGAGAAAGGAGTATATCAAGGCTATATATTATCACCCTACTTATTTAACTTATATGCAGAGTATATCATGCGAAATGCTGAGCTGGATGAATCACAAGCTGGTATCAAGATTACTGGGAGAAATATCAATAACCTCAGATATGCAGATGACACCACCCTTTGGCAGAAACTGAAGAGGAACTAAAGAGCCTCTTGATGAAGGTGAAAGAGGAGAGTGAAAAACGTGGCTTAAAACTCAGCATTCAAAAAACTAAGATCATGGCATCTGGTCTTATCACTTCATGGCAGATAGATGGGGAAAAAATGGAAACAGTGACAGACTTATTTTCTTGGGCTCCAAAATCACTATGGACAGTGACTAGCAGCCATGAAATTAAAAGATGCTTGCTCTTGAAAGAAAAGCTGTGACAAACCTAGACAGTGTATTAAAAAGCAGGGATATCACTTTGCCAACAAAAAGTCTGTATAGTCAAGTCAAAGCTATAGTTTTCCCAGTAGTCATGTACAGATGTGAAAGCTGGAGCATAAAGAAGGCTGAGCACTGAAGAATTGATGCTTTTGAACTGTGGTGTTGGAGAAGACTCTTGAGAGTCCCTTGGACAGCAGGGAGAACAGACCAGTCCATCCTAAAGGAAATCAGTCCTGAATATTCATTGGAAGGACTGATGCTGAAGCTGAAGCTCCAGTACTTTGGCCACCTGATAGGAAGAGCCAACTCATTGGAAAAGACCTTGGTGCTGGGAAAGATCTAAGGCAGGAGGAGAAGGGAGCGACAGAGGATGAGATGGTTGGATGGAATCACTGACTCGAGGGACATGAGTTTGAGCAAGCTCCGGGAGTTGGTGATGGATGGGGAAGCTTGGCATGCTGCAGTCTATGGGGTTGCAAAGAGTTGGACACAACTGAGCAACTGAACGACAACAACAACATCTTCCCTTAATTTATTAACCTTGTGTTTTTTTAAGAATGTGGATAAAATTAAATTTTTCCATTTGTGTTGAGGTATAATTGACAAATTGGCTCCCCTGAGAGCTCAATTGGTAAAGAATCCGCCTGCAGTGAAGGAGACCTGATTTGATTCCTGAATTGAGAAGATCTGCTGGAGAAGGGATAGGCTACCCACTCCAGTATTCTGGCCTGGAGAATTCCATGAACAGTCAATGGGGTCGCTAAGAGTCAGACACGACTGAGTGACTTTCACTTCACTTCAGTTGACAAGTAAATGATAATATATTTGAAGTGTGCAATATAATTATTTGATACATATACACTGTGAAAACATTCCAACAGTTAAATTAGTTAACACATCCTTTACCTCATATGGTTACCTTTTTGTATGTAAAAATGCTTAAGATCTATACTCTTCAGTAAGGTGAAAGCTTAGATAATTCACATGAGACTTTTCTTCTGATAAAGACATCTTAATTTCCCTCTAAGCACTGCTTTAATTGCATGTCTCCGTTTTTAATATGTTGTATTTTCATTTCATTCAGTTTAAAATTTTTTATTAATTTTTTATTATTTGTTAAATTTTTTATTTCTTGTGGTTTCTTCTTTGACTCATGGATTGCTTCATTTCCAAATATTTGAGATTTTCCCAGATTTCTTTGGATTCATATATTTGGGGGCTTTGTTGTTGTATATGCATTTGTAGTTGTTATTTTCAAAAAAAGAAATATGTAAATCAGTGATAATAGTGGGAGATTTCAATATCTTGCTCTCAAAAACTGATAACAATTAGAAAAAGTTAAAAAGAATATAGAGAACTTAAACGATCCTCTCAGTCATCTTGGCCTAGCTAACATAGACTTTCCACCCAATGACTGCAGATACAGATTCTTTTCGAGCATATATGGGACAATTGTCAGGATAATCCACGTGTTGGGACACAAAACAAGTTTCAGTGTCTTTTTAAAGACTGAAGCCATAAAAGGCACAACAGAATTAAATTAGATATCCACAGCAGGTCTATTCTTTGTCTAGAGCTTGCTTTCCCTTGCTATAAAAGTGGTAAATCTCAGAAACTCAGTGATTTTTCTCTTATAACACCTAGTGCATATGCAGCCATTCATCCTGGGCCTTTGCATTGCCTTCATGGGATTTGCAGGAGGGGGCGGTGGGGGGGGGCGGGAGGGCGGGCGGGACTGACAAAAAGAAGCAGGAGCCCCTGACCACTGCCATTACCCTGAATGGCATGACCACGGCTAAAAACTCCTATTGACTAAACCCAGAGGTCTCTTAAGCTAAAAACTATGGTTGGTTTTAACACTCCACTACTTCCTATTCCTAGGAAGGGTGATTTAGCCCTTTTAAATGTATTCTCCATATATAATACAGAGATACAGCAATAGTACCAATTTCATAGAGTTGTAAAGACTAAATGAGTCCACATAAAGAATCCTGATAGCTTGGATGGTAAAGAATCCACCTGCAATGTAGGAGACCCGGATGCGATCTCTGGGTCAGGAATACCCTCTGGAGAAGGAAATGGCAACCCACTCCAGTATTCTTGCCTGGAGAATTCCATGGACAGAGGCGCTTGGAGGGATATAGTCCATGGGGTGACAAAGAGTCAGACACGACTGAGTGACTAACACTTTCATACAAAGAGCCAGAGTGCCATGTAGGAAGTGCTCAATAAATGGTAGCTGTAGGGAGACTTTACATTGGTCTTCCCCTGTCCCTTCCCTTGGAGTATTTATTCTCACCGGCATATTCATTTAGACTGCCTCAGTTTAAAAGATTCCCTCATTTTCAGGAGGTGGTTTTCCTACTATTTCATTGAAATGAGGTCCAGAATTTTCATATTTTCCTGTCTGCCTCTCTTCTAACTTCCCCGTTAAGGTTATGACACATTTCTAATGAATTCCTTCATTTGAAAATTGTGAGATTAAAATTAAAATTGTGAGATTAAATGTGTACTGCAAGGTGAAGGATATTTTAGATGTATATTAGGAATGGGCTTCTAAAATCAGAAGTGTCCGGCAACAGAAGGGACATACAGACAAGCATTTGAACAGCAGAGCTCTGATTTGCCACTGCTTCATCTGTCCCATTGAGTCCCTGAAGTCTGCTAGCAGTTGTAATCTGTTACTTGGTAGTGAGGACTGTACCAAACAGATGGAACAATGTATTTTGTGTAAGCACAAAACAATACATATTGTGTTTGTGTGGCTTTGGGATTTGGGATTCATGATACTATACTGTTGTAATTAAATGAATTGATAAGATGGCAAATGAACTAACTGAGTGAATTGAGGAAGGTTATCAAACTTCCCTGGGTATTGCCAACCACAGAGAGCAGACTTTAATGTTAGATTTCACTTGAAGATGTGACTTTTGAACTCCTGCAGAGCTAGAGGCATACACAGCTCTGCAGTGAGGTCATGATAGTCTGGGGCCCAAGGTAAGTGTAACTAGGCTCAGCCATACTACACACATTGTTCAATATTTGATAAAGTAGGAAAAAATACTGAGGTTCTTATCACGTATAAGACTTACACATGCAAAATTTGACAGATGTTGCATGCTGCCTTCAGAACTAAAGAAAATGCTTTGGGCACTGATGTGCTTCTGTGAGATGTCCTGTCCTCAGCTGTCACCTCCCTTTCCCTCACCCACAGCCATCATAGTGACCAGAAAGCCTGCTTGCTCTGCGGTGGTGTGTCTTGACTAGTGCCCATTAGTTTTCAGTAGTTACCCTTGGCCTGCATGTTAGCCTTCAGTTTAATGGCCTTTTTTATGTTCATTCATTTTATTTTATTTCCCATCGTGGTTTTGTTTATTTCTTTTTTGTTTTTTGTTTTTTCTGTTCTCTTTTTTAAAACCGTCGTGGTTTGCCCTTCATATTCCCCAATATTTGCACATGACAAGATGTTGCCATCCCAACATTACCTCCCACTTCACTGACCAGTGCCACTACTGACCATCTAGCACCAGCCACAGCTGGACCACTGCCTTCAGCCCCACGGGATGTCGTGGCCTCCCTGGTCTCTACCCGCTTCATCAAACTGACGTGGCGGACACCTGCATCCGATCCTCATGGGGACAACCTTACCTACTCTGTCTTCTACACCAAGGAGGGGATTGCTAGGTAAGTGCCTGTATGTCTGGAGCCAGTTGGCTGCATCTTGTCCTCCCAAGACCATTTGTGCCCACCCTGACTCTCTGCTGTGCAGAATCTGTACCAGCTTTCAGTCCAGAAAATGTGGTCACAGAGATACGTTGTTTCTAGTCGTAGGTCATGAAAAGTAAATCCCTAAACAGAGAAGGTCCTGGTGTTCTTTCCTGCCTTTCTGGGATGACTGGGGAGAGGGTAAATAAAGGTATTTAAGTAGAAATATTAAAATGTAACCAAGAATACCCTTTTTAATATGATTCAGTCAAGTACAACATATAGGCTATGTCTTACTTAGAACTTTCAGATTCTAGAAATTAAGGGTGTTACATCTGCCTGCACCCTTAAGCAGGTGTGGGCTGCTGAGCTCAAGGGGTCTGCTTGATGACATGAGATTACTAAGTGACCCATTTTCCTAAAACAGTATTTTCATTACATTCCTCTCCATCCCCACTTCTTTCAGGAACTCACATTGCCTCTCCATTGCTTTTGGAGATTTTCCAGAATCACCAGGCTACTTCACTGCACAGTCTACCTGTATTTTATCTATCCAACCTTATTTTCCTTTAACCCTAGTTAACTCACTTTCTAATGAAACTAGTCTAATTCCTGTCACTCTGCAGCCTTTTTTCCCCCCGTTTTCTCTTTGGTCACGTTCCCCCTTTCCCGTTTCTCAACTACCACTATAAAATTCAGTTAATCTTTCTTGGCTCAGATTAAGCCCAGTGGAGCCCTCATAAATCTCCCTGTACTTTTTCAGCACATGTAGCTTTTCTCTTCTATGTATATTTGTGCCACTGATATTGGCACTTAGTTATGATAACACATCTGATACTGCCATAGTTGTTACTCTTCTGTTATTTTATGTGTGTTTATGTTGTTTTCCCAGGCAGTCATAGGCTCTTTGGGAGGTCCCACGCCACATGCTGACTGTGTATTCTTAACATTGCTGAGTAGAACCCTTCATTGTGCTGTTACTTCACACCAAAATAAGAAAGCTGAAATACCTGTTTGGGTTAGGGCTCTGGTCCATGCAGTTAAGCTTGTATTTCTACTAGGGTGCTTACATTTGATATATATTGTATTTAATACCAAACTGGCAAGTTCAGAAGGTACAGGAACCTTAGTCAAGTCAGTGCCCCTTGGGTTAAGACTCTGGAGATGCCTAAGTGAGTGACATAATCTGAGTCAGAAGGATCGCGCTGCTCACAGGGTGATGGAGTGTTCATCTGAACACTGCGGTGGATGTTTTGCAGTTACAGCGATAAGGAAACAACCTGCTGGTCACAGAAAGGCAAGGCATGACTGCCAAACAGCACCTGTCTTGAAATGTTTCCAGTAGACTTTCAAATCCCATTGCAGAGTCCGTGGGGTTTCACAGAAGGACAGAAGCTTTTAGTAATTCCTCAGAAGCAATCTTACATACATCACAGGGTCTTTGCTTCTAGTAGAAGGCCTTGTTGTTCCTTCTACCAGGATTGCATTTCCTTCGCAAACAACTGTCTGGCTTCTTGTCCACCATCCTCAGAAGGTCTCTTCTCGGGTCTTCCTTGACTACCCACCCAACACAGCTTCTTGGTCACTGTCACACACTGGGGCACTTGGTGGCTTGTTCCCAAGCCAGTTGTTAAGTTTTCAAGAAATTTTGCAAACCCAGTGATGACCTGGTAGCTCGAAGTTGGGCGTGGGGGAGTATTTACAGCGACAAGTGCTACAAAGCAGAGCCAGTTGTTAAACATGTTCCGGAACATCACTGTAACATACCACCGTATCTTGTTTTTTAGCTTTTGTGTGTTTTTTTTTTTTCCAGAACACTTAACACTCAGAAATGTTCTCTTTTTATTAACACATTCGTTGCATTTGTCTTGTTCAGTAGAGTATCACCATCAGCTAGAATAGAGCCTGGCTTATTAGTAGCACTTAATAAATATTTGTTGAGTGAGTAATTTCAGACAGTGGAGAAATAATAATTATTCAAAAAATAATGTTGATAGTTAACCCCCATTTAGTAGAAGGAATACAAGTTATATCTTTGTGTATAACAATGTTATAAATGTATCAAAACATATTTTTTAAGACTTGTTAAGTATATTAGAAAAAAGTATAGAATCATTTTTATCAATTAGCTGGAGCAGGAGGACAAGGCAAGTAGCAATATACATAAAGGAAGAGGATCCAATTTGTGTGTCTATTGTTGAAAAGATGGAAAAGTAAGAAAACTCTGGCCTAGAGTTTTTGGTCAGAATTAGTAAGAGATTATAATAAAG
The DNA here is from genome assembly GCF_000754665.1 of Bison bison bison. Lineage (NCBI taxonomy): Eukaryota > Metazoa > Chordata > Mammalia > Artiodactyla > Bovidae > Bison > Bison bison. The sequence continues at coordinate 3,541,599 of NW_011495077.1, read as the reverse complement.
TGTAAGGAAGTTTGGAGCCAAGTGTTAAAATGCAAGTAAGAATCTGGACATGATCAATTAAGAAGGGACCATTTCAGACTCCTGAGCAAGTGTGCACATGATTTATTAAACAGCTTTTATTAGCAGTCCTTGGCAGGTTCTACACAAGATTAGAGAAGAAGAGTGGTGGAGTCAGGGAGACAGATCAGCAATAGTTAGGTTGATCTAAACATGTGGGGCTTCTTCCGTGGTGGGAAGTCAGTAAAGAATCTGCCTGCAATGCATGAAACCCAGATTCGATCCCTGGGTTGAGAAGATCCCCTGGAAAAGGGAATAGCAACCAACTCTAGTATTATTGCCTGGAGAATTCCACGGACAGAGGAGCCTGGTGGGTTACAGTCCATGGGGTCGTGAAGAATTAGACATAACTGAGCAACTAAACACACACACACAAGCATATGGTAGGCCTGGATGGAGATGAGAGCAGTGACTTGCAACAGTAAATCTGGGGAATATTTTAATGGAAGATTCTTGGAGATTGTAGTAATAATTTTTGCTATTTCATTAAGATCATGATTTCTGAATAGAAGCAGTGAAGGAATAGAAATAACACCAAGTCAGAGACTAGATTCTATTAATTGTTTTATAAACAAAATTTATGTAATCTTTATAAGTTTACATTTTCTCATCTAAAAATTGAAGGTAATGTATTATTTTCATAGACAACCTTTTGATGTGAGGGTATATGCCACTGCCTGCATTTACAAATTCTCCTACTTCTTGCATCTGATAATTCAACCACCAGGGGGCACTGTGTGCCTTGGTAATGAGCTGTATGATTCTGTTGGGTACTCTGCTGCTAAGTCGCTTCAGTCGTGTCCGACTCTTAGCAACCCCATGGACTGCAGCCCACCAGGCTCCTCCGTCCATGGGATTTTCCAGGCAAGAGTACTGGAGTGGGTGCCATTGCCTTCTCCGAGTGGGTACTCTAGCTTCCTGAAATTTCAAAGGGCCCTTCCTCTGCCATTTTACCTGTGAAATATTCACTTTTGTTTTCAATGCCTTTAAACAGCAGTATTTTCTATTAGCCACTAAGCGGAAGTACAGAGTAAGTTATTTCAGAAATTAATAGCATTTAGAATTGGGCTTCCCTCATGACTTAGCTGGTAAAGAATCCGCCTGCAACACGGAAGACCTGGGTTGGATCCCTGGGTTGGGAAGATCCCCTGGAGAAAGGAAGGGCTACCCACTCCAGTATTCTGCCCTGGAGAATTCCATGGACTGTGTAGTCCTTGGGGTTGCAAAGAGTTGGACAAGATGGAGCAACTTTCACTTTCAGAATTGGATAAGGGCTTCCCAGGTGGTGCTAGTGGTAAAGCACTGGCCTGCCAGTGCAGGAGACGTAAGAGACGCAGGTTCAATCCCTGGGTCGGGAAGATCCCCTAGAGGAGGGCAGGGCAACCCACTCCAGTATTTTTGCCTAGAGAATCCCCATGGACAGAGGAGCCTGGTAGGCCACAGTCCGTAGGGTGCATAGAGTCCGACATGACTGAATCAACTTAGCACACAGCCTTACAAATCTGTTAGTCTGCTCCAGGATCATCAAACTATGTACCATGGGCCAAATCAAACTTGTTTTTATGGCCCAAGACCTAAGAATAAATTTTACATTTTTCAAGTGGTTACACTTTAATAGGTTATATAAATAACTACAGTTGACCCTTGAACAACATGGGTTTGAATTGTACTTGTTCACTTACATGTGGATTTTTCTCAGTAAATTTGTAGTATAGTACTACAGGATCCACAGTTGGTTGAATCCCCAGATACAGAACTGTGGATAGTGAGGGCCAGCTCTAAAGTTATACTTAGATTTTTAACTGTGGAGATGGTCAGTAATATTTTTCATTTTGTGTCTTGGCCTATAGATACTTACTATCAAGCCCTTTAAGAAAAAATTCACCACCCTGGGCTCATTCTTTCATTTAATACATGAAGAAACTGAAGCCCAGAAAGAATTAGTGACTTTGCAAGCCAGCAGTGTTGCCAGAACTAGAATTGGAGCTCCTAAGTTCTGACCCAGCACTGTCTTGGTACAAAATGTACCTTTTTCTTTCTCTTTTGACTCTTAGCTAAGACATTCTAACCTAACTCCCATTGTAACCTCACACATTTATGAAAATTGTCCTTCATAACTCACCCCAAATCTTCCCTGAAGTCAGTTTTATTTCCAGACAGACTTGGTTCTGTGACCTCAGATCAGTCTACTGTTAGAAGTTTTTTTGAGTGTTAGATGTTTGATCTTAGGGAATCATATCAACTATTGATTTTTTCTTATCATAATGCTTCTGTATAAATTTGTTCTAGGTTTTTTTCCCCTTTTACATTGTTGTTGGTTAGCTGCTAAGTCATTCGTATTCGACTCTTTTGTGATCTCGTGGACTGTAGTCCATCAGGCTCCTCTGTCCATGGAATTTCCCAGACAAGAATACTGGAGTGGGTTGGCATTTCCTTCTTCAGAAGATCTTCCCAACCCAGGGATCAAACCCTCATTTCCTGCATTGATAGGTGAATTCTTTACCACTGAGCCACCAGGGAAGCCCCCATTTTACATAGGAACAAACAAAAAGATAAAGATGATATCATTACTATATAAAATTTACACATTAGAAGGCAAATTTCCATTCATTCATTCCACATACATGTGATGCTGCTTCGGTGTATGAACCTTCTGCTAGTGCTTCTGGAGTATGTGAACGTGGATGAAACACTCTCACTTCAATTTAAAGTAAAATAGTGCCCCTTTCACTGTCTTTCTCGGAAAGGTCTTGTTTAAACTTTGATGCGCAGTGAGCAAAACAAACTAATCTGTGCTCTGGCACTGAGCTTTTAGTTTAGTGAAGTGTCACATACCATACTTTGTCTTAGACAGCAGTCATTTGTGATTGGATTGAATGCCAGAAACCTCACATCATAGGAAATCAATTGATACTCTCCTAAATCTTATGATTGAGAGGTTTAGCTGAAGAGAAAATATCAATAGATATCTCAAGAGTCTCTGAGCAGTAACTTTTGTTACCATGATATTTTCCAATGGACCTGACTGTAGACAAGCAGCCTCTATAAGTATGATGTGGGTGGGTACTGTTTGTTTTAATTAACATAAGGTAGTTTAAAGAACCATAGAAAACTATTGAAAAACACTTGAATCTCTGAAATGCAGATATTCACATACAATCAGACAAATTGGCATATGGTTGTGTAGAACTTAACAAATTTTAATCTGTTTGTTTAACCATTTATTTAAACAAATTTCAGGGAAAATTATCAATATTTTAAAGTAAGAATTTAATTCAATAGATTTTTAGGCAATTTCAAATAATTTCTCCCACAAAGTAGTTTTGGGCCCTTTTATTACTCTCTCAAGATAGACACAGATCTTTCCTCACATAATCAGTAATTCTTAAAAAAAAAAAAATAGCTATTTGTCTAAAACAAGTATTTTCTTTCACAGTATCCATTGAAAGCAAATACAGTCTTTGTTATAGTAAGCATAGTACACTGAGCATAATTATTGTAGACACACAGACCCCAAAAATAGAGCCTGGAAGCCACCTGTTTTAAAGAACCTGATAACTACTTTTATGTTTTCATCTCATAACACCAGACCACTAGCCATTTGCACCATTTGTGATAAGATTTGCTAAATATTTTAGATCAGTTTGAAAATAATTTTTTAAAAAGTAAGAAATAGATTGTAAAAATCAGAGTAGTTATTAGCTTATCTTATAGATTAGATTCATTTAAATTTTTAATGTTTTGTTCCCAGTTTTAAGTGATAATCTCTAATTTTCCTTTTATTAAGAGTTTAGTATCCAAAAGATATGTAACATTCTTTGACATCTTCTGTGAAAATTGGATCATACCTATAATCACCTTCTGTTTGTCTCCCTAAACATAACCCCTTAAAACTCAGTGATTCTAGTGTACAAAATTTGTGACTAGTTACCCTATTGGAGATGGCACTGAGAAGACTCTTGAAAGGAAGTTATGATTATGACCAGCGATACCAGTGATGTTTAAGCAAGAACATCAGCGACTTCTCAGACATCTGTGACATTGGTCTTAACCAGTGTCCATATTCCATACACCACTCCACCCCCAAAACTTTCCTTTTTTGAGAGTTAATTTGACTTAAATTTATTAAGATTTTGATGCAGTGTGGTGTCTATAGATATTGCAATGAAAATGAAACTGCACATTCTAGAAATTTCCATAATCAATGTTATTTCTTTCCAAATCCCTGTTTATCCAAAGGGAACGTGTTGAGAATACCAGTCGCCCAGGAGAAATGCAGGTGACCATTCAAAACCTAATGCCAGCAACAGTGTACATCTTTAGAGTTATGGCTCAAAATAAGCATGGCCCTGGAGAGAGTTCAGCTCCACTGCGGGTAGAAACACAGCCTGAGGGTAAGTCTCCCACCTGTCTGTCAGCCCCATCTGAAGCAAGGCCTGTATGAAGGGCTATCTTATGTATAGCCTGGCGTACCATAGGTGTGCAGGATATAACAGTGCCTCACTTTTAGGGATCTTAGTGAATTAGTTACAGGAGATCAAGTTAACTGCATCACACAGCAGCACATAGTATACGACAGTATAATTCTGCTGGAAGACACCCAGATTTTACCGATTCTTTGGACCCAGTTCAGATGCCGTTCTAAAATCTTCCTCTGATCTTATCTAATATTGTTTTCTACAGTCCGGAGGTACATTATGTATTATTTAAGTTACAAGATGTATTATTGTACATCTTCCTTGAATTATGGTTATGAATATATTTCATTAATTTTATGGCAAAGACAGAGTATTTATTGTCCTTTTATTTCCCACCATGTCTAATGCAGTACCTCACACAGGAAGTAGGTATTTAATAGTTATTGTCAGTGGAATTGCCCTGGTCTTTATACATACCATACTCTTCAAAATCTCTTCAAGGCTTTACCTTGGACCTGTTGTCTTTTGTGCCAAATAATGTTACTTCCAGTTACATTTCTTAAGATTTTTCCAACTGAAATTAGTGTCAAGGGGGTTTACTTTATAAATGTCTTCTATGTCTTAAGGTTTGGTTTTTCAAACTATAGGTCAGAAATTATGAGAAGCAGTCAAATTTAGAATTAATGCTTTTCTCATGAGGCTTTCTTCTACACTTGTACCTTCTTTTAACACAAGCCATTGTTTTTCTTGAGCGCCTTCTCCAGTTTTCTTTTCCTATTAACTGCACTAGTGTTTCTGTGTTAACAAATTTGCAGCAACAAAAATTCTACTGCAGCTGAGGGGCATGGGCGATAAATTTGAGGAAGCTGCTGACTAGGGTACTAAACAGATTAAATGTATTTACCACTGAAACTATGGAAATAATTCAAGGACTCTGCCTGATGGGTGGAATAAGTAAAGTCAAGAAGCTGTGGAATTTCGCTTTCTAATGCTGCAGTAAGTCATTCACCCATCAAACAGTTACTGAGGACTTCCTCTACCAGGCCCTGCACAAGCTATCGGAGATGCAGGGGACAGGACAGGAATCCTCCCCTTAAAGAATGAGCAGTCAAGATAGGACGCCATTCATCATCTCTGTAATAGAGCATTAAAGGTCAGGAATCAAACCCAGGCAACAAGGAGAGGACCCAAAGAGAGCTGGGTGGCGGGTGGGGGTGTTGACTTAAGGAAAGAATGTGTTCTCGCTACAGGGAAAGGATGTTGAGTTTCACAGTTACTGCGTTCGGATAAGAGCAGGGACAATCTGTTAGATTTCGGACTCAATTTTCCTTCATTAATTCTCACGTACAGGCATCATTCATGAGAGATAATGAAATACAGAACAAGGAACGGTTACTGTAAAGTTAGGTAAATCAAATCTGGTTCCTAGGAAAACATGAAACCCCAGGCTGGCCTTAAAGCATTTGGCTTAGAGCAAACATTCTTGGGGAAGGAAACCGCTTGACCCAATCCCAAACTAGGATTAGCAGTATACACGCAGGGTGAGTCATGATGAAAATGAAAGAGACCACTGAATTCGATTCAGTGCAAGGGTTCCATCCTGGGGCCGTACATGAAAATATTTGTGTGTCTGTACATATTCACGTTTGCCTTTGGAAAAAACCAGTGGTTTTCTTGATCACTTCAGAACCTAAAGTCAGACTACTGAGAATTACAGAACTAAAATTGATCACTTCAGAACCTAAAGTCAGACTACTGAGAATTACAGAACTAAAAAGGGGCACTGTCAAGTTAGAGATGAAAGAAGAGATTTATTGAGTGCCTGTCATGTGCCAGGCACTGTGCTAGGCAGCAAGATGTAAAGATGAGTAAGACTTCTGTTCACACAATAGTCTGGTACCAGACAAGGACTGGTAAATGGGCAGTATTGTGATCATTTATTCAAGGGAGTTTGATTAAAAGAAAGTAGCTAAGAGTATAGATATGAGAGTGGGACCATGAAGAAAGCTGAGAGCCGAAGAATTGATGCTTTTGAATTATGGTGTTGGAGAAGACTCTTGAGAGTCCCTTGAACTGCAAGGAGATCAAACCAAGTCAGAAGTAAAGGAAATCAGTCCTGAATATTCATTGGAAGAACTGATGCTGAAGCTGAAGCTCCAATACTTTGGCCACCTGATGCAAAGAACTGACTCATTAGAAAAGACCCTAATGCTGAGAAAGATTGAAGGCAGGAGGAGAAGGGGACGACAGAGGATGAGATGGTAGGATGGCAGCACCAACTCAATGGACATGAGTTTGAGTAAGCTCTGGAAGTTGGTGATGGACAGGGAAGCCTAGCGTGCTGCAGTCTGTGGCGTCACAAAGAGTTTTACGTGACTGAACGACTGAACTGAAGAATATAGATGGAAGGAGCAACAGCTTCTGGGGAGACTGTTTTGGGGATGCAGAGTGACTATTAACATGTTTTGGCAAAAGAGTCAGTGGAAAGAGATTTCATCTGGATGTGTTCAGGCGGGGGTGGAGAGAGCCAAAGTGTCAGAGTCAGCCCTTGGAAAATATTTTACATTTTTAGCTTTTCAAGCCAACTTAAATTTTTTCACATGTTTTAATGCCACTGTACAGACAAAAGAATTTATTAGTGCCTTTTTTAGGATTATATTTGCCTAAGTTTAACCAGTGAATATACTGAAAGTGATTTCAAGGGAATTTGTTCTGTTTTCCTTCCCTTTTAAAAAAGTTAGAGGAAAGTTTTCCATAGCAGCAGAAGTGTGACAAATCCCACCTGTCAGGCTGTGCAAAATATGCTCTTAACATTAAGTGAATAACATGATTCATGACTAAATAAAGCAAACAACTGTCAGAATAACCATATTCAGGTTTCTCTACTTTGGTAGCTAAACTAATCTTAAGCTGTCATGCTGTTATTTAAGAAAGCCAGTTTGTTTTACATTTTGTTAGTTTCCGCGCATTCCCCCTCCGTTTCCTTAAGTCTAATGGATGTCTGTTACAAAAACGCTGGCACCAGAGAAATGATTTTCAGATGCAGAGTGTCCACCAGAGTGTAGACACAGGCAGCTGCCCAGGATTTGTATATAAATTGGGACTGGAACCTGACAGTCAGACGAAAAGAATATAGTAAAAAAGGATGTGAACTGGGCAGACGATCGGTCAGTCACTCACTCATGGGGTCTTCTAGTCACATCTTCCTTCAGAAGGTCTTGTCGTAATTCCCTACCTGATCTTCCTGAGTCCACATTTTAGAACCAGGAAGGGCTTGGTTCGCAGCTCCACCACTCACCAATTTTTCCATCATTTGGGAATGGTTCTTAACTTCTCAGCCTCATCCATAAGTAGGGATGATAATAGTATCTGTCTCATTTGGGTTTGTGTGAAGATTACGTAAATATAATTTAAATGTAAAACATTTAAATGTAAAGCACTTAATGCTGGACTGATAGCAAACATTCAATAAATGGTAGCTCTTTTTAAAATGAGTGTTTATCTAGTCTTATTCCCTTGCTGTTTTTCTTCTGTGCATGTGTTCATATGCTCATTCTAAAGGCAAATCTGGTCATGTCTTGTTATATTCCCGCTCGTAATTTTTCAGTAATTATCTAACATCTACAAGAAATAATCCAGACTCAGAGCAGGGCCTTATCTGGCTCTTGTTATCCTTTATAGCATTCTGTATCCTATATCTATTCCCTGTTTCAGCCTGAACCATGTAACACTGTCTTCTCACCTGTCACCCCCATTGACCAGAGTACTATCTCCCTTGATGTCTCAGAAAACTGTTAATTCTTTCTGCTCCCTAAAAGTCTACTTCAGTCCTTCCCTTTCCTAACGACCCTGCCCAGAGCAAAATTATGTACTCTCTCCTTTCCATTTTCATTACAGTTGTTGCCTAATCTGCCAGCACTTTTATGATCTTCTTTGTAACTGTATGTCTGACTTCACTCTAAACTGGAGTTCTCTGTGGGCAGGGCCTCCGTCCACCATTCATTGTATCCCCATAGCCTGTCAAGAGAGGGCTCCTTTCTGTGATGTCTGCCTATATGTGCTGCAGTCCTGCTGCAAAATAGGATTTTATAAACCACAAGAATTCTTCAGTGTTCACTTTTTTCTTTGAATAAATTGGAGATATTTCACAGATAATTTTTGGTTTTGCGGTCATAAAGAGGGAAATCATTTAATTATATATTATCCTGAAACCTCTTGAATCAAACCACTTGTTTTCTTAGTTTAACTGTTTTTATCGTTTTGAAAACATAGCCAGGGTGCCGTTATTGCTGAGAGTGGTCTTGAGGGGTACAATAAATTTTATTTATATCTTGCCATCTTGAAATCTTCCTTCTAGTTCAGCTCCCTGGCCCAGCACCTAACATCCGAGCCTGTGCAACTTCACCGACTTCTATCACTGTCACCTGGGAAACACCATTGTCTGGAAATGGGGAAATTCAGAATTATAAACTGTACTACATGGAAAAGGGGACTGATAAAGAACAGGTATAATATGAAGCCCTTTTTTAATGCATTGATTGGAGTAGTAGATTTGAAGTATATTTCAAAAACTCAATACCTGCTTGTCTAGAAATCTGAGGAAAAAATATGCATAAGAAATGATGAGTTGATAAATTCTGTTTCTTAGTACCAAGGTTCATTCTGCAGTTTTTGCCATCAACGGTCACTAAACATTATTAAGAAGTATTTCTCAGCAAATTGCCAGTGTTTATGATAAATTTGCTTTGACTATTGAAATAACGTTCTATAAGAGGGACAAAAATCTGCATTATGTCAAATATAGAATTTGTATAGTTAATTATTTGCTTCATTTCTTTTGGCTTATATATATATATACACATACATATATATGTTTTATTTTACTCAAGGATGTTGATGTTTCGAGTCACTCCCACACCATTAACGGATTGAAAAAATACACGGAGTATAGTTTCCGAGTGGTGGCCTACAATAAACATGGTCCTGGAGTCTCCACACAAGATGTTGCTGTTCGAACTTTTTCAGATGGTGAGTTTGCTTCCTCTTGAACAGAATACCGAGCTTGGGGGCCCTGGTGGCATAGTAACAAGATCAGGGCTTCAATATCAAGAAGATTTGGTTCACATACCAGTTCTGGTAGTGTGACTTCAGTCAAGTCACTTTACATGTCTGAGCATGGTTCCTTACATGTGAAATTTAGATAATACCAGCTTCATTGGGTGGCTATAAAAATCCATTGAGAGGTCATAGGACATGTAGTACCTGGTACTTGAATAGCTCCTTGGTATTTTATCTTTAGTAGATTTTTTTGTATAAGTGAGTATTATTGCTTGTTCATAGAACAGATCATCCAAGGCTATTGGAGGGCTGCCCTTACTCTACATAGCAATTATATTTCCATGCCAAATAGGTCTTTTAACTCCTCAATATTTTGTGACAGTTTATATCTCACTGTTATTTGCTTAGACCCATGACCTAAAGCAGTGGTTTTCAAAGTACAGCTTACCAGTGAAACTGAGTAGGTCAAGACCCACATTTTTTTAAAAGATATTTTTAGAGTAGAACAGAAAATAACAGTTCATTGCACTTAATGTATATATTGTATCCTGAAACTCAGCTAAATCCAAATATTTCAAAAATGTCTTTTTCTTAAAAATGTGTGTACATGTTATAGCCTTTACACTGAATGTCTAAACAAGTTTTAAGAGCTGTAGTTTGACTCTTTTAAACAAGGGGTGAGACATCACATCACCATCAAAGGAGCAGACTGGCATCATGTAATGTGCTGCATCAAGAAAGACGTAGCTTCGTCTGTCTCACCTGTGCTGTGTCCCTGCCAAAAACGTTCTAAGTGTGATCGTGATGGAACAGCTAGACATACATCCAAATCGGCGGACATTCTGCAAAAAAATAGACTAGCTTGAATTCTTAGAAAATGTTAGTCTCATGAAAGAAACGAAAAAGGGGAGTCATTATAGGATTAAAGAAAAGTAAAGACATATAGAATAAAATAAAATATGTATAATCTTTGATTCCTGAATCTGGAAATAAAACCAGTATAAAGACACTCTTGGTACAATTACTTAATAATTAGGTGGGTATAGTATCAGTCAGTATTAAAACTTAGATACGTTTGTAGGTATATTAGATAGTAGTTTTGTGCTGATTAGATTTTAATGTGATCATTGTATTATAATTTTGTTGGAGAATGTTTTCTTAGGAGATACATACTGTAGTATTTAGGGGTGAAGTATCGTGACTGTAACTGTCTCTCAGCTCTCCAGAAACAATATGTAGATAGATAAATATGTATAAATATAATGAGAGAAATAAAGCAGATGCAGCAGAATATTAACAAGTGGTAAATGCAGGAAAAGAGTGTATGGTGTTCATTGTATTCTTCTTGCCACTCTTTGCACTTGACATTTTTCAGGATAAAAAGTTAATGCGGACTGTATTTTGGTTAGCCTGTGTTTAACATAGGCTTTTAAATCTACCCATGAGCCACTTCTAAGTGCATCAAGTGGGTTGGCATGCTGACTGCAGTGCCTGTTGCAGGAACTGAATATGTCTCAGCGTGGTTGGTTAAGGGCAGCACTTCAGAGGAAGAGAAATCTTGGTTCTTACACCAGTTGAAACAAATACCTTGAGCAAGTTAACTCCCCTGAGCTGCAGCTGTAGTTTGTCATCTGTAAAGTGAGATAATAATAGAAACTCCTTTGTAGGATTGTTGTGAGGATTAAACTACCTGCCATGTAGGAGCATGAAGCAGATCTTAGCCGTGATGGTGGTGGTGGTGATGAAAGAGAAGAAGACAGCAACAACAATTATGTTGGTGCCTCTGCAGCTGAGTCAGAGGTTCTTAAAAAGGAGATGACTGAAACCATCCACGGACTTTTTTCAGAACACAAATGGAGAAGTCCTTCTCCAGACCCTCTGAATCTCTGGGTTGAGAGATCTCTATCCTCTCTATCCTCCAGAAGACTACACCACAGTGGGCACTGAGTTATGTGTCTGGTCACCAGGTATCAGAATGGAAGGGAGAAATTTCCATGTATGGATTAGGAGAGAAAAGCTAAAGTCAGCATTTTGTGGTTGGAGAAGAAACTAATTAGGTTTGCTTAAATTTTTTTTCTTTCTATAGTTACTACAAAAGAAGACACTGGAGGGCATATGTACAATAAACTTTGAGATACCCTGTCTTATGTTCTAATATGTGAGAAACTAGTTATACAGCTGTTTTGTAACTAATAGTCCCAAACCTCTCACATCTGAATGAGTATTTCCTGCTATATAGTTGCCTTCAGAAGCCAAATGGTTACTTAACTGGACTTCCATTGTTTAACAACTCTTGGCTGTCCTTGAAACTGCCTTCAAAACCAGTTTAAGAACCCCACAAGAAAGCCAAGGTCATTGATTTGTGTACATCACACTTTGGACTTGTAATGATACCCAGCCGATTCACTTCCCATATTCATTAGGCTCATTTCCAGAAATTGTACCCCAAAATAAAGATAGCTATTCCCAAGAATATTCAGAAGAATACATTAAAGGTTCAGAATATAATTGGGCTCTAGAAAAGTTTAGAGTCATCATCATAATCCTTGAAATAAGTATCTGACTTCCCAAAGGTATATCCTGACTTGGGTATGGATGTGTGTATATGTGAATGTGTCTCATTTTAAATGACTTATATATGGCCACACCTTATCCAACTACTGCTGTCAACATGAGGACACTGGCTTCTGGGTTAGCCTTTCAGGTTGCGTATCTGTGTTTGAGATGCTCATTTGTATAAGGTCTGGCCAAGAACAGTCACATGATGTAATTGAAATTAAAATTTTTTTTTTCATTTCCTTTCTGTTTTTTTTTTGGTCTGTGCAGTTCCCAGTGCTGCGCCTCAGAATCTGTCTTTAGAAGTAAGAAATTCAAAGGTAAAACTTTATCTTGCTGTTGTTCATTTTTACTGGTAGCCTGTTAGGCCTCAGGAGGGCTTATAAAGAGGGAGATTCTCTATCAAAACAATCATAATCAAGCAGAGAAAGAAAGTGACATAGATATTACACTTGCCAGTTTAAAGCTGGACTTAGACGCCAACTTTGGTTTATTCTGTTTAATTTTACTGCCTTTCTCTAATGCCAAAATTACTTTAGCCTTTCTGCAAGTATACTGCTGTTACTATGTAAACCATGGTGTTATAGACCTTCAACATCCAGAACCTTGGTGATGTGGTTTATGATACTGGAGCCATTTAGTACTGTGAGGTGAACCCAGAGTGAGTCAAAGGCAGACATCTGTCCTATGGTTGCACTGCTGTAGCCAGCTCTCCTGGGCAAGTTCACTGTGCCCTGAAGACCACATGTGCCTCTCAGATGCCCAGAGCCCCTCCTGGGCTGCATAGACAACTGAGACAGGCAGTCCTTTCAAAAAGTAATCTGGGACTCCTTTTCTTTTAAGAAACAATCAGCTGATAATTAACAGTCCCCTCTTTGAAAAGTTTTAGACAGAAACTATCTAATTTCACTCTTCTTACAGTAGAGGTAGAAGAGAACCTAACACTGATTTACTTCCTCATCCACATGCCTCTGGCCTCATGGTTTCCTTCGGAAACTTTCCTGAGACTTTTGCCCGGTATCTTCATTCTAGCAAAATAGATCAGGTGCCAGAGTGCACTCCCCACAAATACAGTCTCCCCATTCCATCTTTGAGGGTTTTAAAATTTAAAACTATCTTTGAGTGATTATCAAATAGCTTAGTAATAAAACTCTGAACACTCTGTTGCCTTTGTATTCCTTCTCTTACACAGTGAATTCAGGGTAGTAATACGTAAAACAGGACCAAGATTTGATATATTGTCTTTCCCTCTAATCTTGTGTTTCCTAGAGTATTGTGATTCACTGGCAGCCACCTCCTCCAGCCGCACAAAATGGACAGATCACTGGCTACAAGGTTCGCTACCGAAAGGCTTCCCGAAAGAGTGATGTCACTGAGACCTTGGTGTCTGGGACACAGCTGTCACAGCTGATTGAAGGTAAGCTGCTTTGCATGTAGGCAAAAGCTCAAAGATAGTGTCTCTCCCAAACTTTGAATTAACGCTAGTCTAATGACTGCTCCAGGCTGTTGACTTACACAAATCAAAAATGGTTTAAAAGAATTTGTAATAGTTCAGTCAACTTCTGACCTGATAAAAATTGTAAAATATACTCTTACAGATTTTGCCTGTTCTGTGGTGAAATTATTTTAATGTATTATCCACGTAAACAAAGCTACATAAGCAAAGAATCTTACTCAGTCTAGGTGGTAGCAGAGGCCTACAAAATGATTTCTTCTAACACTGACACCATTTGGGTATCCGTGACCTGAAACAGTTGTGAATGGCCACAGCCATGCAAGGAGAATGTTTGTCCTCAAGGGTATCTTTCCATTTTCTTATTTCCTCACTTGAACCCCGCAGCTCTAAGCTGCAGGAGATAAATACGACTGCAGGAGTGTTGCTGAGAAATCTCACCAAAGGAGCATTACTGCAGAACTGGTCATGGATGTTTTTAAAAGTCAGTCTGATTATACTCCAGACCCAGGTGAATAACATTTCCCAAAGATGAGGCTTTTATTTTGAATATTTAATAGTAGGTACTTATTATATACCAGTCGCGGTTCTTGTTTCTAATAAATAAAAATAGATACAGTCCTTGCCCCTGAGGAGACTATTCATTTTCTCAATGAAACATTTGATGTATAAGCAAAATACCACTTTCTTAATAAAAATAGCCTTTTGTTTATCAAGAAAATTCTTGCGTTTTAAAATTATATTTAGATTCATTCATTCATTTAATAGACTTTATTGAACTTTTATATAATGATGAGCAAAAGGTGTATGTGCACTTAGTCTCTCAGTCGTGTCTGATTCTTTGTGGCCCCGTGGACTGTAGCCTGTCAGGCTCCTTTGCCCATGGAGTTTTCCAGGGAAGAGTACTAGAGTAGGGTGCCATTTCCTACTCCAAGGGATCTTCCCAACCCAGATATCGAACCTGAGAAAGGAAGGTTGTTATTCTCTTGAGCATTAAGTTGAAGCTGATAAGGGGAATAGTATGGGTTCCCAAGATCTTGTATTGAACAACAAATTACAGGATTTTAAGGTTTAGCCAGTAATTGTTGTTTCTTTTGTACTACTTACAGCATTTAACACATTCTGCTGTATCTTTATAATATGGATCGAGTGCCTTGGTTTTAACCTGCGAGCTTTGTAGGTCATCTTGAGGGAGAGGAGTTTAGCCTCTGTACTTAACTCTCACTTTACCTACTCGTGTGCACTCTCTCCCACTTGCCCTCACTCTTACATTCCAATTCCTCAGAGGAGAGGGAATGATAACCTGATTGGTTGAATTCTTCTAGAGCCTGTTTGTTAATAGTCCAGACTGTTATCTGTTAACAGTTACAGATGCCTGTGTGGCCCACTCTGGCACTTTCTGTTCAGTGTGTGTAGGAAGGAGAGAGGGGTAAACTGACTAGGGCCCAGCTATTCTGTTTCTCTTCCTGTCTTGCTGCTTGCTTGCTTGCTTGCTTGTGGACCAACACCAATCAGGATGGGCGTACAGAGAACAGGCCCACCTCTCCTCATACCATGTGACAGAATTAGCTGAGCCAGGGCTCGTCCTGCATCCTGGCCAACCTCTCTCTCAGTAGCTCTCCCTTAGGAATTTTTGTACTAGTTTCTGGCCAGTGATCCTGTTATTTGAATAATGGGAGGTGTAGGATAATTTTTCATAACCTTTATAAGACCTTTCACAATATCTGCTATCAAAATGTATGAATGTGAACTGTACACTCAAAAATGGCTTAGATGATAAATTTTATATTATATGTATTTTAACACAAAAAGAAAAAAGTTGACTGTTACTCCACTTTGTAGACTTTTACATGTATATCTTTGTTACCTTTGATACATTCTTACATCGTGTACTTCATTAGCTAATAGTAAATATGAAAGATTGCACTGTAAAAAGGCTTTATTCCTCTTTTACTTATTGTAATACTTATGAGCAAGTAGGTTGTTGAGAAATAGATTTCTAGGCCATATTTGATGCTTAAAATGTTTCTTTTGTGGTTATGGGGTGACCCAGAGAACAGAGGTAAAGTGGTAGGAGTTACACCTCTGCTTATTTTCTGGTCTTGGTTCTGAGACCAACTGACTTTGTTCCTTTGTTGTAACTCTCATTCCTTTGGGCTGTTTTTGGTCTTAGCCTCCTTAGTAACAAAATAAAGTGAAAAAGTGAAAGTATTAGTTGCTCAGTTGTGTGAGACTCTCTGTGACCCCATGGACTGTAGCCCGCCACCTCCTCTGTCCATGGAATTCTCTAGGCAAGAAGGGGATCTTCGCTACCCAGGGATTAAACCCAGGTCTCCTGGATTGCAGGCAGATTCTTTACCGTCTTATCCACCAAGAAGCCCATTTTGCCACGCTCTCCTCCAGGGGATCTTCCCGACCTGGGGATGGAACACGCATCTCTTATGTCTCTGCATTGGCTGGCGGGTTGTTTACCGCTAGCACCTCCTGGAAAGCCCTCATTTCTAAGGTGCCTTCAAGCTCTTTTCAAAGGTCTAAAGTCTCCTGGGAGCTTGCTTTATTTTGTTTTGCTCTTGGATTCTTGGGCTTCCTATCTAGAGATAGGAGCTCCTCTGTGGTATATTTATGTATTGCTTGTTCTGTATTAACTTTAACTGAAATGTTACCAGGAAGAGGTGGTGGTGGTGTTGGTAGTTCAGTCACTAAGTTATGTCTGACTCTTGTGACCCCATGGACTGTAGCCAACAGGTTCCTCTGTCCCTGGGATTTTCCAAGAAAGAATACTGGAGTGGATAGCCGTTCCCTTCTCCAGGGGGTCTTCCTGACCCAGGGATCGACCCTGGGTCTCCTGCATAGCAGGCAGGTTCTTTACCGACTAAGCCACTAGGGTAGTAGCTTTGTACTAAGATGGTAAGTGAGATACTGGCTTTAATGGGAGGTTTTAATCTTTTGTTTTTCCAAAACTCTTGTTTCATCTGTTTTTTTAAAATTGTTTGCATCGCAGGTCTTGATCGGGGAACTGAATATAATTTCCGAGTGGCTGCTCTAACAGTCAATGGTACAGGCCCAGCTACTGACTGGCTGTCAGCTGAAACTTTTGAAAGTGACTTAGATGGTAAGAGCAACAATCAGCAGGATTGGAACAGTCTGGGTACTAACTGAAGTCAAATGAGTCAAACTATAAAGGCATAGATTTTGGGGTGTATGTGGCTAAAATCTATGAATTTTTGTGGATTATACTGCTGTCGTTCCTGTAATATAGCAAGTCTCCTGAAATGTATTTTTTATAGTGGCCTTTTGAGAACTGTCCCTGTAAGTAGAACCAGAACAAGTAAAAATGTGCAGGTGCTTTAAGTCTGGCTTTTTTACCAAGGCCATTAAGTAGGCAGATGATCTAAAATTTAAGGCTGCACCCTGTAGACTGGCCTTTGTTTTAGTTACGTTTCCCTTTTCCCTTAGTCCTAGAAACCTCGCCGTTTTTCTCACCAGTTTATTCAGTGACTCCATATGAGTGTGTGTATGTTGCCTTTATCAGAGACAAGTGCTCCGCTTAAAAGGCAAAAGACCTGGGTACTTAATGTAATTCTTTGTTTACTGATTTTTAAATAGAGGTAGGAATTTATGCCTTGAGATAATGTGTGTGAACGATACTGCAAATTGCCACCTTTTAAAGCCTCTTAGTCTCCCACCATTTAAATCAGTTTGTGGTTCTGAGTTTCGTATTTTCTGACTTACCGTATTAGTTTGGGGAGTAAATAACTGATATCATCACTGTCATGTGAAACGTGATCACCTGTTGACAGCAGGCTTCTATTTAGTGTGCTGTTCCTTTCTCATTCCACCTGATGGAGTGTGGTAATCAGCTGTGGGACCAAGAGGAGTGGGCAGCAGTGGAAAGACAGTTTATTTTTCTCCATTGGGAAGGCTCTTGGACCTCTTTGTCTTTCCTTCCAAATTATAATAATCCTGCAGTGTCTTGTGTTTCAGGTTGAGTTAGGCTGCAGTTAAACTGTGGCCGTATTTCACTATACATGCAGATTCTCTTTGAGAATTCTTGGCCATAATGGAAAAAAAAACTTAGCCCCAGATGATTTGGCAGAAGCCTAAACACCTTGCCCCAAGGACAATGAAATATTACAAAGGAAGGTGCATCTGAATCTCATCTTGCTCTCCTCTCCTTCGCAGAAACTCGTGTTCCAGAAGTGCCTAGTTCTCTTCACGTCCGCCCACTGGTCACTAGCATCGTAGTAAGCTGGACGCCTCCAGAGAATCAAAACATTGTGGTCAGAGGTTATGCCATTGGTTATGGCATTGGCAGCCCTCATGCCCAGACCATAAAGGTAGACTATAAACAACGCTATTACACCATCGAAAATCTGGGTATGTATGCTAAGTAAAGGAAGTAACTGCGGCTGTGATTTGTTTCTAACTTTTTTTTGTATATTTTATTTTTATAGAAAGCTTTCAAAAATAGTACAATTTTTATTCTTCACCCAGGTTCCCCAGAGGTTAACGTTTTATCACACGTGCTTTATCTGCTGTGTACCCAATGTGTGTGGTCAGTCGTGTCTGAATCTTTGCAACCCCATGGACTGTAGCCCACTGTAGCTCCTCTGTCCATGGGGTTTTCCAGGAAAGAACACTTCGAGTGGGTTGCCATTTCCTTCTCCAGGGGATCTTCCTGACCCTGGAATTGAACCCGTGTCTCCTGCCTTGCAGGCATACTCTTACCACTGAGCCACTGGGGAAACGCGTTTTGTCTGCTATTTGTACCTGATTCTGTTTTATCTCTCTCGGAACCATTTGAGAGTAATGATGCCCCTCCACCCACTAATGCTTTAATGTCCCTTTCCTTAAAATGAGGGCATTTTCTAATATAATCACAGTGCAGTTATCAAAATCAGCAAATTAACTGTGAGACACTATCTATAGACTTCATTTATATTTTGCTAGTTGTCTCATCAGTGTCCTTTGTAATGAAACAAAAACACTGTTTTCTGGTGCAGGATCTCATGTATCTACTTAGTGTGTTTCATTAGTTTTCTTTCATATGGAACAGTTCCTTTATTTTCTCTTTTATGACTATGACATTTTTGAAAAGTACATTTATGCCTTATAGAATGACCCTTAGACCTATGTACTATTTCATCATTATATTCAGCTTACACATTTTTGGAAGGAATAGCATAGATGTGTGTATTCTTGTCAGTACACCATATCAGGAGGCAGATGAGAGCCTAATGCTAGTGACATTAACTTTAACCACTTGGTTAAAATGATATCTTCAACATTTCTCTTCTATAATGTTATTTTTTTTTCCTTCATAACTCAAAAGTACCTTGTAGGGAAATACCTTGAGTCTTTGTAAATATCTGGTTTCTTGTCAAACTTTTACTCAGTAGTTTTATCATCTTCAGTATCATTATTATGGTGTTTCTCAAGTGGTGATTTTCTAATTCCATTATTTCTTTTGCATTTATTAGCATTCTTTGATAAAGAAGAGCTTTGCTTCTCTTCCATATTGAAGGAATGGCCAATGGGAATCTCTCTATAACTAGTTTCTCTGTCCTTTTGACATCTCCTGTCTTTATTTGAGCACTTTCTTCCTTTTTGATTCAGTAAGATGTTTCAGGCTTATCTGGTATTTTCCTAGCTTTTGCCCTTGAATCAGCCATTGCTCCTTGTTTCTTTTATAGCAAATGATATTTGGAAACCAGTATTTGAGCACTATTCATGCTCATTGTTACTAGGGTAGAAAGCCTGAGAAATCTATTAAAAAATACTACTAAAACTATAACTGAGTTTAAAAGGGCACAAGGTATAAAGTCAATACGCAGAAAGAGTTGTATTTCTACATACTAACAGTAAGCTATTTATGTGTGTGTGTGTGTATGTGTATGTATAGGAAATCTGTACACTGAAGAGTGGAAAATGATTGCTGAGAAAAATTAAGACTTAAATAAATGGAGATACCATGTTTATGGATTAGAGGACAGTATATTATTATGACAGTCCTCTCTAATGCAATCTCAAGTAAAATCCCAGTAGACTTTTTTCCTGGACATTCATAAACTTATTCTAAAGTTTACATGAAAAAAGTGAAGGAGCAGACATTTTTTAAAAAAGAATAAAGTTTAGAAGACCCATACTATGTGATTTCAGGACATATTATAAAGCTGCAGTAACTGAGACATTGTGGTAATGTTGGTGTAAAGGTTAGGTGTTACAGATCAATGGAACAGAATAGAGTTCAGAAATAGATACATGCTCAATTGATTTTTGACAAAAACACTGACATAATTCAGTGGAAAAGAAGATAGTCTTCTCAGCAAAAGGTGTGTGAGTAATTGGATAATTCTGTGAGAAGGAAAAGAAGCCTTCATTGACTCTTACAGCATACACAGAAACAGACCTAAACAAATAACTAAAACTTCTGGTTGTTGTTGTTCAGTCGCTTGGTTGTGTCTGACTCTTTGCGACCCCATGGACTGCAGCACACCAGGCTTCCCTGTCCTTCACCATCTCCCAGAGCTTACTCAAACTCATGTCCATTGAGTCGGGATACCGTCCAACCATCTTGTCATCTGTCATCCCCTTCTCCTCCTGCCCTCAATCTTTCCCAGCATTAGGGTCTTTTCCAGTGAGTCGGTTCTTCGCATCGGGTGGCCAGAGTATTGGAGCTTCAGCTTCAGCATCAGTCCTTCCAATAAATATTCAGGGTTGATTTCCTTTAGGATTGGCTGGTTTGATCTTCTTGTTGTCCAAGGGACTCAAGAGTCTTCTTCAACACCACAGTTTGAAAGCATCAGTTCTTCAGTGCTCTGCCTTCTTTGTGGTCCAACTCTCACATGCACACATGACAACTGGAAAACCCATAGCTTTGACTATACAGACCTTTGTCAGCAAAGTTATATCTCTGTTTTTTAATATGCTGTCTAGTAGAATACAGAAAAAAAATCTATGTGACTTTGGGGTACACAGGGATCTCTTAGGATACAAAGAAGTACAAATTAAAAAAATGAAAAATGAATAAATTGGGCTTCATCAAAATTTAAAACTTCTGCTTGGAAAGAGACCTGTGAGATGAAAAGGTAAACCACAGACCAAGAGAAAACACTCATCATTCAAGTATCTGACAAAGAATTTGAGTCTGGAATATGTTCTAAAAATTCTTTAAAAACTCAGAAGATAATAGTCCAATAAAAAGGTAGGAAAAAGATTTGGATGGACAGTATACCAAAGAAGATGATATATGAGTGGACAGTAAGCACATGAAAAGATTCTCAACTTCATTAATTATCAGAGAAATGCAGATAAAGCCACAATAAAATATCACTACACAACCTCTAAAACTGCCAAAATTTAATAGACTGATAATACCAGATATCAGCAAGGATGCAGAACTGGAACTCATACTTGCTGGTAGACACGTATGAAGGTACAACTGCTCTAGAAAACAGATTGGAGGTTTCTGAAAAAGTTGACTATACAATCCAACATTCCCACTCATAGTTACTTAACCAAGAGAAATAAAGACGCATATCTTCACAAAGATTTCTACACAGATGTTCATAATTGATTTATAATAATCTAAAGGGGGTAAACAAGTTAAGTGATGAATTGTACTATATCCATACAATGGAATACTGCTGCTGCTGCTGCTAAGTCGCTTCAGTCGTGTCCGACTCTGTGCGACTCCATAGACAGCAGCCCACTAGGCTCCCCCGTCCCTGGGATTCTCCAGGCAAGAACACTGGACTGGGTTGCCATTTCCTCCTCCAATGCATGAAAGTGAAAAGTGAAAGTGAAGTCGCTCAGTCGTGTCTGACTCTTAGCAACCCCATGGACTGCAGCCTACCAGGCTCCTCCGTCCATGGGATTTTCCAGGCAAGAGTACTGGAGTGGGGTGCCATTGCCTTCTCTGACAACGGAATACTAGTCAGCAATTAAAAGAAATGGGTTACAGGTACACTCAACGACATAACAAATCTCACAAACATTATGCAGAGCAAAAGAAGCAAAACACAAGAGAGTACGTACTGTGTTAATACATTTTCATGAAATTGCAGCATGTGTGGCCCTTATAGTGACACAGCAAGATGAGTGGGTGACTAGAAAGCGAAGAGGTGGGATTGACTGCAGTTGACTGGCAATAGGAGGACTCTTCAGAGTGTTGGGAATATGTGGTCATGATTTGTTTTTGTTGTTTAGTGCTAAGTAGTAGACTCTTAAACAGGTATATGTATTTGTCAAAGCCAAAAAGGTACATATAAATGGGTATATTGTGTTATATATAAATTATTACCTCAAAGGTGAGTTACAAAGCCAACATTTTGAGAAACAGTAATATTTTATAATAGAAAATGAACTGATTTAGATAGGCATATTTTTCCAAATTAGATATCATTATTGAGATCTTTCTTTGAAAGGCTTGCCTTTTAATTTAGAATCTTCCCTGACCAACCTTTTTTATTCAAATTTATTTGTAAATATCTTTCCTAAGGACAGTTTTAAGTGTCTGATAAATTACTTAGGGCTTCTCTTGTGACTTAGACAGTAAAGAATCCACTTGCAACGTGGGAGACCTGGGTTTGATCCCTGGGTTGGGATGATCCCCTGGAGAAGGAAGTGGCTAGCTACCCACTCCAGTATTCTTGCTGGGAGAATCCCCATGAACAGAGGAGTCTGGTGGGCTATAATCCATGGGGTCACAAAGAGTTGGACACAACTGAGCGACTAAGCACAAGAACAAGCGATAAATTACTTAGGGTCATCTTTTCTGGTAGAAGATAAGCAGCAATTTAATGCTTTAGTCAAAAACAGAGTAGCCTTTTTCTTTTTCCTTTCAAGAAGAAACAGCACAGCTAACCTGGGAAGTGTTCCCCACATGAACAGTCTTATAAGGCAGTTGTAGGAGAGCAAAGGAATAGGCTAGGATAAAAATACTTCTGTGGTCACCCACTCCTACTGTTTCCTTTACAAAACTACTGAAATGAAAATCCTCTTTCAGTCTAACAGGAGAAGGAAAGTAAAACACAGGAAACAGAAGCGTTGAAGTGAAGTGTGTTCAGAGGAGGAGGAGGTGGTAAGGCACAGTGGAGCAGGCAGGGAAGAAGCCTGACTTGTACTTGAAAGACTGAGGGAGAATAGTGATTGGAAACAAGAGCTGAGAAGGAGCCCTGCATGTGCTGAAGGCAGTAGACATACTTTAGTAGTAAAGAAGGTGCACACTGAGAAGCAGCAAAAAAAATTGATGTGGCATAAAGTAAAATAAACTTGCAGTATTTATCAGATAGATTTAAGATACATATAATGTTGAACAAAAGAAAAGTCAGTGGAGTGGAGAAATACACATAAGAATGCATTTATTAATCAAACTAGAGCTCTCTCTGAGCTTCAAATCTATATAAACATCTGCTTGCTGGGTATCTGTACTGGAATATGATAAATCATGATAGAATATCTTATAGTCTATCATAATTTAATCAAAATTAAAGTTAGTATCTTCTGCAGACTTTCACTCAATCAGCAAATACCCCAGACACTGTGCTAGAAATAGAGCACAGTAGAAATAGAGAATCAAGCAGATGTGATTCCAATGATTAGAGATAATATAATTTTTAAATAATTTAAATTTTTAGAATGCTGAGGAGGAGAAATGAGGTGCTACAGGCTATGTATTTAAAGAGGTCATCCAGTCTGGGATGGCCCCTTTCAGATGCACGGGCAGTGTCTGAGTAAATAAGAGTGTTGTATGTCTGCAGCATAGGGGACAGATTACACAGGTTACAATCTGCTGCACAGGTTACAACCCAGTCGTAGGAGAGCGCACACCACTCGGTGGACTGAGAGCTGGCCAATAAAGAGTGAGCACAGGGAATGAGGCAGGGTGGTGGGAGGCGTGTAGGTAGCATCAACAAGACTTGATCACTTATGTAAGGAAGGAGGGAGAGAGAGGTCTTAACGACTCCCATGTTTTTGGCTTGAACAACAGCATGCATAGTCATGCCATTTATGAACTCTAGGGAATACTGGAGCAGATCTGAAGGGGCGGAGGAAGGGGAGAGAAAGAGATATTTGAGACATCCAAGAGATGGAGATGCCCAATAGACAGTTGAACAGGTCTGGTGCTCAGAAGAAAAGTCAGGACTAATTTGCATTGGATCACACATGTATGCTAATCCAACCAAGGAAATGAATGGAAGCACATGGGCAGAGAGTGAAGAGTAGGACTAGAAGGGGGCCTAGAATCAAGTCTGGAAAATGTGTATTGTGATTCTTCTGTCCCCAGTCTCAATGAATGGCATCACCTTCTACCACGTTGTCCATATCAGCACCTTTTCCTGCCAGTCAAGTACTAACTCTTATTTATTCCATTTGTTGTCAGTTCTTTTTCACACTGGAAGACCAGGTACCTTTATATATTGCTCAATGGTATCTAGAAAATGGGCCACCAAGCAGCTTTTGAAGAAATGAAGGCCACTTGAGGTGTGGCCACCTTGAAAAACTGCCCAGCTTTACCAGAAGTGAGTGGTGTGGGTCAACTCCCCACCCTACAACACTTCAGTGGAACCCCAGTCTTCATTTTGAGACTAGACTCTTGAAGTACCTGTACTAAACCTTGCCTGGATCAGGAATGTGATAAAGCGGAGTCTTCCAGATTTGCCTTAGCCAATAGGAGAATGAATGCTATTCCAACTGTATAATATCCCTCTTTTTCACCAAATCTAACTAGCAGCATTTTACATGATCATCATCTTAGCCAGTTGAAAGCCTGGGCCATGTCTTCTCCAACCAAGAAGTCTGCATGAAGGCTAGATGAGGTTGGCATCCCAGAGAGTTAAGGACCGTCAACGGTTAACTGGTTTAACAGTTTCTCTCCTACTTCTCTAGCTTGGCTGTTCCAGTCGCTGCCTCCTTCTGAGAAGGAATGGGGTTTGTTTAAGTCCAAGCTGCACCTGTGGGATTCCAACACATGGAAATCCTACGTATTCTTTTTAATCCAGACTCTTCTCTATACAGTAACATCACTAAACCACTGATGACTTGAAGCCAAGAGAAGATTCAGGAACAGTCTCCCTTGCTCCTGGGACTACAGGAAGTTGATCCCAGCCAGTTTTTCTATAATCTGTATGCTCCCATTTCCATTCCTCCCCACCCCTCAGAATAATCCCACATAAAAAAATTTTAAAGTATGACCTGGTTTTTTTTTGAGACTTCCCTGGTGGCTCAGATGGTAAGAGCATCTGCCTACAATGCGGGATACCCAGGTTCAATCCCTGGGTCGGGAAGATCCTCTGGAGAAGGAAATGGCAACCCACTCCAGTATTCTTGCCTGGAAAATCCCATGGACAGAGGAGCCTGGTAGGCTACAGTCCATGGGGTCGCCAAGAGTCAGACACGACTGAGCGACTTCACTTGACTCGGCTTTTATTACAGTTAAGATTACACACAGTCATCTGTGAATGTTTAAAATTCTGTAGTGAGAGTTTTTTACGTGTCTCCACTTGTTTCTTTCCTTCAGACCCCAGCTCTCACTATGTGATTACCCTGAAAGCATTTAACAACGTAGGTGAAGGCATCCCCTTGTACGAGAGTGCTGTGACCAGACCTCACACAGGTAAGGTATCCTGTCCATCCCTGGTTGTCCGCATATTTTCCTTCAGCTTAAGTAGAATGTTAGCATGAGGCCTGCCCGGTGGGTGTCAGTGGAAGGAAAAGGATATGGCAGTTTAGGGTGAGGCCTCATAGGAGGGTAAATGGGCTTTCAACACGGAAAGTTCTGTTAAATCCTGCTTTGCTTTTTAGAAAATATTAATCCTGTCATGTAAACACATCTATGTAATTGTATAGCACATGTTTTTAATATGTTGGGATCTAGAAAGCGTAGTCATGAGAGAGTTAAAAGTGATTTTTCATCTTTTAGTCATGTGAGTTATAACTAAAAGAAAAAAGTTAAAGGATCTCCATATCTCTGAGAAAATATATAGGTTATTAATGGAATAAATGTATTAGATTGATAAATCCAACATTTTCTTTATTAGTACTTGAATTAGTTGGGAAAGTATTTTTCTATGTGCTTTTTATAAGATTTATTTATATAGGCAGCATAAAGCTATATGTACCATCCATTTGATAAACTGTAAATTTATTACAAAAGAGACCAAATATTTATTACTTTTCTTTGTAATTTATCTATTAAAATATCTTTAAAAGAATGATGTAAAATTTCTGTAGATATGTAAAACATGATGTAGATCTAGATCTGAATGAGAAAATTTACTGAAGTAAATATATTAGAATTGTAAATTTTTCTAAATGGTACTGGAAATCAAAGAATGTATCGCTTTCAGTAATATTCTTTTGTTTCTCAAAACAAAATTGTGACTCTGTATTGCCTGCTGTGTATTCTGGATGCTTTGCATACAGTGCGGATTTGGCATTATTCATTTTAAAAAGATAATCTCTGTCGCCTGTTTTTATGCTTTTACTTACCAAGATCAATACCATTACTGCATATTTGATAGTTCTGTCTTCTGCTCCTGCGTGCTTACAATTTATAAGTTCTTTTAAAAATAGCTTTGGTATGTCAGAAAAGAAAAAACAACATGAAATAGAATATTTAAATAAAGGGTTTGCTACTTTCTTAAATCAGTCTGTAATAGGGAAAAAACAAATTTGGAATTATTTTCTCTTATGTGACTTAAAAATATAGCGTGGCTAGAAGTACACAAGAGGAAACGTTCATAAGTCATGTTACCTAGCTGTCTTTTCTAAGAGTTGTTACAGTAAGAAAAAATCTCGCAGTCTTAATGACTTTTGCACCTGAAGGTGCATTTTCTTTAGCTAATTGGTATGTGTCCTGATCTTTGAACAAAGCCCTTGATTATTATGTGTGCTGTTCTGTTATTTTCAGTGTTCATTGGGTAGGAAATACACAGATGGAGATTATTGCTTTAGCTTGGCAATTATTCATAAATAAGGCCCCTGCTGTCTCAGATTTTAGGTTATAGGAAGGACTAGTCACCATAGCTAAATGGGATACCCATTTTAAGACCTTCACTTAAAATAAATCAGTGTGTGTGTACTTAAGTACCTGACCGAGAGCTGGGAAAGCGCGTTGGATGCTTCCCTATTCCCGTGCGTCGTGGTGCCTTTGGGCTCGTTCCGGCCTTGTTTTGACGGTGCTGCTTAGAGAATATGTCTGTTGCATATGGTTCAGGACAGCACATGAGTACAGACTTTTCCTTCTATCAAAAAGTGCTCTGATTTCTTAAGTTCATAAAGCTGTGTCACTTAAATCCTTAATAGCTGGGGCATTTCCCCAAAACTGATTGGGATTAATCAGTGGGTTGTTTTCTGAGTCTACTGGGAAAAGTATAAAATACTCCCGCATGTTATCAGCTTACCTTTCCTTCATGAAGAGTAATGCCCTTGGATTCCCTTTGCTTTACTTGAATGTAAGCCATGTTGTGGTATTGCTTTTAGACCCTGGGCATCAGCAGATCTGAATTGGACCCTGTGTGGGTTTCAGATACACCCAGTTCCAAGACCAGGCTGAGTTTCCACTGGCTGATATTCAAATTCAGATTTTAGAGGAGAGGCCCTTACATGTCCAGTGTGATAAGCAACATCCCCCAAAATTCAACCACATTCACTGAAATACCAAAATAGATCATGAGCTTTGTGTTACTTATTTAGGAAAAATACCCTTGATTTTAGAAGCAGTTTTCTTCTTTTAGTGATCCTTTTTGGATCTAAGGTAGAATTTTCAAGTTATTTAAAGAAAAAATTTTAAGACAAAGAAAAGTCAAGTTTGAATGATGTGTGCTGTGCTTAGTCACTCGGTCGTGTCCGACTCTTTTCGACCCCGTGGACTGTAGCCCACTAGGCTCCTTTGTCAGTGGGAATTCTCCAGGCAAGCATACTGGAGTGGGTGTCATGCCCTCCTCCAGGGGATCCTGCCAACCCAGGGATCGAACCCAGGTCTCCCACATTGCAGGCAGATTCTTTACCGTCTGAGCCACTGGGGAACACTGGATTACCAAATTTTATTTACCTATTCAATATACACGCAGTTTACAGTAGTAGAAAATAGTTAAGTACTATTTCTCTAGGTGCTTTCCTGCAAGTGTTTCCTGAAAGAACACAAGTGGAAATATTGTTTTAAATGAATGATGGTTATATATTAACTCTGGATTCTCTTTCTCTTTCTCCATTTCTCACCTTTCATTCCATTATATTACCTTGCATTTCCCTTTTGGTTTTGTTTATGTTAAAATGCCACTTCCATTTTTAATTACTTTTTACCCCAGACACTTCTGAAGTTGATTTGTTTGTTATTAATGCTCCATACACTCCAGTGCCAGATCCCACTCCCATGATGCCACCAGTGGGAGTTCAGGCTTCCATTCTGAGCCATGACACCATAAGGATCACCTGGGCGGACAACTCCCTGCCCAAACACCAGAAGATCACAGACTCCCGATACTACACAGTCCGATGGAAAACCAACATCCCAGCAAACACCAAGTACAAGGTACTGGCACATTCACTCTGGGTAAGAAGAGCTAATTATTCATACTTTCTGATTCTGAAGCTCTTGATTCATATGTTTCCAGAATGCTAATGCAACGACTTTGAGTTATTTGGTGACTGGTTTAAAACCAAATACACTCTATGAATTCTCTGTGATGGTGACCAAAGGTCGAAGATCAAGCACATGGAGCATGACAGCCCACGGGACTACTTTTGAATTAGGTATGTGTTGTCAGAACTTTGTCACATGGCATTTCTTCTCTTCACTAGATGTGAAAGCCAGGAAAGTCCGTGCTAATGTTGTACCACATCCGAAGTCATGAGGCGCCTCATCACCTCTCTTTACTACCCAAGGAAAGAACTAAGTGTGTGAATTGACATATTTACAGAACACAGTGAGAGCAGCTACAGCTGGAGTTCAGTGTTTGCTTTCCCAGCTGAAGAATTTTGGTTTTTTCATCACTGTTCAAGAACATTAGCAAATAGCAGAAAGAAATAATGCAGAATGTACTAGAGTTTAGGAATCATGAGACATGAGTTCAATTCCAAGGTCAGCCACCTACTGACTATATAAGCAAGTCATCCAGCCTCTCTGAAGCTATTTCTTCCATCTATAAAAGAGGGGTAATTGCTGTCTTTTCTACTTGATAGGGTAAAATAAATTACCCAATAAATAAAGCAAATGGTAAGTAATAAAGCACTGTGTAGATGTAAGGAATTACGGTTTTTAACCTTGCCTTCCTGGAAAATTGAGATAGAAAAGATGAAGTAGCCTGCCCTTTACCAATACCATGCTTGCTAGAGCCTCAGCACTTTACCAGAGCTCTCCTAAACTTCCCTGGAAGCTTTCTTGCAAACTGGTTAGTGTCTTATAAAGTCTCCCACTGGAGTATTCTTAGGGTTTTTGTCTGTAAGTAAACATGAAAGAAAAAATACAGCTAAGTAAATTAAGGGGAAAGCAAGCCATCTAATTTGAAAGTTTTGCTTGCTTTTTGCTCACTTGTAGGCCTGCCCTTCTGCCCCTTATACTTCCCTGGCATGGGGATATGTGTAACCATTGGGAGGCTCTGTCTGTTCCACCTCCCTATTTCTTTCTCTCCTTTATGTGAATAATGAAAAAAACGGAGCTATAAAGTCTCTCCAGACTGGGTTTGGCCCTGATGTCTTATCTTTGGCACAGTTGGTTGAATTTCCTACAGAGAAAAAAAAGGGATAGATTCGGAGAGAAAGAAATGCAGTGCACAAAAACGTAAATAGAACTTGAGTTTGCTTTCTTTGCCAGTTTTAAAAATACCTTTGTGCTTTCATTCCAGCCCATTAGGTAATAAATGATATTCCATTAGGAGTTTACATTTCACTGGGCTTGGCTTCCTTCCATTTCATACCAGGAGATTTCTAGTATTTCAGGAAAAGAGTAAATGTAAGGATATACTTAATATGCTGATTTCCCAACTAGTATTAATACATTAAAAGTTTTCAGCCATAATATGGAAACATAAGGGGCTTCTGCAATGCAGGAAATGTGGGTTTGATCTCTGGGTCGGAAGATCCCCTGGAGGAAGAAATGGCTACCCACTTCAGTATTCTTGCCTGAGAATATCCCATGGACAGAGGAGCCTGGTGGGGCTACAGTCCATGGGGTCGCAAGGTCCAGACACGACCTAGAAACTTCACCACCACTACCATGGAAACCCAGACTCACTGTCGTTTTTGTTTAATTGGCTTTTCTGTTCCGTAAACAGCTTTACATTTCAGAGCAATAACCTTTAATGGTTGACTATCTTTTTGGTGCAAATTTAACATAATAAAACATTAATTTGTAAATCATTTATTCTTTAGGGGAATGGTGGTTTTCAAATATCATATTTGGTTTGGAAAGCCAACTATATATAGGTAGAGACAAAGTTACTTTACACTTAAAAATTTTCTAACAAAATAATCCAAATTAGGGGAGAAAACGTAGTCTTGGGCACATTACATGACTTTTCTCATTTTCTGTCTCCTGATCTACCAAGCAGGGGCTGCAGGTGGCTTTTAATTTTACCTAACCATCCTGCCTGACCTCCCCGTCTGGGATGCCTGTTCTTTGTCCTCTCAATATGGTATTTCCTCTTTGGTACTTTGCATATTCTTCTTTTTCTTGGGGCTGTTTATAGACAGACAGTGAGTTCTTTGAAGCCAAGAGGCTGTACCCTTTATTGTGCCTTCTAAATGGAGACGGTTGAGGAAATGGTGAATTCAGTTGAAATGAACAGGAATTACTAAAAGTGTTATTCTTTTGTAGTTCCTACTTCTCCGCCCAAGGATGTGACAGTTGTGAGTAAAGAGGGGAAACCTAGGACCATAATTGTAAATTGGCAGCCTCCCTCTGAAGCCAATGGCAAGATTACAGGTAAGAGGCCAGAGATGCCTGTGAGTGTGTGGCTGTTCCCTGTTCCTGCATTCTAGGAGAATGCCTTGTTCTTGGGAGGAATGGGGGTCTCAAGACTTGACCTGACCATTTTTGGGGGTGCTATGTGACATGATGGTCCTGGAAATTGAAGCAAGGGGTGCTGTTTAGTGACATAAAAAGGAGTCGCCAGCTGGTTGTTCTGACCCATATTTCATGAAACTCCAATGGTGTGGGTTGCACTAGACGGTCTTTGGTTATGGTAGAACATACAGACTTATTTATTGTCCTCAAGAGAGCTATTCTTCTCTGTCTTTGACTACATGACCAGGGTCTTGGGGTTGAAGACGCTGCCTAATTCTATAGGGTGATACCCAATAAATATAAATTCACCTCTTTTACCCCAAAGCTCAAAAATATCCGTTAGGCTTATAGTTTCTTTTTTCATCCAGAATTGCTACTTCAGCTTCCTGTGCTCTTACAACTCAAGTTAAAAGTCTGAGTTGGCCTGGACCTCTGACAGGACCTTCAATTTTCCCTTGGACTTCCAGAGTAGAAGGCACTATGCCTTCCTCATCTTTATCAGGGAGAAAAACCTGCCTCTGATCCAGATAATGTATGCTGTGGAGCCAGAATTCGCCTCCTGAAGTTCCTTTGTATGAAAAGGTGGCCTAAGGTGACTGCAGCCGTGAAATTAAAAGATGCTTGCTCCTTGGAAGAAAAGCTGTAATAAACCTAGACAGTACATTAAAAAGCAGAGTGACCTTTGTCATTTTGCTGACAAAGGTCCATATAGTCATAGCTGTGGTTTTTCCAGTAGTCATATATGGATGTTAAGAGTTGGACCATAAAGAAGGCTGAATGTCGAAGAATTCATGCTTTTGAACAGTGGTGCTAGAGAAGACTCTTGAGAGTCCCTTGGATGCAACTAGATCAAACCATCCAGTCCTAAAGGAAATCAACCCTGAATATTCATTGGAAGGACAGATGCTGAAGCTGAAGCTCCAAAACTTTGGCCACCTGATGTCAAGAGCCGACTCACTGGAAAAGACCCTGATGCTGGGAAACGTTGAGGACAGGAGGAGAAGGAGGTGACTGAGAATGAGATGGTTGGGTGGCATCACCAACTCAATAGACATGAGTTTGAGCAAACTGAGGGAGACAGTGAAGGACAGGGGAGCCTGGTGTGCTGTAGTTCATGGGGGTCGCAAAGAGTCGGACACAACTGAGCAACTGAACAACAAAGGAAACTGAGAAGTATCTCTTAGCATTGTCTGACAACGTGGTCCCCTGGAGAAGGGAGCGGCAGACCACTTCAGTATGCTTGCCTTGAGAACCCCATGGATAGTATGAGAAGGCAGAAAGATAGGACACTGAAGGATGAACTCCCCAGGTTGGTAGGTGCCCATGATGCTACTGGAGATCAGTGGAAAAATAACTCCAGAAAGAATGAAGGGATGGAGCCAAAGCAAAAACATCACCCAGTTGTGGATGTGACTGGTGATGGAAGTAAAGTCTGATGCTGTAAAGAGCAATATTGCATAGGAACCTGGAATGTTAGGTCCATGAATCAAGGCAAATGGGAAGTGGTCAAACAGGAGATGGAAAGAGTGAACGTCGACATTTTAGGAATCAGTGAACTAAAATGGACTGGTATGGGTGAATTTAACTCAGATGACCATCATATCTACTACTGTGGGCAAGAATCCCTTAGAAGAAATGGAGTAGCCGTCATAGTCAACAAAAGAGTCCAAAATGTAGTACTTGGATGCAATCTCAAAAACGACAGAATGATCTCTGTTCATTTCCAAGGCAAACCATTCAATATCACAGTAATCCAAGTCTATGCCCCAGCCAGTAATGCTGAAGAAGCTGAATATTTCTATGAAGACCTACAAGACCTTCTAGAACTAACACCCAAAAAAGATGTCCTTTTCATCCTTTTCAGTATAGGGGACTGGAATGCAAAAGTAGGAAGTGAAGAAATACCTGGAGTAACAGGCAGATTTGGCCTTGGAGTACAGAATGAAGCAGGGCAAAGGCTAACAGAGTTTTGCCAAGAGAACGCACTAGCTATAGCAAACACCCTCTTCCAACAACACAAGAGAAGACTCTACACATGGACATCACCAGATGGTCAATACCAAAATCAGATTGATTATATTCTTTGCAGCCAAAGATGGAGACGCTCTATACAGTCAGCAAAAACAAGACCGGGAGCTGACTGTGGCTCAGATCATGAGTTCCTTATTGCCAAATTCAGACTTAAATTGAAGAAAGTAGGGAAAACCCTA
>NW_011495077.1:3507897-3508739 GCF_000754665.1 Bison bison bison | reverse complement strand
AAGAAGAGAAGTGAAAAGCAAAGGAGAAAAGGAAAGATATTCCCATCTGAATGCAGAGTTCCAAAGAATAGCAAGAAGAGATAAGAAGGCCTTCCTCAGTGATCAATGCAAAGACATAGAGGAAAACAACAGAATGGGAAAGACTAGAGATCTCTTCAAGAAAATCAGAGATACCAAGGGAACATTTCATGCAAAGATGGGCTCGATAAAGGACAGAAATGACATGGACCTAACAGAAGCAGAAGATATTAAGAAGAGGTGGCAAGAATACACAGAAGAACTGTACAAAAAAGATCTTCACAACCCAGATAATCAAGATGACATGATCACTCACCTAGAGCCAGACATCCTGGAATGCAAAGTCAAGTGGGCCTTAGGAAGCATCACTATGAACAAAGCTAGTGGAGGTGATGGAATTCCAGTTGAGCTATTTCAAATCATAAAAGACGATTCTGTGAAAGTGCTGCACTCAGTATGCCAGCAAATTTGGAAAACTCAGCAGTGGCTACAGGACTGGAAAAGGTCAGTTTTCATTCCAATCTCAAAGAAAGGTAATGCCAAAGAATGTTCAAACAACTGCACAATTACACTCATCTCACACACTAGTAAAGTAATGCTCAAAATTCTCCAAGCCAGGCTTCAACAGCATGTGAACCGTGAACTTCCAGATATTCAAGCTGGTTTTAGAAAAGGCAGAGAAACCAGAGATCAAATTGCCAACATCTGTTGGATCATCAAAAAAGCAAGAGAGTTCCAGAAAAACATCTACTTCTGCTTTATTCACTATGCCAAAGCCCTTGACTGTTTGGATCACAACAAACTGTGGAAAATTCTTCAAATAA
>NW_011495077.1:3507334-3507797 GCF_000754665.1 Bison bison bison | reverse complement strand
AGATGGAGACGCTCTATACAGTCAGCAAAAACAAGACCGGGAGCTGACTGTGGCTCAGATCATGAGTTCCTTATTGCCAAATTCAGACTTAAATTGAAGAAAGTAGGGAAAACCACTAGACCATTCGGGTATGACCTAAATCGAATCCCTTACAGTTATACAGTGGAAGTGAGAAATAGATTTAAGGGACTAGATCTGATAGACAGAGTGCCTGAAGAACTATGGACAGAGGTTCGTGACATTGTACAGGAGGGATCAAGACCATCCCCAAGAAAAAGAAAGGCAAAATGATTGTCTGAGGGGGCCTTACAAATAGCTGAGAAAAGAAGAGAAGTGAAAAGCAAAGGAGAAAAGGAAAGATATTCCCATCTGAATGCAGAGTTCCAAAGAATAGCAAGAAGAGATAAGAAGGCCTTCCTCAGTGATCAATGCAAAGAAATAGAGGAAAACAACAGAATGGGAA
>NW_011495077.1:3501664-3507234 GCF_000754665.1 Bison bison bison | reverse complement strand
TCCAGATATTCAAGCTGGTTTTAGAAAAGGCAGAGAAACCAGAGATCAAATTGCCAACATCTGTTGGATCATCAAAAAAGCAAGAGAGTTCCAGAAAAACATCTACTTCTGCTTTATTCACTATGCCAAAGCCCTTGACTGTTTGGATCACAACAAACTGTGGAAAATTCTTCAAGAGATGGGAACATCAGACCACCTGACCTGCCTCTTGAGAAATCTGTATGCAGGTCAGGAAGCAACAGTTAGAACTGGACATGGAACAACAGACTGGTTCCAAATTGGAAAAGGAGTCAAGGCTGTGTATTGTCACCCTGCTTATTTAACTTGTATCCGAGTACATCAAGAGAAACGCTGGGCTGGATGAAGCACAAGCTGGAATCATTGCCGGGAGAAATATCAATAACCTCAGATATGCAGATGACACTACCCTTGTGGCAGAAAGCAAAGAACTAAAGAGCCTCTTGATGAAAGTGAAAGAAGAGAGTGAAAAAGTTGGCTTAAAACTCAACATTCAGAAAATGAAGATCATGGCATCTGGTCCCATCACTTCATGGGAAATAGATGGGGAAACAGAGGAAACAGTGACAGACTTTATTTTGGGGGGCTCCAAAATCACTGCAGATGGTGACTGCAGCCATGAAATTAAAAGACGCTTACTCCTTGGAAGAAAAGTTATGACCACCCTAGACAACATATTAAAAAGCAGAGGCATTACTTTGCCAACAAAGGTCCATCTAGTCAAAGCTATGGTTTTTCCAGTAGTCATGTATGGATGTGAGAGTTGGACTATAAAGAAAGCTGAGCACTGAAGAATTGATGCTTTTGAACTGTGGTGTTGGAGAAGACTCTTGAGAGTCCGTTGGGCTTCAAGGAGATCCAACCAGTCCATCCTAAAGGAAATCAGTCCTGAATATTCATTAGAGGGACTGATGCTAAAGACGAAACTCCAATACTTTGGCCACCTGATGTGAAGAACTGACCTATTTGAAAAGACCCTGATGCCGGCAAAGATTGAAGGCAGTAGGAGAAGGGGACGACAGAGGATGAGGTGGCTGGATGGCATCACCGACTCTGTGGACATGAGTTTGAGTAAGCCCTGGGAGTTGGTGATGGACAGGGAGGCCCGGCGTGCTGCAGTCCATGGGGTCACAAAGGGTTTTACACAACGGAGCGACTGAACTGAACTGAGCATTCAGCTTTCTTTAGGAATCCCTTTCCTTAAATCCCCAGTCGTTATGTCATTTTTAATTTAGGTTTTATAATTTGCCTCTTCCTTAAAGGAATTAAGTGTGACTTGACATGGATTACATTACATTTTGTGTTTAAAAACCAGAAATGATGCTGTCAGTGCCTTTTTGCACTGTGTACGCTTGTGGGTGTAGTTCTTCCTTCCTCAACCGTGGATATAGAGCGCCCTCTGGTGGATGCGATCAGGTGATGTTTCACTGTGACTTCACCTACCTCACGTTTGGGAGAATCTAGCAAAGGTGGCTGCCCATCTCCTCGGAGTTTTTCTCCTGGGAAATCACATTGGTGACAGTTCAAATAGCACTGTCAGGCCATTACTGATGGTAATGGCCATTAAGTTTTTTCAAAACTGCATTAACTTAACTGAAGTAGACCGTTGAAGTACAGAATGTTGGAATGTTGGTTAGTATGGTTTCCTTATATAATTTCCTAGCTTTTGAGAGTAGTTAACCCTATATTTTTACCTTAACTACTTTTATTACTTCAGCTGCTGATACAGATAATAATTTATAGTCTGGCACTGTTGAAATTGTGGTTTTCTCTGTATTATATTTAGTGTAGCATTTAAAATACTTGTTACTATTGTTAATTTAATCTGTAACTAGTTCTCTATTTGTGTATGCTGTGACATATATCTTTTATAGACTTACTGATCGCAAAAGAAAGAGCAGGAATAAGGTTTCTTTTTCTATTAATCCCTTTGGATAGGTTACATCATATATTACAGCACGGATGTGAATGCAGAGATACATGACTGGGTTATCGAGCCTGTTGTGGGAAACAGGCTGACTCACCAGATACAGGAATTAACACTTGACACACCATACTACTTCAAAATCCAAGCCCGGAACTCAAAGGGCATGGGGCCCATGTCTGAAGCTGTCCAGTTCAGAACACCCAAAGGTAAAGGCCCCCAAACAGAGTGTTCCATTGTGTGTCTCTTGAGTGGGATTATGCGTGTACATGTCACTTTAGCATGTAGAGACTGTGGATGATACAGAAAATCCTGATGATGTGCTTACCAGCTACCGTGTGGGCATTTATCTGAAAATGATCCTACCCCCTGACCACCAGATCAGTGCTCCCTAGGTTACTGACCTAAACCTATCATTGACAGGGGAACTTTGACTCCGGGCTGCTCGAGGCAGATGAACTGCAGTGATCTAAGCCAGTCAGATCAGATGGGATTCTCTTGGTTCCTAGATAGAGTAGTAGCATGTTATTGTGATGGATGATTCTCTTTCAACACATGCAGGCTCTTAACGGTGAAAGGCTTGTTCACTGACCTTTGTAGAGAGAAAGAGACAAAAGGGGCCCTTTAAAGAAAACTCTAGATAAGAAAGTGACAGTAAAATATTGAACCAGGTGAGCTTAGGAAATAACAGTAAGTTGGGGACTGAGTCTGTGGAAATATGGAAAACATACATGGATTTCTTTTCTGTTAGCACGAAAAAGAAGACTCAAGGTGCTTGGAAGTTTGCGGGGTTTTAATTTTTTTCCTTTAAAAATTCTGCCTGTCCCATCTTCAAAGCTTGTGATCCTTGCTCTTGTCTTTTTCTTCCCCTGTGCTTGGCCTGTTAGCGGACTCCTCTGATAAAATGGCTAATGATCAAGGTAAATGAGTAGCTGGCCTCTCTTTCCTTTTCTCTCTTTTGTGACCTATTATTAGCTTTTTGTTGTTTTTGTTTTTTCCTGAAAATCAGTACCAGTACTGTGTGTTAAAAATCACGTATTTATTGGCCAAAGTAGAGTTGAGTCCATGTTTGTGGCACCTGGGGTATCTGAAAAGCTGGAGAGTCTACTTAGGAGCTAAACAGACTGGCAGGAAAAAAAAAACTGGGTTGGACTTCTACAGATGTGAGGAGATAATCCTTAAATGTGGGTCAGATTATCCTTTGTGCTAAGATACTAAAATTCTGTGATACAGATAGGGATTTGGGCCATAATGAGAACAAGTACACCAATTTGTCATATTTGTAGCATCTAGAGTTTTATTGATGTCTTTAAATGAAAAGTTTAATCAAATTCAATTGAATACCCTTTTTTCCTCCCTCAACAGAGAATATACAAATGTATCCTACTGAATTGTATGATTATCTTTCACAAAATTACTGCTCTCCATTCTCTTGTTGCAAGCTTAATTCAGGGCTCTTTTTCCATTTCTTCTCTTAAATATATTTGCTTATTTTATAAGAGGATAGAGACAGTGTACAATGGAAGTTTAGGAAGTACGGGCCTCAGTGTCACCATTCTGGAATTATCTGTCAGCATAGTCTCCTCACTGCAGTTGCTGTGGTGAGAGAGAACTATACTTTGTGATTTTCATCTCTGGAAAGTCGGCTAAAGTTGGTTATCTGTTTTCTATAGCAGGAGCAGTTAAAGTAAATTGGTTTCTTTTATTCTTTAAGAGTAGTTTTTAGAAATACAAAGTCTTTGGATCTTGGTTAATGGCAAGGAAGATTCAGAGTTTGAGGTTTCAAACTTTAGGGCTTTGGAAATGTGTTTGCATTCAATGAGTCTTTTGTTGTGTGTTGGGAAAACTGCAAACATGCCCGTGTGTGTGTGTGTGTGTGTGTGTGTGTGTGTGTGTGTGTGTGTAAAGCACCCTGATCATGGTAGAACCTTAACCTTAAGCACGAGACTAGAACAGTAACAACACTGAATGTGTACAGAGTATATATGTGCTCATTTTCTTCCCTCACTTCACCCCATAAGCCAGGCTGCAGTTCTCAGCTACACCACCCCTTTGGTATTTAAAATTCTTTGCCCATATTTATTTTGGTATTTGGCTAATCCTTGGATTTCTTGTTCATAAGTTAAATATAAAAGGAAAACATTAAGAAATATAGGCGTTAAACCAATTGGTTTATTGGCAAAAGTGTTCATTGGTAACTATTTATATAACGTGTTACTCTGAGTAGTTTGACTTAAATATGGGCCACCTGACGAAGAAGTACCTCAACTGTGAAGAGCCTTACACGGGCTGTGTCATCTCTGCCAGCTTATCATAGTGAAAAGAAAAATGGAATCGTGACATGTGGTGTGTGTCATTGGGGAGGAATGGTGACAGTAGAAGTGAAGTAAAGTCATAGGTGTGGACAGTGGAAAAGGTTTGAGGACTGTGAGTTTAAAATTCTGGAATATGCCCCATAGATACCCAGGAACTTCTGTTGCCTTTGGGGACACTGAGCTTCTGGAAACATAGAAAGTAGGTTTGTTTTTGTTTTCATTTCTAGATTCATTCTGTTAAATGAACTACGCATAGGAACCTTCAGACTTTAATTCCTTCCATTTCCTCCATGTCTGATAATTTAATAGAGGTACTTGATATTAGCTGTAATGTTTTACAGCAACACATCTTGTTTATGCATTTCTAGTCTAGCTTTATTTGTAGAAATAACTCTAATTTATAAGCATTTTCCGAAGCTTCATGCTCTCTGCGGAGTGTAAGATGAGATTCTTCCCTTAAGATTTATTTAGTAGTTAATATTTATAAAACATTTAGGTGTGTCAGGCAGGATTCAAAATATTTTATGGGATTAAATTTCTATTTAATCCTCACAACCCTTTCGTGCAGCAGGTGCCATTATCATCACTGCTTTACAATGAGGAAACCAAGGCCCCAGAATAGTAGCTAAATAACTGGCCAGAAGTCCAGTGGTTAGTGCCTGATGGTGCTGGTTTGCCAGCACAGGCAATCTGTTGAGCTGGATGAGCCAAGGATCAGCCTTACCTTGCAGTTCCTGCAGACCTCTTCAAGAGAAGTCTGAGGCTGCCTTCCAGCCCCAGGGGTCTTCTGAGGCCTGCATATGAGTGAAGTTGCTCAGACGTGTCCAACTCTTTGTAACCCCATGAACTGTAGCCTACCAGGTTCCTCCATCCGTGGGATTTTCCAGGCAAAAATACTGGAGCGGGTTGCCATTTCCTTCTCCAGGAGATCTTCCCAAACCAGGGATTGAACCCAGGTCTCCCGCATTGTAGGCAGATGCTTTACCATCTGAGCCACCAGGGAAGTCCAGCATATGAGGTGGCCCCAAGCTCAAGGTCAGCAGCCTCACTTCTTATGTTCCATGATGATGGAGTAGGAGACAGTGTCTTTGTGAGCAACCAGAGGGGAGACTTTTATTTTTTATCTTTGGGTATTTAGGTTGACTGAGCAGAAACTGAGAACCTAATCTGAACCTCTGCTTGCCTTCCTGCTCCCACTTAAGGTAACTTTATATTTAGAAAGGCAGCTTCCTATTTGGAGAAAAGAATCCAAACACTACTGACACCTGCTCAGCCAGATCAAGCCAGTCCCTTGGAAGAACCCATTTCTTTAA
>NW_011495077.1:3501340-3501564 GCF_000754665.1 Bison bison bison | reverse complement strand
GTTCCTTTTCCACCAGAAGCTGCTTTGGCCCTACGTGCTCTGAGCAGTTTTTCAGCAACTGTTTCTTGGCCTAGAGAAACCTTAACAGCAAGGGGCAGCCTTGTAACACCCTGGACACGGCCATGGAACAGGAGTGTCAGCCTTTCAGATGCCTCAGTGCATAGTTTGTTTTGCATAAATAGGCTGTATTTTCCCCTGTCGTGTGTACGTGCTACTTCTTTTCT
>NW_011495077.1:3493826-3501240 GCF_000754665.1 Bison bison bison | reverse complement strand
CTTAAAATTTTTTTTTTTTTTTTTTTAGAAAACACTCACTAGCTGTGAAGTAGACTTGTCACACCAATGGAGTGGGTTGTTACTGACATGATTTCTTCTTCTTCAGCCTCGGGGTCTGCAGGGAAAGGAAGCCGACTGCCAGACCTGGGATCCGACTACAAACCTCCAATGAGCGGTAAAGCCCTTCCTCTGGCTTTATTTGGCTTCCTGTGGGCACAATGCAGTTCTGCTTGAAATCTTGAAATGTTTCTTGTAGCTCCTGTCTTGTGAATTGTAGCCTATTACCTATTTCTTTTTATTCGACAGAGCTGGCTTTAGGCATTTTCTGACAAATATTTGCCGAATTACTGTAAACCCATTTATTATAGATTCACAAATAAAATTGTTTCAATTTGCGTATACAACTTAAAATGATTCTAAACAAACAGTCTTGTCATTGCCCACTGCCTCTTTTCAAAACAATTAGAACCTTACTTTCAAAAATAAACCCTCTGGTGGAATTAGCTATCATCTAAAATGAGCCTGAGAGACGCTTTGGAATCATTCATTTCTCTCCACTCTGCTTACTGTGGTGTTCTTAGTTTGGGAATTCTGAAAAATTATTCCCTCTCTCCTAGCCATCCTAAGAGCTTAAATGGTGGCACCTGCTTCTCTGTACAGCGTCACCATATGTAAGTTACTTTTGCACGTGAAATCATATTTTATTGTCATAACATTGTGAGGGAGGGAGAACAGGTATCATTATTCCCAGGTTTTACATTAAGAGACTCGGGAGAAGTAATGTGCCCGGACCTACCCACTTATTATAGGAGCCCTAGAACCAAAACCCAGGGCTTCCGACTTCATATTGTGCCTTTTCTGCTGTCGCTCGCAGCCTTCTAGATCAGACGTGGGGATCCAGGATGGTAAAATGTGCACATGAACCTTACTGTTTCATGAGAAACACGTGGAAGAGAAGGGAAAAAGAGTTTCTAGTCCTCCAGAAACTCCTGGTCTAATTATAGAAATAAAATGGTCTCTTAATCTCCAGCTATCAATTTAAATAAAAAGTATTGCCCAGACTTCAGTGAAATCGGCCACTTCTTTGGAGAGCCAGACAGACTTTCTTGCTTCAAGAAATTTTTAGGCTGTGATTTCTAGGACTTTATGAGTTTCTCCTCCTGGAATGCATATGTTACATTTATGTGCTGTCCACAAGACTGTGAGAAAAGCAGTTACTTCTGTGTCTTTTCTTTTGCTTATGTATTCATTCATTTATTCACACGTATTTCTAAAGGTTCAGGTGCTGTAACAGACTGTAGAAGCAGGGGGAGTATGTAACAAGCTATTTGACAGAGAGAAGAGAAAGCTTTCTGGAAGAGATCTCTGACCCAGATTTTAAAAGGCACAGAGAAAATTATTGAATATCTAGGAGGGGGTCAAACATTTCTAGGATGCAGTGCAGTAAGAACATGTGTGAAGTGTGGCAATTTAAAACAGCCTGCTTGGGACTTCCTTGGCGGTCCAGTGGTTAAGACTGCACCTTCCAATTCAGGGATGCAGTTTTGATTCCTGGTCAGGGAACTAAGATCCCACATTCCTCACAACCAAAAAAAAAAAAAAAAACACAACAACAAAGCATGAAACAGAAGCAGTATTGTAACAAGTTCAATAAAGACTTTAAAAATGGTCCAAATTAAAAAAAAAAAAAAAAGTTTAAAACAGCCTGCTTTCTCCAGGAACCACACTGCTTAGAAACAGGATAGGCTCAGGTTAGAGAAGGTAGGTTAAAACCAACTTGTCAAAAGCTCAGGTGCTGATGCTAAGAAATGTGAGCTTCCTCATGTGAGTAACAAATGTAAGATGTCTGATACTACTGGTGAACTATGACGTCCCACTTATTGAGTATCTATTGTTACCCTGATGACAGTAGAGAACGAGTTGGGTGCCAAGAGTACAAAGTCAAAACAGAGTGGTTAGGAGACTATCGCAATAGTCCAGTCCAGTTCAGTTCAGTTCACTTGCTCACTCATGTCCGACTCTTTGCGACCCCATGAATCGCAGCACGCCAGGCCTCCCTGTCCATCACCAACTCCCGGAGTTCACTCAAACTCACATCCATCCAGTCGGTGATGCCATCCAGCCATCTCGTCCTCTGTCAACCCCTTCTCCTCCTGCCCCCAATCCCTCCCAGCATCAGAGTCTTTTCCAATGAGTCAATACTTCGCATCAGGTGGCCAAAATATTGGCGTTTCAGCTTCAGCATCAGTCCCTCCAATGAACACCCGACTGATCTCCTTTAGAATGGACTGGTTGGATCTCCTTGCAGTCCAAGGGACTCTCAAGAGTCTTCTCCAACACCACAGTTCAAAAGCATCAATTCTTCGGTGCTCAGCTTTCTTCACAGTCCAACTCTCACATCCATACATGACCACTGGAAAAAGTGAGGCTTAATAAATATCCCTAGTAGGAGGGTCTAGGGTCCCATTTGCAGCTCACTCTTACTCTAGTTTAGAAGACAGCCTTTGGCCAACTCAGAAGGTAGAGGCCCTTTGCAGTTAAATGAGAATTTATCTCTGGGGAATGCAGGAAAGAACTGCCTCCCAAAGCCCAGATTCCCTGCCTTTGATTCACAGCGCGTGCTCTACCGCTTGCCCCACCCAATAGCTCAGTACTGCTGTTTATAATGGTTTTATGGAAAGCCCTCATTTGGTCTCATTGTATTGGCCCCCAGTTCCATAGTCTTTCCCAAATATAAAAATGTTATTTTATTGAAGGTCATTATATCCATTTTAAGTTGTCTGTCTGCTGATCTCCTTCTCCAAAATGGATAGAAGTGATTCAACCAAATGTAGAAGAATAAGCTCTTAAGCTTTCAAAATTAGCCCAGCTTTAGCACTGTGCTTGGATGTAGCCTATAAAATCATAGAATAAGAAGCAGAAGGTCAGCTAATCCACTGTTATGGGAGTCCCACAGTAAATGTAGTTTGAATTAGATCATGAGTTTATAAACCAGGTTGTATATGAAAATCACTTTAGGAGCCTTCCTAAGAACATCAGTTCCCAAGCCACACCTTCCTGGTAGAAATTTCCACAGCATTCCAGACATGTAGGATGACTCTTCTTAAGTACTTCTAGTGACTGAACACTCATTACTTAGCAAACCTAAGCTCATCCCATTATGGTACAGCTTTGATTATTAGGGCAATAAGAGAGAGTAGCTGGAAGAAAAGATGGCAGACATCCATGGTGGTTAAATCTGTGTTGTAGGATTTTCCATATTTTATAATATGAGCATGCATAACTTTTGTAACAAGGTGGGAAGCAAAGTACAGTGTTTCAGAAAATGGAAGAGCAAGACTGAGAATAGAGCAGGATTACAAATGGCCTCGTAAAAAAAAAAAGCTGAACCGCACCCAATGAGCACGGAGGAACGGTAATAGGAAGAAGATCTGTTTCCTCAGGGTCCTAAATGATCTCGCCTCTGCACATCTCTCCAGCCTCATATTCATCTTTTTTTTCTGCTCACGTCCTTCCCTCCAACTTTGCATATCTCTCTTTGTTTCAGCAACACTAGCTGCCTTTCTCTCCCTTGAACATGCAAGCTCATTCCTGTCTCAGGAGCCTTCCACTAGCTGTTCCCCCTTCTCTGAAAAGTTCTTCCTCTGGGTCTTTGTATGGTAGGATCATTCAAATCTCAGCCCAAATGCCATTTCCTCAGAGAAGCTTTTCCCAGCCACTTAATCTACAGTCATTCTGTACCATATCCCCTTTTATATTTTCATGGCACTTACTACAAACT
This sequence comes from Bison bison bison, assembly GCF_000754665.1. Taxonomy (NCBI): domain Eukaryota; kingdom Metazoa; phylum Chordata; class Mammalia; order Artiodactyla; family Bovidae; genus Bison; species Bison bison. Next base: position 3,497,459 of record NW_011495077.1, on the reverse strand, counting down.
AATGATTTGTGTATTGTCTGCCCCCATTCCTGTCCCAGCATTCGCATCTTTGTTGCTCACTGTTGCATCCTTGGTTCCTAGAACATGCCTTGCACATGGTAACCACTCGGTAAATATTTGTCAAATTAGTGCATATGTACAGACCTTTGTTTTCCTGAAACTGAATAAGAAAATTAACTCTGCACAGAATGTGTATTTATAAAAATAGACTTTATGATTCAAGTTGACCGCATCCCAATGCTATATGTTAGGGGGGGGGGAACTTTTGTTTTCTATGAGTATGCATTTTTTAAAGGTTTTCAAAGTCAGAAAACTTAAGTGATTTACAAATGGTGCTTTATAAGATGAGCTTATATATAAGACACCAAGGGACAGACTCCCTTACTGGTCCAAGCTTAGAGTTCAGTACAATCTGAGAAACTTTTATGGATCACCGACTTTGTGCCAGGTACACCCAGGGCAGAAACTCAGCTCTCTAGATTTCATCATCTGGAGGAGATGGCCATATTCATAAGGCATTTTTATAGAATGCACAGTAATGACTACTTTCATACAGAAGCTCACAGAAGTTATCTATACTCACGTGAAGGTTCTGCAGCCTGATCGTATGTGTCTTTAGAATTCTGGAACACTCACAAGCGTACGGTCTTTCCCTTCCCAGGCAGTAACAGCCCTCATGGAAGCCCCACCTCTCCTCTGGACAGTAACATGCTGCTGGTCATCATCGTTTCCGTTGGTGTCATCACCATCGTGGTGGTCGTGATCATTGCTGTTTTCTGCACCCGGCGGACTACCTCTCACCAGAAAAAGTAAGGAGCCCCAGATGTAGCCCATACATTTTTTGTATGTATTCTTTTGCTTCTGTGTGACCTCTGTGTCTGGAGTTGTACACAGAGTTAAAATATAAAATACCTGAAAAGCAATGTTTTAAATATTTTTAAAGAAAAGGCAGAATGATTCCTCTTGCTAAATATGTGTGTCCTTCTGGGTTCGGGAAGGGAAGAGGGGCACACTGAAGGTGGGTGAAGGGGGCTTTAGTGAAGGGACCATTTACAACGTCCAAGGTGAAGTTAGCATTAGGCAGCAGTGGTGACAGGCCCCTGTCATCCTTAGAAAGGTGAGAGCTTTTTCTGAAGAAAACAGAGCTGTTTCCAGAGCTCTGAAGCAGCAGGAGAGGACTTGCAACAGGAACCACGTATGGTGGTAGGAATGTAACGACTGCCACCCTCTAGCCCAGCAGGGATGGGGCAGAAGAGGAAATAACCTCCCGCCCTCCAGTCTCTTGTCTGTGCCTTCTACTGGCCACACTGAACTGGAAGCCAGGGCAGAGTTACCAAGCAGATATAGTTCATTTAACTCAGCCTCTGAAGTCACAAGAGCCAAGTGTACAGAATCAGTCTAGGAGAGGAAAGTAGATGATGTCCAGCCTTGTTGGGAGCCCCTTTGGAGGACTGACTGTCTCTGGGCACTCACCGAACCAGATACACAGGAGTCTGTGGAATTTCATGGCACAAATGCCAGCTGAGATGGAAGGACACCATAGACCTCTAGTTCTAAGTTTAAGAGTATTTTTAAAGAAGTGCTACCAAAGGCTCAGCTGGTAAAGAATCCGCCTGCAGTACAGGAGACCTGGGTTTGATCCCTGGGTTAGGAAGATTCCCTGGAGAAGGGAAAGGCTACCCACTCTAGTATTCTGGCCTGGAGAATTCCATGGACTGTATAAGTCCATGGGGTCGCAAAGAGTCAGACATGACTGAGCGACTTTCACTCACCAAAAGTAGCAGTTGAGGTTGGGACCACAGGAGGCAGAGCTGGTTGGGGGTGTGATGGGGAGATGTATTGATTAAATGAATGAGAAAGGATTATTTATAATCACTGTATCATATTAGCAGAGAGGTAAGGTGGCTGCTAGCCCTGAACTCACCTGGGATTTTGAGGCTTGTGGCTAATTGTTTAGAGCAGATAGCAAGGTGATCACCATTATGTGGTGGTTGATAATAGCCTTCACTCCTGAAACTGAGGGAATCCTTGACCCTAGGTCACATTCTATTCATATCTCTGGCCAGCAAGACAGTGCCATTTAAAAAAAGAAGATTCTTGAGTTACCCCTAATAGCAAAAACACAATATGAGTAATAGAACAACTTTAGCTGCAGTATCCTAAAAGATCATAAGATGGAGGTATTGCTCCATAAAGAGAGAAAGAAATTCATGTCTATGTGATTATCCTCAGAACTCTGCCCAAGGCAAGGATGCATGTATTTAATAACCATAAATCTGTTTGTTTTCAGTATAGAGGTCAAGTACAAGCTACATTCTAACTGCTGCTAGTAATGACTTTGTTATTGTTTATAGGTTATGTGATGGTTTTAATCTTTCTTTTGCCCAAGTAAAATAGCTTTCAGCAGCTTACATTGTATCACTGCCTCTTGATCACTGCCTCCTATGGCTTCCCCTGCCTTTGATTGTAGAAAACCGTTTCTCCCTAAAACCTCTAAAATCATATTTTTCTATGCTGGAACTTTTCTACAAGCTTCTTTTTCAGCATTTCCCATTTATCTATTTTTATGAACTTGATTTTACATCTAGTTTTAATCAAAGACCTTGAGATCTTTATTTAAAAGAATCTGAATAAACAAAATGACGGAATTCCTTCTTATTTGGGGGAATCTAAAATCCAAAGTAAATAAAAAATAAAGTCCTAAAATACTTAAGTCTTCAGATTAAGAGGCAGGAAAATGAGTTTGTCATAGGTTCTGGACTCTGTATTTGAATCTGCAGGTCCTACAGTTCCGGTCCCTTTGTTTAAAAGAGTTGCATCAAGTCTTTATGGAGTTTTCCCCTCCTCCTCCCCGAGTGACCTACTTTCCAAGTGTTCCATTGACTGTGGAAAAATGTGAGCTTTTCTTAGTACTTTTCATCTTCTCTCACATCTGAGGCACCTCCCATTTCAATTGTAGCTTTGTATAGACTCTCACAGCCTCAAAGCCGACAGAGCATTTAGAGTCTAGCCCCTCAGAGTTTCTTCGCAGGTCCCTCTAGAGCCCCCTCACTCAACAGACGAGAACTTCTTACCTCAGTGTACCACCGTTAGGTCTAAAGCCCTTCCATGTCGGCAGCAGTCATTTTCTCCCCCTCCTCCCATCTGAAACCTGCTCTCCACTTACCTGACATATCCCAGTGCCTCCTGCTTTCAAAGACCTTGTCCTTGTGGTTGTCCCTCTGTCAGTACAACTGACCTCTCACTCTCCGTTGGCTCCGTCCCTCTCACATTCAAGTGTGCTCAGACTTCTTCCATCCTAAGAAAGAATTATAGCCTTTCCTCTACTTGCTGCCCACTCATGCTTCAGTCCTTTCTAATCCGAATTCTGCTCCCACTGCTTCACCAAAATTGCTTTTGCTAAGGTTACTACTGACCTCTGTGTTGCGAAAGCCAAAGGGAATTTTTCAGTCCTCATCTTACTCTCTTAACACTTAACACAGTCAACTACTCCTTCCTTCTTAAAACACTCTCTTCTCGTATTGCATGATTGTGTGTTCTTTTTCACAGCTTCTCCAGTCTACTCTGCCATCAGATAGACGTTCCTCAGGGCCTGGTCCTGGAGTTACCTGCTCCTGTGGCTTCATTTACTTC
>NW_011495077.1:3478269-3493726 GCF_000754665.1 Bison bison bison | reverse complement strand
TCATTTACTTCTGAATTTCAACTACTACCATATTTCTATCTCTAGCCAAGACTTCTCTCTTCTGAGTCTCAGGCTTGCTTCAGTCTCAGACCCAATTGCCTGTTTTATGTTTTATATTTAATGTCTCAGATGGACACTTAGTATGTTCAAAACAATTTATAATTCTTTGTGTCAAACCTACTTCTCCCCAGTGTTAGTAAATGGCTTAAGCCAGAGACCTTGGCAATATCCTTTATTCCTCTTGTGTCTTTATTTCTGTCTTCTCCCACATCCATTTTCTTCAGCAAGGCTTGTCATTTCTGGGTCCTTAATAACCATCAGACCTCCCTTTCCCCTCCATTCTCCCTGCCCCAGGCCACTGTCAGCCAGGCTGCCATTGTTGCAGCTGCATCCTAACGGCCCCCTTGCTTTGTCCCCTACTCCTCAAATCCATTCTTCACATCCCAGTTGGTTTAAACTTTTAACTCAAAACTGATCTCCTTACTCTCCTGCTTAAAACCATTTAGGGATTTCTCTTTACTCACAGAGGCAAGTTCAGACTCTGGTCTTGGCTCTAAAATTCCTTAATGATCTGACCCCAGCCCATCTTGCCAGCATCATTTCACATCGTTCTCCCCAGGGTAAAACTTCTTGCCTGTTTTTCTTATTTGTTTGTAGTTTCTGATTTTGCCTGAAGCATCTCTCAGAAGGCCTGTTTTAAACCTTAAAGCTTTTTTGACCAATAATATTCACAAGTTACTTTTTAAAATCCTCTTAATTTCGTACCTAGGAAACGAGCTGCTTGCAAATCAGTGAATGGCTCCCACAAGTATAAAGGGAACTCCAAAGATGTCAAACCCCCAGACCTCTGGATCCATCACGAGAGACTGGAGCTCAAACCCATTGATAAGTCTCCAGACCCAAACCCCATCATGACTGATACACCAATTCCTCGTAACTCTCAAGATATCACACCAGTTGACAATTCCATGGACAGCAACATCCATCAAAGGCGGAATTCATATAGAGGTACAGGTTTTTTTCATTTAAACCATTTTCCATTTTGTAAAGTTGCCTTAATTTGGTAATTTGTATGAGACGTTAGGTTTAGAGAAACGTGTGTTGCAGCAGCAACTTCTGATGCAGAATAGCTGGCCTATTGAGAGAGAGAGGTTCTGTACGCAGACAAAACAGCCTTCTAGCTCTCTCAGGTCTCTCATCACACTTCATCAGCTCAAGATTTGAGACAGCCTAGCACATGTCTGCGCATTTCCATCCCTTCACTTGGAGCCCAGCTCTCATTGTCGTGTCTGGCATATTCTTGGTCTCCCTGCTCTTCCTCACAGACCTGCACTGAAACATGATAGGCAGCATCGTGTCAACTTTATTGACTCAGCAGGGGTTCCTGTAATGTGATGATGCTCATTTTCCTCTTTATTTCACTTCCTGCGAAAACACCTTGTCCCTACTCTGTGTCTGTGAGTCCTGAATCTCCTTCACTTGAAATGTTTTACTGCTGAGGCTGCTCACTGGCCTAGATGCATGTTTGTAACCAACCTCCATATTTGATGTCTAGGGCATGAATCAGAGGACAGCATGTCTACACTGGCAGGAAGGCGGGGAATGAGACCAAAAATGATGATGCCCTTTGACTCCCAGCCACCCCAGCGTAAGTTAAAAGCTTCTCTTTTCCCAAGTGCTGCCAATTATCCAGTCATATTGGGGAACAGCTACAAATGATCTCTTTGACTTCACTTGATCCTAATGTAAAAATTGATCTACCAAAGCTTTGGCACCTTGAGAGAAGAAGAATCAAACGTTTGCCATATTTTGTGATTAGTGTTTATTCTTACTAGTAGCTTCTTTAATTTCAGTGTAAATAAACTGCAAGGCCAACTTCCACAAGTCTCCCAGGCATTAGGGAAGTAACCAGTCTCTTTAAAAGTAGATCAAGTCTCTTCAGGAGAGATGGGGCGTCATCGCTCTAGGCTGGGGCTAAGGATGGCCAGATGTCACAGTGTTCCTTAGGCTTCCCGATACATGATCAGTGTTGATAGGCATTGCAGAATATTTTTTAATCAATAGACTGTATATTTTAGAGGAGTTTGAGGTAGATAGCATGGAGTTTCTGTTTTTACAGCAATATTTTTCAACCTTGCTTGACCTGTGCCTCACTTTGATAAGCATAAAAGTTGCCCAGCCTCCTGCAGTATTTGAAACTCAAGTATATAATCATGATTAAAAACCAAAATGCAATGGGACAAACCAATTACGTTTTCCACTAGTGTTTCTTCTCCCTTGTTACTGTTTTCAAGATGAGGAAGCCTTTCAGATGAACTGGCACATTGGGGCTTCCAGCTGAGGGTCCTCTGAGCCATTCTAAAGAGATAAGCAGCCACCTGCCTACCAATACCAAATCCAAGTGTAAGAAACTATTTAATCTTGAAATTTGCTCTGGGCTGCACAGTAGGTCAGCAAACATTAATACTGTCAGTCATTGTGTTAGTTGCTCAGTCGTGTCCGACTCTTTGCAGCCCCACAGACTGTAGCCCGCCAAGCTTCTCTGTCCGTGGGATTCTCCAGGCAAGGATACTGGAGTGCATTGCCATTCCCTTCTCCAGAGGATCTTCCTGACCCAGGGATCGAACCCTGGTCTCCTGCATTGCAGGCAGATTCTTCACCATTTTTGAGTGTCAGACCTAGATTTAAATCCTGAAAAATCACTTTTCAGTTTAACCTAAATGAGCTTTGGGATTTTTTTATTCATTTCTTAAAAGATGTCCCATTTCAGGACTGTCGGCCATGTCTGTCCACAAGTGACAGAGATTTTAAATAATCACAGATATCCTACACACAGAAGATGGCGCTGTAAACTTGGAAACCAGTGGGATCCCTGAGAACGTCCTGTCTGCACACACACTGTCACTCGCGCAAGAGTCTAAAAATCAGCCTTGGAAGACTAAAGACTCATTTACTAATAGTTCATTTCTGCACAAAGTACCTTTTGCTTAGGGTCCATGATAAGAAGAGGGGCCTGTACTTGGATGTGTGCAAGGAAAACAGGTTTTCCTCTCCTCAGACATTCCCTGGACAAGGTCCCCAGGTTTAGCAATGTCCAAAAAGAGTGAGAGTGTTAGTCACTCAGTCGTGTGCGACTCTGCAACCCCATGGACTGGAGTCTCCCAGGCTTCTCTGTCCGTGGGATTTTCTAGGCAAGAATACTGGAGTGGGTTGCCATTTCCTTCTCCAGGGGATCTTCCCAACCCAGGAATTGAACCTGGGTCACCCACATTGAAGGCAGATTCTTCACCATCTGAGCCACCAGGGGAACCTCCAAAAAGAGTAGATTAGTTCATTCTAGTTACTTTTGATTTATAAGAAGATGGTAGCTTGACTAGTTGATTGTTTTATATAAGGCTTTAGTTCTTGCCTGAACTAGCTTATTTTTAAAACTTGTAAAATTTGACTACCCTATTCCTAGAGTTGTTACTTTTAAATATGTTACAGAGAAAAGATAAGCTGTACTAGTTGACAGCATTCCTGGTTTTTGCTTTTGTTTTTTTTTTTCCTTTTCTTTTTTTGGTGGTGGGAAGGAGTACGTATAAATATACAGTGTTATTTCATTTGTGCCCCAGCAGCTGAGTGAGTGGATTCTTTAATTCAAGAATCTGATACCAAGTGCCCAGATATACTTGGGATCAGGCTTGAGATATGCTTTTCCCCACATGGCTTCAGTCCTTTTTTACAAGCCAGGATTCCCTGGAGGCTGCATCCCCCATCCACCTACCGTGGCTATAAATGTCTGAGCACTGCTGGGGATGGCTTAGTGGTGGTGGGATGAGGTTCCATCAAAGGCCTTGCACAGAAGCAGTGGATTCTGATTCAACTAATAGCTGATGCTTGCCAACTGTATTCCGGACAGGCACTGTCACATTCTTTTATTTATTTTTTGGTTTACTAAATTTGGAAAAACTGACAAAGCCTTAACAAAAATCAGCTTTGTTTTACTTTTGTGAGAGTCTCTATACCTAAAACACTTTCAAGTTGCACTTCCTGGGTAAAACGTCAGGCGTCTTTCCCCCCACCCTGGCCTTAATTGTGAAAAACACTGATTCTGAAACACCCCACTTCTGAAAACTTACTGTCTTCCCATGGAGGAGATGCTGACTGCCCAGCTGCCCTGAGACCTCTCCTCAGCCAGCTTTACCACATTGTATCTTATTCCAGGGGCCCGCCTTCACTTTCTGGTCCCTGAGAGCAGGGAAAGCCCCTGATTAGTTTCCCAGGCCTTGAGGAGGGGAGAGGGTGGCCCTGCTCCAGGGTCCCTGGCTGGCTGTGCCACCTGCTTGCTTGAATGTGGCGAGGAGAATGCTGCAGAACAAAGGCCCTCTATTGTATTGCCTGGGATTTTCCTCACCTAAGTAATGTTGAGTGCTCCTCCCCCGCTGCTGCCAAAGATCAGGGAGACTCTTGGTGACCTGACATTTTAATAGAATCCAAGGGCTAACTGAGTTTTATCACAAAGTTTGTGAAGTCCTTGCTAAAGGGAAGGGGAGGGTGGGTGGGAAAGATCCCACTTGTTTCTGATCAACCCTACCTGTTTGCCTATTTCGAGAATCTAGAACTGGTTATCTTGATGGCGGGCTAGAGTCCATGGAGTCGCAAGAGTCAAACATGACTTAGCAATTACACCACCACCATCTTGATGTTAAACTTAGTGTTTCCACAGCTACTCTAAGGGAGTACCTAAGAAAAGTTTGTACCTCGGCTATGCTTCTGATTTTGTTTTTCCATCTCTGGGATCGATAAGGAAGCTCATTAAAGAAGCACTTTGTATTCTTAGAAAGTTGTATGTGGAATATCTGTGTGACAATGTGGATTCATTTGCTAAATGCAGCAAATTGAATTCCTTAGCCAGTGTGGGAAGGAAAGAGAGAATTTAGAAAAAAATCCATTTATATTTTAAAATGTGAGTAGATATGGCTAAGGTCCCAGACAGGAAGTGGGAAGAGATGGTGCCCTAGGCCTGTATTTCATGCTTCTACTACTAGATTGGACCTTAACAGTTCATTTCCATTTGCATTCCTTTTAAGATATGAAAACTGATTAAACAGCCACTTATTCATTCAGCCTAAATACCTATTTCATGCTTCACTCAGCAAGTAAGAAAAGACAGAATGAATTAGGAATATACTCTAAGGAAAAGGGACTTCTATCTTTATGAGCAGGAGAAAAAAAATTATAGATACCAAAACCATCATTTGTTGGCTTATGGGTTTATACTTTGTGACATATTCAAGTAGGTATTTTTAATAACTCATGTAATCCATGTTTACTGTAGAAGAATTGGAAAATAAAGATAAACCAAAAGAAGTTAAAAAAAAAAATCTTCACCACTCTTCCCTACAAGATAATGTGTTAACATTTTAGTAAAAATTATCAGGCTTTTTTCTTTCTGTGTATATATAGAGACATATGCATAAGAGTGTGTTGATTTTTTTTTAAAGACAAATGTAAAACCCACGGCTAATGGCCCAAACCCGTGGCTAATTGCCTAAGCTGCCACCGCAAAACCAGGGAATGGTGGTACTGCAGGGGCAGGGGGTGCGGGGTCACTGCTCTTGACTGTGACGTGTGTGTGTCCGTGCAAGCATGCTAAGCATTTCTCTGTCTTGTGTTCATTCACAGCTGTGATTAGTGCCCATCCCATCCATTCCCTCGATAACCCTCACCATCATTTCCACTCCAGCAGCCTCGCTTCTCCAGCTCGCAGTCATCTCTACCACCCGGGCAGCCCATGGCCCATTGGCACATCCATGTCCCTTTCAGACAGGGCCAATTCCACAGGTGAGAGATGAGGATGGAGCGCCAGGTTGAAAGCATTCTGAAAGAGTCGGCAAGCTGCAAGGGGGAGGACCTGCCCCACTTAGAAGGATTTGGAGTTTTTGTCAGTGTTATCTGTTTATCATAACATTTCTGTTACTGACTCAAGTTTTTTTCTATAAAATTCACTTCATGTTTCTCCCAGAGTTTTAAGTACTCAGGGCAAGGTGTTGTTTTAGTAAGAAACATAACTGTAATCACACAGCCATGTCTTGTTCCATCAACTTGCATCTTAATTCCATCATATTTTCAGTTTGTTTAATCCTTCACTTTGAAAGGAAATGTAATCTGGATGATTTTTAAACACTAGAGGTTGCCTTTGCCTAATGGTGGGAGAATTCTTAGGGCAACCGTAAGGTACTTCTAATGTGAGCTCTTAATTACATATATCTGCCGGGAATCAAAGTAAGAGCAACAACCTGGGGGCAGCAGGGCCAGCTGCCACGCTGGAGTTATGCAGATTGTAAACCTCAGATTGCCTAGTGGAGTGAAATTAAAAAGGGCTCCCAAGCATAGATCATCTCTGAAAATAGATGGGACATTAGCCTAACAATCTGCAGTGTATGTAAAGATACACCGTTCTAGACCACCGTGTCTCAGTTTGAAAATCTTAAGAAACAGCTTTATCAGTTTTAAGGTGCTAAAAAAAAACGTCTCATATATACAGTTTACTCTTTTTCCATCATTTGAAACTTGAAACTTGTCTTTTAATAGTTACAGACGTTAGTAGTAGAGCTGAGTTTTGGTAGTTCTAGAAAATAAGGGAGTTTCATGTGAATCCCATTTTTTAAAAGAACTTCAAAACTTCATGCTTAGAAGCTTGGGTTGACAGTAACATCCCTTCCTCCTTTAAGTTTTGGTCAGTTATAAACATACGCAAAGCATCAGATGGAGATCCAAGCTTACTAAGACATGCCTGATAACTCCCAAAGTTACCTGCTCCCAAACTCTTACTTTGTTTGGAGAATGCTGCTTGAACTCATGTCTGAAATTGGCCTTTCCCTCCCTCCAGTCCAGGTGTGGGTTCCTGCCTTTAGGGAAAGACAGCCTGAGGGAGGCTGTATGGAGAACCAGACTCTGCCTCGCAGACATAATCTCAGAACAGACCAGAAACAGCCCTCCAGACCTGCTCTTAGAAAGAGGTTTTTGTGCCCTGACTATATTTCTCCATTTTTAAGGCAGAAAAATCTCCCCCACTGGGATATGAGCATACCTAAGTGCATGGCAGGGTCTTCCCAGTCAGGTCAGCCCCCTGCCTCCTCCCTCCTGGACGAGAAGGAGGTTGAAGTTTGGGCAGGAAGCATAGAGCTCCCACCCACCCCTCACCCAAAGGGTCAGTGTTGATACAAGTTTGGTTCTGTATGTATTTAGGCAGAAAGCAAAAAGAGGAGAAAGTAATGATTTCTTCCACTAAATGGTTCCTTGTTTTAATAACCAGAGGGGTTAAAAGCAGGTAAAACTAACAGAGCCTCTGAAGATGGATTTGAAATGTAGAGCAGGTGTCTAGAGTGACCAGAGCTCTGCTACTATCGTATTTCCCTGTGTCTCTAGACCCCAGTGTTGCAGAGCCCATCGTGGGCCGGGCCGTCCTTGCCTAGAGGGTGTTTTCTGTCTTTTCCTTGGACGTTTACTGTTGTCACTACCACCTGATGCAGAAAACACACTGTCCACGTGCCCAGGTACCCAGCCGCTGTGCACTTGGTGTCTTAGACAACTCGGAGAGATCAGTCAGGAGGTAGAAATTCTAGTTACAGCGTTGTTTCCCTTGTGAGCCGGGGGTGTTGCGCAATTTCAGGGCGCACCCTGCACAGAGAATACAGTGTACCATGCCCTCTGGGGTTGCACTGTACTCTGCTCCGCGTAAGCAGGCCTCTTCTCCTTTTTCACCTTTCCTGCCATCTCTGGCCCTCGGAAGCTTATACGTCTAAGTAAGGCAGTCGAGGCAGCTGTGGTAGAGCTGTCCTAACATATCTGCCAGTACATGGTCAGGGCTAGAGCCTCGTGCTTTCTCTCTCCTCATCCTTGTTACCCTCACTAATCAGCTTCCACCCAGCCCAGGATCACACAGAGCAGGACCAGCAGCTCCCCAGGTGAGGTGACAGCTGACCTGAGCAGGCAAGAGAAATGAGACCTTCAGCGCAGCCCTGGAAAGGACAAGAAGTGACCTAGGCCTGGGAGGTTAAGATAGCCGGGCTTTCACCACTCGGGGAGGGTGTATGAGTCCCTTATTGCTGGAACCCAAGGCCAGATCTTTGAGTAGCACTCTTGACCACCATGGCCCATCTCCCGAGAGCCCAAGGGAACAGATTCATGGCTGCCTCAGCAACAAAGGCTGGGAGAGGTTGGATTTCAGCAGGTTGTTCATGGATTACTACTTAAAAGGGTTAATTTTCCTTGATAAGGTTGAGGACTCTAGGAGTCAAAGGAGGTCTTCCTTCAGGTTACCTGGTGTCCTCCAGGCCCCTCCTCAGGGTGCGGATGGTGGTCTGCACCAGCTCACACTGTGTGAAAAGCCTTCCTCATGTGGTCGCCCTGGGAACTGGTGCTGCTTCTGCCCGTGCAGCATCGGGGCCGTGTGGACTGGGCTTGGAAGAGCAGGTAGTGTTCAGTGGATGGAGCCTGGGCTTGGGACTCGGGCCAGGATTCGGAATTCCGCCCATCAGGTCTGTGTCCTTGGGCCATGCTTAGGCTCCCAGCGTCTGATGTGTTACTATGAGGATTGAATGAGCTAATTAATAATAAAGCACTTAGTGTGGTGCCTAGCTCAGAGTAAGCACCTGGTAATCTACAAAGAAAAAAGTCTTATCAGTCATTCAAGCCCCGTGTTCAGCACTTTTTATTCATCTTCTTAATTAATCCTCAGTAAATTATGTGTTATTCTTCCTATTTTTGTAGGTGAAGAAACAGATTTGGTTACCGCCAAGTTCACTCAGCTCATAGGAAGAGATTAGGATTCAGGTCTATCTGACTCCAGAGCCAGTGCTTTTTGTACCCCAGCATGCTGCCTTCCAGAACAGCTCTGACGCCTCTTCACTTATTTTGAGATTTTTGTCATGTTTTTCCCGAGCTGCCCCTTCTTCAGGCTATTGTGCCCCTGTTTTTTCCTCTGGACGCCCAAACACCTCGTGGCATTATCTTAAAGCCGTCGGCAGACCTTTGGACTTTTTGGCTGTCCAGGTCTCACCTGAGCTATGGGGCTCTGGCTCTGGGGAGGCTGCGCAGTTGCCAGCGCACGTGCGGGGCCTGTGGCACGGCCTCTCCTGCAGGGACCACCAGGCCTCGGGGCAGAGCTGCTCCTTGTCAGGCACCCAGGAGGCCTTGGTGATGTGTTGTCTGAGAAAGGCTAGTCTCAGAGGCTGTCAGTCAGTGAATAAAATTTTAAATTTTCTTGTTTACATCTTAACAGACAACATATCAGGAACCTTTATGTGTGTTCCATAGTGAGTACTGAGAAGAGCTTTAAATCTGTAAAATTGTGACCACTTAGCTGTATGGGTGAAAAAAGTCCAGCATCTGGTGGACAGATTCTGGGGGGACTCTGAAATTAGACCATTCTTACTTAGCCTTGGCAGTGGTGCCAATCTGTGTTCCCTTGAACTAGCATTGACCCGAAGTGCTTATTGAGCCAGTTTCAGGGGCCCTCAGAGGTAGGTAGCCAGAACCCCAGAATGTGCATACGTTCAGTGGTAAAATAAATGCTAACATTTAGACTTTCCTGCTGTAGAATCTGTTCGAAACACCCCCAGCACTGACACCATGCCAGCCTCCTCCTCTCAAACATGCTGTACCGATCATCAGGATCCTGAAGGTGCTACCAGCTCTTCTTACTTGGCCAGCTCCCAAGAGGAAGATTCGGGCCAGAGTCTCCCTACAGCCCACGTTCGCCCTTCCCACCCACTGAAGAGCTTTGCTGTGCCGGCAATCCCACCCACCGGGCCTCCCACCTACGATCCAGCGTTGCCAAGCACACCATTACTCTCCCAGCAAGGTGAGCAAGGAGAGCAGCATCGGAGGGGCCCCGTGGCTCTGGCTCAAGACACCAGTCGCCACGTCTTTGCAGAATAACAAAGCTCATGTCCTCCAAGCCTATCCTTATCCTCTCGGAGAGGATATGGGCTCCTCCTTTGGGAGCATACATAAACAAGAGAATAATTCAGCAGGAAGCAAAGGCTGACTTTCTGAAGTATGTTTTGTGTGCAGGACCCTTGGTGGTAGAATCCAGTGGCATGAGTATGAACAACCGATCTGGGCCTCCCAGAACTGCCTGCCTCCATAGGATTCCTGCCAGCTAGAGAAGGATTAGGGAGTTCAAGACTTGGAAGCAAGGAAAAAACCAAGGTTGCAGGAATAACCCTGCAGAAGGGTTGTTAACTCTTTGAGTTCACACAGCTCAACAAAGGTCCTCTCCCCTCAAAGGCATGCTTTCTGCCTCCTACTCTTTCACACAAATTTCTCTCTTATGATGATTTGTTTCAGAATAAGTCACTCGTTGTCAAGCTTTTGGTCTCAGGACCCTTTTTAACTCTTAAAAGCTACTGAAGCTGCAAAGGAACTTTTTCTTCACACGAGTTATACCTGTCATTATTCACTATGTTAGGAATCAAAACATTTTAAAACTATTGTATTCGTATAAAAATAGCAATAAATCTGTCACGTTGAGGTAAATAACATATTTTCATGAGAAATAACTTTCAAAATAAAAATATAGTGAGAAGAGTAGCAGCCTTACATTTTTGCAGATCTCTTTAGTTTCTAGCTTCATAGAAGACAGCCGGATTGTCATCACCTGCTTCTGCATTTAAACCAAGCAGTGTGTGGTTTTGGTCAAAGAAAGTCTGGCCTCACAGACATGTAGCTGGAAAGGAAAGATTATTTATATAACCTTTTCAGACTGCTGTGGGTATTCTTCTTTGACACTACAGCAAAACTCAGCAAACTGTGATTTTTTTTATCGATTTCTTTGTCATGTGGAATCCAAAACCATATAATTATTTGTACTCTGTCCCCTAAATCCGTCTAGCCTGCACTTTGAATGCATGGTACTGAACACCACATGTCAGTCATTTGGAAAGTACTGGTTCACTAAGTTATACAGACCCTCCACATCTTGATACATTTTGTTAAACAGTATCTAAAAATCATTCATTAATATCATCAAAGTCTAAATATTGGGAAGCCCTCAAGATCATGGTAGCAGATACAAGTTTTTCAAAATTCTGATTTTTCACTTTAAACTTAAATTTTATCATTGGAAATAAATGCTGTCCATTGTCTTCCCTAAGGTGACTGACGGACTTCTTTCACTTTCTAGAAAATGTCTGCCAAATGCTCAAGTCTAAATAACCTGTTTGTGCGTTGGTCTTTCTTTGAACTATTAATAACATTGGTGTTTCGTAATGAAAGCAACAGTTCAGCTCACAACTCAATTACCAGTGCCTTTATTGCAGACAGCCATCATGCTTTGGTGTGCAGTAGTATTTTACCCATATTTCCATTTTAGAATATTTAAAAGATGGGTAATCAATTTCATAACATAACTTTTTCTGCGTTAATTACACTGGCTCTTTTTTAAACTTGTCAAGTGTGTGTGTTCATGAATGACTTTACAACATGGTGCCAGTACCTTCATTTGTGCTAAGGCTCCAGCAGTTTTTCCCACTATTGCTTTTGTACCATCAGTGGAAGGGCAAAATGTGTCTGGGTATCATTATGAAAGGAGTTTTGCCCTCCCAGACATTTTGCGAGGGGCCCTGGAACCTCTGCACTGTGAGAACCACTGGTCCAAGAGATGAGTTTTTAAAGCCAAGTGGAACATCTTCTCTGGCTCTTGGATGCCCTGCTCTCTCCCTCCTTCCATCCTGTTCCAGTCCCTTTTCAGAGCAGGAGCTCTGTGCTGGGTGTGTGTGCGTGCATCCCTCACCCTGAGCAGCATCTGGACCTCAGATACCTTTGTGAGGACCAGGGGAGCAGGCTCAGACACACCCCTGATGGTGCCCTTTCCCCCTGCAGCTCTGAATCATCACATCCACGCCGTGAAGACGGCCTCCATCGGGACTTTAGGAAGGAGCCGGCCTCCTATGCCAGTGGTGGTTCCCAGTGCCCCTGAAGTGCAGGAGACCACAAGGATGCTGGAAGACTCCGAGAGTGTGAGTTCCCGTGTTGGCCCAGAGTGTGGGGCAGGCTCGCTCATTCCACAGGCGAGCACTCATCTGCTCCCCTGAGCCTGGGCTGTGCCGCAGGCTCGATCTGCTTGGATTAGCTTATCACACCTGCCTCCCTTTCAATTCTGGCCTGTCTCTCTGATCCTCTTGTCTTGGTTTGAACTGTCCACATGTTCTTTTACCCCCCAGCCCCTGTTTATGATCTTTCCTGAGCAGGATGCTATAGAGGAAGTTGCCTGAGTGGTTGCTCTCAAAACAACATCAACAGAGTCTCTCCTTGATCTTTCACTCCCGCATTCCAATAAATATGCCCTACCTCTGCATTTCCTGGTACAGGACTCTCTCAGGAGGAGAGCTTGGGGCGCAGAGATCAAGGGGTTGTACCAACTGTGTTGGCTCCAACAGAGACTAGAAGGGGCAAGTGGTGGGGCCTGTGAGGTCCTTGTGACCCTGGCAGCACAAGTTGGAGGAAAGGTATTTTGCGATGGAAAGAAATGCGTGCTTGCAGGCTTGGGCGCATCCTGCAGCCTCTGACTCTGCCGGGCTGGTAGGGGCGTGGGCAGTCCAGGCTGTCCAGCAGTTTTCTCACTCATCCCTCGACACTGTGACCTCTTTCTGTGGGCCCTGCTTCTGGACGGCTATTTGGATCGTGCCCAGTAACACTGTTCTCTTTTCCGTAGAGCTATGAACCAGATGAGCTGACCAAAGAGATGGCCCACCTGGAAGGACTGATGAAGGACCTAAACGCCATCACGACAGCATGACCACCTTGACCGGGACGTGACTCCCGGCCCGAGTCCAGAAGTCTTGGGACTTAGCCTTGAAATCAAGGAGTTGTACAGAGCACCAGAGGACAGCACTTGAGAACACGGAGTCAGCAGGCCACCCGGCCAGTGCCCTGGCGTGGGGCTGGCTCCAGGCCTGGCCACCTGCCTTCTCCCAGTCAGCCTGGAAGACGCCCGTGTTGAGGCAGCTTCCCTTTGCCTGCCGATACCCTGCAGGACTGGGCACCATGGGCCAGAATGTTGTGTCCAGGGAAGAGGCAAGAAGTGCAACCTATGTTTCACTTGGTGGACAGGCCGTGTCTTCATGCTGCGACAGCATCGCCTTTATGGAGTGTAGACATTGGCATTTCTGTACAATTTTATTTGTGTTCTATTTTATTTTACCTTCAAAAGAAAAACACTATCAAAACCAAGGAAGTCCGTGGTGTTCTCCACAAGTGGTTGACATTTGACTACTTGTTTGAATTATGTATGGAAAGTCATTGACAGTGTGGGTTCTTCCAGGGGTTGGTTTGGTTTTTTTTGTTGTTGTTTTTGTTTTTATTTTTGATTCTGAGTCATTGCATCCTCTACCAGCTGTTAATCCATCACTTTGAAGGGGGGAGGAAATACTGCATTGCTGTTTGTAAGCTTTTTTATTATTTTTTTATAATTATTAAAGGCCTGACTTTCTCCTCTCATCACTGTGAGATTACAGATCTATCTGAATGAAATGTAACATTGAAAAGACTTGTTTGTTGGTTTCTGTGCAGTTTCAGTATTGGGGTGGGGGCGGGCTGGGAGGGTTGGGAATTGGAAATGGAGGGGCTGCTGAGATCCTGTGAATGTTTCAGTCATTGTACTTTCTTCCAGAAGTCTGCAGAGAACGGAAGCATCTTCTTTATTGTCCTGGCATGTCCATCTCTATTGTCACTAAGTTGCAACTGGAGTTTCATTTGGATCTAGTAAAAAAAAAGTTCTTCTGTGCAATAGGTGGGTTCAAGGATGTAGCTGCCCTGGTGTCTTGGTAATATCCTGATAATAACATCCACGCTGAGGAGTCAGACATCATATTACAGGAGTGATGGAGTTCAGGGCACAAGCCTGGCACATTCCTAGGAAATCAGAGAAGAGGATGGACCCCCTGTCCTGCTGTTAACCCTCTGACATTGGGGAAGTCGGATGTTAAGGTGGGGATTTTGTTCCCACACAAGACTCCTTGCTTCTCCCTAGTTCCTGTCCTCGGTCAGTCCAGCCCTCGTTTCTACGTCTCAGAGCCCCTGTGGAGACGGCGTTAGCAAGAATGAAGCAGCACCAGTGAGGCTCGCAGTTCTTTCTGAACACTGTCCCATAAGTAGCAGGGGACCAGGAGAGCGCTCCCCCCCGCACCCTCCCAGCAGCTCAGCTAAGCCCCTGATTCCAAGAAGGCAGCAGGAGGTCTCTGAGGGGCTCTGGGAGGCCAGCCATACAAGAAACCTTTGGCTTTTACAGGTGGTTCTCGTGTGCTTCTTTAAAAGGAAAGAAGCTGAGTTTTTTTAATATATATTAAGAATATATTAAGAAAAAATACAGGACTGACCCTCAGGCATCTTCCCTGACTCCCCAGCAAATCCTAGAAGAGAGTGTGTAAGGCTGAGGGAGCTGTGTAAGGCAGATGGAGATGTAGCCAAGAACTAGCATCTTACTGGCTGGGACCAGCAGGGGGCGCTCAGCCTGCAGCAGGCAGGAGCCCCGCTTGCCTTTCTGCGCTGGTCATTTCCCCCGTTTAGGTCTCATGGCACACTGGCTCTTCTAGGAGATAAACTCTCTGTCTCTTAATTGGGGGCAGTGAAAAGAGCAGTGCGGGACCTCCTGCTGCCCTGCTAGCTGGTCATGGAGGATAGTGCCAGGCAGGATTCTGGAATGCAGTGCACTTCAGCTGATCCTGAGAAGAGCACTCTGGACACCAGGAGCGCGAGATTCCCCAGAAACTGTCTTACCTTTTGCCCAAAGAGACATGCTCGGTATTCGGGGCATTCCCTCCCATGAACCCTGATACTTCTGTTACCTCAGGGCCTTGGTACCTGCATACTGCCACAGAACTGGGGCGGGGGGAGGGACCTATTTTTAAATAACTGTTCAAAGTTGGGGGACTTTTTTAAAAGTAAGAAATAGGAAAGCTATTCTGTATTGCACCTTTTCACAATTTAATACATTTTCTTACATTTTCCTGTGATTTTTGAAATTAAACCATTGTGTGTCTTGTCATGTCCTAGTTGAGCTGCTGGCCAGCAGCTTCCTTCAGGAAGATCTGGAACGAACGTGTCTGTTGCCTTGTTGCCTGCTGGAGGGGGGCCTGGAGGGCTGCTGGGAACTAGTTTCTGTACACACTTGTTTGGCCTTTTCTGTAGTTGATGCTGTAAACTCTATGGCTTTTTGAAAAACAGTTTCATGTTTTTATTTAGTATTGGAAATCCAATACACTTTTTTTAATTCAATCAAACTGTGGTCTGGACAAAGAGTTATTTTCCTTTTTCCTTAGGGAAACAGAACTTGCGGGGGTGGGGAATCCCATTTCCCAGCCTCAAGCGGACACCACTGCCCTCGTCACCGTAAAGGCAGGAGTGCCAGAGGCACACAGGGTGGTGCGGCGGGGGAAGCGAGGTGGTGCTCCAGGGGTCCACCAGCCCC
>NW_011495077.1:3458961-3478169 GCF_000754665.1 Bison bison bison | reverse complement strand
TCCACCAGCCCCGGAGATGAGTCCTGTTCCCACCCCCGATATTCCCCTGCAGGGACTGAGAGTCTGAGGGATTGAAGGCCACACCTGTCAGAAAGAGACAGGTGACCCCAGCAGGAAAACACAGCCATTCCTAAATGGTGTGTAGGCATGTCCCTGATGTGGCAATGTCTGGGGAAGCAGCTTGGTTTGTGTTGGTGCACAGACTGGACCCACACCCAGCCTGGGCCTTCCTGACCCCACCCACACCTCACACCAGAGTGTGATGGCTGAGCCCTAGAGCAGGTGTCTGCAAGGAGCCCTGCCTGTCCTGGATGCCTCACATGCTGACTATGTTCACTGCATCTTAGCTTGGGCTGCTATGACAAAAATACCATAGACTTGGGAGGCTTACACACCAAACATTTATTTTCTCATAGTTCTGGAGGTTTGGAAGTTCAATATCAAGGAATGGGCAGACGGGGTGTCTGGTGAGGACCCGCCTCCTGGTTCGCATCTTCTCACTGTGTCTCACCTGGCAGAAGGGGGAGAGAGCTCTCCGGGGTCTCTTTTATTACTATAAGGGCACTAATCCCATCCTGGGCACCCACCCTCACAGCCTTATCACCTTCACATGTTGGGGATTAGGATTTCAACATGTGAATTTGGGGAGACACACACATTCAGTCTGTAGCACTGAAAGTTTTCTCACAGGGTGAGCGTCTGGGCTCAGGTGAGCACAGCAGCCACAGGCCCTGCCCTGCCTGGATGTGGAGGAGGGCGAGGGCTGGATATGGAGCCCAGCATCCCTATTCACTGCCCCTTTGGCTCTGGGATTCCATCTGCTCTGCAGCCGAGTGATCAGTAGGAAACCCGGATCCCATCACTCCCGTTAGCCGTGGAGTCAGAGCTCCCAGTGCCAGAGCCTGTGCCCGTCTGCCATAGCCCCCCAGTCTAGATAGCCTTGTGCACCCAGCGTCCGGCTGAGAGGAAGGCAGCCTGGGACACGCTTCTCAGTGTTTTCACACAGAACACCACTACTGCCTCGTTCGAACAGCCAGAGAAGCCGTCCGGGCCGTCCTCTGCATCCCTAGATGGAGCTCTTGGCACATTTCATAGTGGTTTATCTGTCTTCAGTCTTTTCCCACTTGACTCAGTGGGGACAGAAGTTCTCACTCTTCTCCGAAGGCCTAACGCCAGAGGCAGATTCTAACATAGCAGATGCTTGTTGCCCAGGTGGATGGACAGACAGGCTCAGGAACCCAAGGCCTGGAGTGTGTGAGAAGGCTTCCCACATATGCACCCCCTCCCATTCCCTCAGAGGGACCCTTGTAGGTCCCTAGTGTTCCTGTTACTGGCCCTTTGGTATCCGGCAGTGAACTTCAATGGTAACAAAGGCCTGTCTGCCTGGCACGGTCATAAGAAATGAAGCTGATGCCACAATGATGGACTGGGTGCTGGGAACTAGGAAAAGGATATCCTCCAACTGGTTCTAAGACGAACACTGAACAGTGCTCTGTATGAAGAAGAAATGCCCTCCTTTTCCAGTCCATCAGCTCCTCCTGAATTTAGCCACTTGCCGGTCAGGGGTGTGGAGCCATCAGGAAAGACGGTAACCGTGCTGAAAGTGTTAAGTCATTCAGTCGTGTCCAAGTCTTTGCGATCCCATGAACCGTAGCCCACCAGGCTCCTCTGTCCATGGGATCCTCCAAGCAAGAATACTGGAGTGGCTTGCCATGCCCTCCTTCAAGGGATCTTCCGGACCCACAGAGCACACCTGGATCTCCTGCATTGCAGGTGAATTCTTTACCATCTGAGCCCCAGGGAAGCCTCAGCCATCAAATTGATGGGGAGAGGACATGGGCAGGAATGGACAAGCAGGCCAGCCCTACCCCATACAAAGGATCTCGGTACCTTGGGTCTCCACAGGTGAGGGTGGGAAGGGGGAGACGTGGGAGAGAATAGTTCAAGGAAATAGTCCTTTACATTTTTCATAATCTTGTAAAAGTGTGTAATGTTGAAAAATGATACAACTACAATTACCCTCCAAGCACAGTGGATGATGTTCATCTCAAGACACTCTCTTATTTGACTGTGGATTAGAGAAATGAAAACATGGGCCTAGACTAAGCTCAAGATAGGAGCTCTTGCTGTGCTGTAGTGAGAAGAATTTGGAATTGCCTGAAATAATC
The DNA here is from genome assembly GCF_000754665.1 of Bison bison bison. Classification (NCBI taxonomy): domain Eukaryota; kingdom Metazoa; phylum Chordata; class Mammalia; order Artiodactyla; family Bovidae; genus Bison; species Bison bison. The sequence goes on along the minus strand of NW_011495077.1, from coordinate 3,476,001 downwards.
GGGAGAGGGGAAGCAGCAGGTATATCAACAAGAAGATGAGAGAATGAGGGCTGGCGGGAGGATGCCTGCAGTGGGAAGGGGCTTCTCTTGAGGCACTCCAAAGAAGGTTTAGAAATGAGATCTGAGAGGGAATTCAATGTCGTGTGCTCACTGCACCTCCGTGACCTGAACCCCATCAACTCCCCTCGTCTTACATAACATCTTCCATGTGCACAGGCCTTGCACAAATTATTGACTTTCCCCCTTCCAAGGAAGGAGCATCTGAGTCACCACGGTGAGAGACCACGAGTGTGGCATGGTGAGTGAGGGTGACCAAACATGGGATTGGCATGAGCCAGAAGTGACCAAGAGAGTTTAAAACCCGAAAGTTCATGGAAATCAGGGGACACAGGAGAAGGCACGAGGCCTTTCCCAGGTCAAGAAATGAGAATCCCAGCCAGGTTTAAAGAGGCAGACTGACCTCAGGAGGTGTCTGGGTTGCCACCGTTCTGCATTTCTACACCCTCCAACTCAGTGGCCTGGAGCAAAGCCCCGTCACCCGTCCTGGTACACACAGGTGCCTGCCTCTCGTTACTGTCCCTGCCTTTTGTGGAGGTGATCTCCCCAAGGAGAATTCTGGGAGCCTTTCTAAACTCTCCCCTCAACATGCCAGCACGTGACTCACCAACCCCCACAGCTATCATAATGTCCCCAAACAGCTTCTTTGTCATCCACTGTGCAAACGCCTCCTCGACCCATCCCCCCACCTCAGCCTCACTGGCAGTCCAGCCTCCACAAAAGGATTTGATTTTTCTAACATCTGGCCTCCCTCCCCTGCTCAACATCATGCGGTGGCTCCCCTGTCACCTGCCCTGCAAAATAGAATCCGGTGTGGCCCCGCTGCCTCTTGGCTTTTGTTTGCCCCTTAGTCTGCTTTTGACCCAAATTTGGCCCTAGCAATACCGAGCAATTTGCACTTACAGAATAAACCCTGGTGTCTGACCTCTGTACTGTTCCCTTTGCTCAAACTGTCTCCCTAACCCCTACCTACCCTCACTGCTGGCTTTCTCTGCCTCATAAATTTCTATTTATTTTTAAACACCCAGCCTAACCATTCAGTCCCCTGATGGTTCTTGTTCCTGGTCTCTGTCTCTTCCAATACACTGTGAACTCCTTCAGGAAAACAGGCTTGCGTTTGTATCCTCCCTTCCATCGCCTAGCACATTAGAGGTGTTCACTTGATGAACTTGCCTGGTGAGGAAGATGGACTTGCAGTCACTGTGGGCCAGTGCTGGGGTAATTGGACAAAATCCTAATTATGCTGGAGAGGATATATTCAGAAAGGTTTTGGAGCAGAGGTAAGGCTGAGCTGAGTTTAGGAATTAATGAGGCTTTCTGTCTGGAGGGAGGAGGCGGCCAATGCAGAGCTGGGAATCTAACCTGCTCCACATGGCCATGAGATACCTTGAGGATCCAGCCATCCTGCACGGCACTGGGACTTCTAGGACCGTATGGGGCTCCTGGCACTAGATAAAGTGCTGGGAGCCCTGGATATGGTTAACACGTGGAGCTAGTGCTCTGCTCCCCAAAGCCCTGAACACTGCAAGGGCTGTGTTGAGCTGGGTTTGGTGGGGTCAATCCTAGTGAGTTAAGAATAAGGTGAGTTTTTTCCGTAAACTCAAACCCCGGGGTCTAACAGAGAATTCTGGGCAGCTTCCTGTAAGAGGACATAAAGAGCTGGGATCTATTCTTGAAGGCAAAATGATGGATCACGCTCAAGAAAACCAGCTGATGAGCATTCCAGACCAACACACAGGAGGGAAACTGGAACTGAAACCAAAGAGATCTCAGTGTGGGTAGGTAGTATGAGAAAAGGAATTTTATGGGCCAGTCAGAAAAGCCCTCCTCCCTGGAGAAGCTGGGAATCATTCCTGGTTTCACGAGTGTTTCCTAATGAAAGCACTACGTGGCTTTTTGCAGGGCTCTGAAGGGCTCCAGTCCTTGATGTCTCTCTCAGCACAGAAAGAATTCAGTGAGAGGCGAAGTGATAGATAAGAAGTGATTTATTAGAACAGGGTCCTTGAGAGGCTTACAAGTGGGTGGGCAAGCATTATGGGCTAGAGTTTTGTAATCAAAGGAAAAGTGGGGAGATGGAAAAGACCATCTTCTTCCTTATTCTTGAGTAGACGCCTTGCTTCCATCATCATCTCCTCCTCCAGGTGAGACAGGGGAGTTTTCTTGTTCCTAAATGGTCAAACAAGAACTGTCATGGCACTACGGGAAAATTATTTCAGGTCTTAGTACAAGGAGGGTCTTTCACTTTGAAATGTCCCTCTCCCATAAATTATTGTTTTTTATGTGTGCAGAGAGCATGTCCTAAGGGTCATTAACTTGCTGAGCTCTCTGGGCAGGATGTGGGTCTCAGCCACCATTGTTTTATTGAGTTGGGGCGTGTCTCAGGCTTCTGTGGTATGGTTTTGCTGCTTAGCAGGCCTGCTTGGTTTTGTGGTCAAGCAAACCTGTTTTCTTGAGTGATCATTAACTTACAGGGATCTCCCAAATCCCCCTAACGTTCCCTGTCTAGCCACACTCCTAATGGGATTTCTGAGCTATTTGGTTCCGACTCTGTCCCTATTACAGGGACCAACTACAGGTGAGGCAGTGAGCATGGAATGAGTACGACCATCTCTGCTGGTGTGTTCACAGTCTGGAGGAGGACTCAGACATGGAACGGACAGAAGCTACCGTCCAGGATGAATAGTGCTAAGAGGCCTGACCATGTGATCTGGCAAGGCCAGGAAGGAGCTTCCAACCCGGACTACAGCATCTGCCAGATACCGAGGAAGTACCACTGAGGACGGTGAGAATGGTGGGGGATGCACTGGAGAGAGGAAATGCTGTTTCTTCCAGCACTGCTCATACTAGATCTGGAAACTGGCTAAATAACAACAGTGCTAAGGTGCTTCAGTCGTGTCCAGCCCTTTGCGACCCCATGGACTGTAGCCCACCAGGCTCCTCTGTCCCTGGGGTTCTCCAGGCAAGAATACTGCAGTGGGTTACCATTCCCTTCTCCAGGGCATCTTCCCGACCCAGGGATCGAATCCACATCTCTTAAGTCTCCTGCATTGGCAATGGGGTTCTTTACCACTAGCGCCATCTGTGAAGTCCAAATAACAACAGAGAAACTTGTGAATTATTTGTTCAAAAGAAAGTAAGCGATTTCCCTAACAGAGGACCCGAAACCTGAACACAAGTGTCAAACAGAAAGAGGAACTGGTGCTTCCCTAAGGAAAAGCCAAATAAACAGGAATGTGGAAGCAGGGAGAGGAGCACTGGGAGCTGGGAGCCAAAGCCTGTCAGGAAAGGAGACCAAGAAAGTCTGACTGGCACCACTGTATTTTTAAAAAATAGGTGAAATTTCTCATCTCCCTTAAGAATTTGTTGAAGATTATTGTGTCAATATTCATAAGGGATATCAGTCTGTAGTTTTCTTCTTTTGTAATTTTTTTTAATCTGGTTTTGGTATCCGTGTAATACTGGCTTCCTAGAGTAAGGAAGGAGAAGGCAATGGCACCCCACTCCAGTACTCTTGCCTGGAAAATCCCATGGACGGAGGAGCCTGGTAGGCTGCAGTCCATGGGGTTGCTAAGAGTCAGACACGACTGAGCGACTTCACTTTCCACTTTTCACTTTCATGCATTGGAGAAGGAAATGGCAACCCACTCCAGTGTTCTTGCCTGGAGAATCCCAGGGACAGGGAAGCCTGGTGGGCTGCCGTCTATGGGGTCGCACAGAGTCGGACACGACTGAAGCGACTTAGCAGCAGAGTAAGGAAAGTGCTCCCTCCTCTCTACTTTTTGGGAGTTTGTGAAGGATTGGTGTCCATGGTTCTAAACGTTTGGTGGAATTCACCAGTGAGGCCATCTGATCCTGGGCTTTTCATTATGAGAAGTGTTATTCCTATTTGTATCTCTCCACTTACGATAGGTCTATTCAGATTCCCTATTTCTTCTTCATTCACTTTTGGTAGTTTGTGTGTTTCTAAGAATTTGTCCATTTTACCTAGGTTATCTGACTTTTCAGCATACTATTGTTCATAGGGTTCCCTTATGTCCCTTTTCATTTCTTAAAAGTTGGTGGTATCATCCCATCTTTCATTCCTGTTAGTATTGGATTGGCCAGAAAGTTCATTTGGGTTTTTCCATAAGATGTAATGGAAAAATCTAAATGAACTTTTTGGACAACCCAATATATCTGTCTCCGCGTCTGTCTCTCTCTTTCTCCTTTCTTTTTTGGCAGTAAATCTCTCTCTCTCTTTAAACTTTCAAGCAGCAGGTTTATTTTATTAGATAAAGAATTAACAGAGTTGGGACTTCCCTGGTGGTCCAGTGGTTAGGACTCTGTGCTTCCAATGCAAGGGGTTCAAGTTTGATCCCTGGTTGGGGAATTAGGACCCCCTGTGCCTTGGTGCAACCAAAAAAAAAAAAAAAAAGAATTAACAGAGTTAATTTGATGCCCCTCAAATGAGGTAATGCTGCAACATTTGCATATGAAAACTTTCCTTCAAACACTTATTCAGATTTGTTATGGCTTGTCAGATCAAAGAAACTTAAATTTCAAGTTTGTTCACATAAATCAAAAATTTGTTACTTTGGGAAGTAATTTGTTAATTTGGGAAGTTTCAAAATGGCAGTGAAACTGAGCAGGATGCTATGGGGCCCTTCCCAGGACAGACACCTCTCCCTCCCATAGTTTTAACTCCTCTCTGAAGTGCCTGATTATGGTATCTGATGTACAATTCCTGAGTTGTTTCATAGATGTCAAAACCCCCACCAAATGGAAGAAATTAACTACTTGATGACCAAATACTCCATGTGCACCTCCTGGCACTGAAGGACTGGTGATGTTCACCCCGTGACACTGCCCTGTTACGTTACCATCAACCAGGCAGAGAACTGTCATGAGGCTGGATGGCATCACCAACTCGATGGACGTGAGTTTGAGTGAACTCCGGGAGATGGTAATGGACAGGGAGGCCTGGCGTGCTGCGATTCATGGGGTCGCCAAGAGTCGGACACGACTGAGCAACTGAACTGAACTGAACTGATCACATACCCTGGGACACCAAATGCTTTGCTCAAAGCCATCAGGGAGTTTGGGCTTTTTGAGCACTGATGTCCTGGACTCCCTGTAAGAAACTTTACAATAAATGCTACACTTTCCTTCACCACAACCTGGTGTCTGTAGATTGGCTTTACTGTGCCCTGTGAGCAAGGGGATCCAGGTTTTGGTTCAGTAACAGCAGTTCTATCCCAGAGTCATAATTACCAGGGGAAAAAATGTTCTCTAAGTAAGAGTTCTGACAGCTCTGTAATACCACGTCCATCCTTTTATACAAAAGAATGTGCATTTTGCAAAGAGAGTTCGTATTTCTATGACATCATTTTTGAAAAATGTTCTCAATTGCCTTACTGTCTCCAACAGGGTCAGTGATCAAATTGTTAAAATTTGTTAGTTTTGTTCATCTTGTCAAAGAACCGACTTTTGATTATGCCAATTTTCTGATTGCCTATTCTCGATTGCATTTATTTCTTCTTTGATGTTTATGACTTCCTTCCTGCCACCTGCTTTGTTTAGTTTGCTCTTTTCCTTAGTTTCTTATGTTATTGATCTAAGATCTTTAGAGAGCTGCTACTGCTGCTGCTGCTGCTGCTAAGTTGCTTCAGTCGTGTCCGACTCTGTGCGACCCCATGGACTGCAGCCCACCAGGCTCCTCCGTACATGGGATTTTCCAGGCAAGAGTCCTGGAGTAGGGTGCCATTGCCTTCTCCATTAGATAGCAGTAAGCTCCTATAAATTTCTCTCAGAGTTCTGCTTTTGCTATACCCCATAAGTTTTGGTATGTTGTGTTTTTGTTTCTATTCATCTTAATTTACTTTCTAATGTTTTCTTGTGCTTTCTTCTTTGATCCACTGGTTCAGTAAAAATGCATTAATTTCCATATATTTGCAAATTTTCCAAAATTCCTTATGTTATTGATTTCTAAAACCACTGTATGATGGTCAAAGAACATATGTCATACGATTACAATCCTTTTAAATTTCTTGAGACTTGTTTTGTGACTTAACACAGAGTCTATCTTGGAGAATATTTCATGTGCACTTGAATATGAATTTTGCTGTTGTTAAGTAGAGGGTTCTAGATGCCCTGATTATATTGCTCAAATTTTCCACTTCCTTGCTGATCTTCTATCCTGTTCATCTATCCATTATTGAAAATGGGCATGACGTCTATAGTTATTACTGTTGCACTGTCTATCCCTTCCTTTCATTATGTCAAGTTTGCTTCATGAATTTTGGGGTTCTGCTGTTAGGTGCATATATGTTTAAATAGTTAATTGTTCCTGACAGATTGCTCCTTTTATCATTTTTTTGATCCTTTTATCACTTTAAAGTAGACTTCATCTTTAGCAACAATTTTGTCTCAAAAAGAAGCCCATAAAATATATAATGCCTGTGTGCATTCTAAGTCACCTCAGTCGTGTCCAGCTATCTGAGACCCCATGGACTGTAGCCCACCAGGCTTCTCTGTCCATGGGATTCTCCAGGCAAGAATACTGGAGAGGGTTGCTATGGCCACCTCCAGGGGATCTTCCTGACCCAGGGATGGAACCCACGTCTCTTACATCTCTTGCATTGACAGGCAGGTTCTTTACCACTAGCGCCACCTGCTGTTAAGTCGCTTCAGTCATGTCCGATTCTCTGTGACCCCATAGACGGCAGCCCACCAGGCTCCCCCGTCCCTAGGATTCTCCAGGCAAGAACACTGGAGTGGGTTGCCATTTCCTTCTCCAGCGCATGAAAGTGAAAAGTGAAAGTGAAGTCGCTCAGTCGTGTCCAACTCTTAGCGACCCCATGGACCGCAGCCCACCAGGCTCCTCCATCCATGGGATTTTCCAGGCAAGAGTACTGGAGTGGGGTACCGTTGCCTTCTCCGGCGCCACCTAGGAAGCCCAAAATATATATGTTAAATAATATAATATCAACAAGTAGTATTCTATATTATTAATATTATATTAATGGCTATTAGTAATATATAAATTATATATTTATATATTAAAGCTATGTAATATAATTTTGAGAGAGGTATATCTCAAAATGATATCGTTTTTTAAAATCCATCCTGCCAATTTCTTCCTTTCAAGTACTTGATCTATTTACAGTTTATGTTAATTACTGATAAGGTAGTATTTACACTTGCAGTTTTGTTGTTTTCTATGTCTTCAATTTTTTTTCTTTTTTTTAATTTTTTTTTAACTTTACAATATTGTATTGGTTTTGCCATATATCAAAATGAATCCGCCACAGGTATACATGTGTTCCCCATCCTGAACCCTCCTCCCTCCTCCCTCCCTGTACCATCCCTCTGGGTCGTCCCAGTGCACCAGCCCCAAGCACCCAGTATCGTGCATCGAACCTGGACTGGTAACTCGTTTCATATATGATATTATACATGTTTCAATGCCATTCTCCCAAATCATCCCACCCTCTCCCTCTCCCACAGCATCCAAAAGACTGTTCTATACATCAGTGTCTCTTTTGCTGTCTCGTATACAGGGTTATTGTTACCATCTTTCTAAATTCCATATATATGCATTAGTATACTGTATTTGGTGTTTTTCTTTCTGGCTTACTTCACTCTGTATAATAGGCTCCAGTTTCATCCACCTTATTAGAACTGATTCAAATTTATTCTTTTTAATGGCTGAGTAATACTCCATTGTGTATATGTACCACAGCTTTCTTATCCATTCATCTGCTGATGGACATCTAGGTTGCTTCCATGTCCTGGCTATTGTAAACAGTGCTTCGATGAACATTGGGGTACACGTGTCTCTTTCAATTCTGGTTTCCTCGGTGTGTATGCCCAGCAGTGGGATTGCTGGGTTTTTGTCCCTCTGTTACTTTGTTACTGTCCTTTGTGTTGTGTCCATTTTTCCGTGTACCATTTTAATGCCCTTGTCAAAAGGCACAAATTATAAAAGAAAAATTTGATGAGTTGAACATCCTCAAAGTTAAAAATATTTACTCTTTGAAAGACATGGTTGAGGAAATGGCAAGGTAAACCATAAACTGAGAGAAAATATTTGCAAAATATACATCTTATAAAGGACTTGTCTCCTGAATATATTATTTATAATTTAATAATAAGAAACAAATGACTCAAACAAATGAATAAAGATTTGAACACTTTATCAAAGAACCCATATAGATAGCAAATAAACACTCAAAAAGATGCTCAGCATCTTTAGTCATTATGGCAATGGAAATTTAAACCAGGAGTTAATATAACGCACTGTCTTGAATGGTAGAAATAAAAGACACGATCAAATATTGCAAAGATCTGCGGTACCTGGAACTCTGATTCAGTTGCTGGTGGGAATACAAAGGAGTATTCCAACCTCAGAAAATAATCTAGTGGTGTCTGATCAAGTTAAATCTATACTCACCAAATGACTCAACAGTGCCACTCAGGAAAAATGAAAATCCAGGCTCACATGAAGACTTGATCATGAATGTTCATAGGAGCTTTATTCTTAGTAGCCCAACTGGAAACAGCCCAATTGCTCACCAGTGGGTGAAGGAATAACAAATCCTGGCATATTCAGCCAGGGACACTTGCTCCACAGAACATAGAACAAAATGGACAGGCCTTAAAGGCTTTTGACTAAAGGAAAGAAATTAGACACAAGGGCTGACACACTTCGTGGTTCCATTTATATGAAATTCTACCTATATTTTGCCAGAAAGGCAAAACTTTAGTGATAGAAAGCAGATTGCCAGGAGCCAGGAGCAGGAGGCTGACTTCAGAGAGGTGGAGGAGGATCTGCAGGCGTGAGCGAAATGTTGATTATCCTCATTATCAAGGTGGTTCTAGGACTGGGAAAATGTGTCAAAACTCAGTGAACTGTCCACTGAAAATTGGTGAATTTTGTTATCTATAAATCATATCTCAATTTAAAAAATAGATACAATTAGCAATAGCAACAAAAATTAAAGGTATTAGGAATAAAACTAGCCAAATGCACAAACCTTCATGAAGAAAACTGGAAAGCCATGTGAAGACTTGGCAGAGACAGTTAATGCCCAGTAAATACTCCACTTGCCCACCCACATTGAGCAGCCTCCTTTGCCGTTACTTTGGGGCCAGGATGAGAAGGAGTGAGGTGTGTCACTGCCGGAGACTGCCGGAGAAGAGTCGTTCAGAATCCGTGGTCTCTTCCAGGTCTCTCTTCTCCTTCCACGTGATCTTGGAGACCATGGGTTCCAGCTGCTGTCAGTAAGGAGAGTGGCTGCCTGGCCTGCTGGGGACTTAACCTGAGCTGGAATAAATCTTCACTGTGTTAAACCATTGAAAGATTGGGGTTTTTCTGTTGGGGTCATTAGTGCTAATTGTCCTAATACAAAAGAAACAGTAAAGAAGACCCAAATGTGGGTCTCATTTATCCATAGAAATACAAATTTTAATAATAATGTTCATGTAATTTCAAAGCAGAAGTCCACTGAGTTCTTCATGCATCTTAACAAACTGTACAAAGTATATGATATCACAGAGACTAGAGTAGCCAAGACATTGTTTAAGAAGGAGGTGAGAGCACAGGCTCTACTAAGATCTACACACTTTATAAAGGTACAGTAACTAAGATGGTTGGAACAGGATGGACGAGCTAATGTTACTGAATAGAGAGCTTTGACATAAACCCAGATGTGACATATAAGTGACATTTAAATTAGTAGGAACAATTGGTTGTCTGTATAAGACAAAAATGAAATCAAACTGTGTCCTGACATCATACCCAAAGTCTGGGTCAGTTAGGTTAAGTAAATGTGAAAAGCAACACTTCACAGTTTAAAAATTAACACAGAATATATTTATAACAACAGAGTAAAATAGGTTTCTTAAACCAACAAAGAAGGCACTAAGGAAGTACTAGACTTTTTGAAAAAATATTGCTAATATTGATCTCATTAAAATGTAAAATTTCTGTTCACCAAAGAACACTGAGAAAAGAAAGAAAGAAAATATAAGCCATATACTGGAAGAAGATATTTATAACACATACAATGAACAAATATATGTATGTATGTAAAACTCTTATGACTCAACAAAAGACAATAGGAAATCAGGAAAAATACATGAAAAAATATTGCTCAGAAGAGGAAACAAATGGCAAATGAATATTCAAAAAAATGCCAACCTTACTGGTAATTAGGGACTTGCACACTAAAACACAATTGGATGTCACTAGATTGGGAAAAATAAGAAAGTCTGATGATTGCAATCATTAGCAAGAATGTGGATTAAGAGTAACTCATACCCTGCAGGTGGGAGTGTACATTGTTAGAACTAGTTAAAACCGCTTGGCATTATCTCGTAAAGTGAAGGTTAAGTCCCCCTATGACTCAGTTCTTCCTCTCCCAGATGCAGAGCCTAGAGATGCTTTGACATATCTGTATCAGGAGCCACAAATAAGAACATTTGTAGCAACAGTGTTGGTAATAGAGAGAACTGGAAATGACTGAAATATCTGTCTCCAGAAGAACACATATGTCTATGGTGACATATTCAGATACTGGAACGCTATACAGTGGTGAAGGTGAGTGAACTATGCTCCGGGCATCAACAAGATCTCAAAATTACAGTACTGAATGGAAAAAAAAAAGCAAATTACTAAAGAATACATACAGCAGGGTGCCACTTATATAAAGTTCAAAATTTTACAGATACATTCAGTGGTGTATGTAAGTGGAAGCGGTATGGTCCACTCCTGGTGCAGGCAATGAAAAGGTGAGATATTTGTAAAGAAATTTTAAGCAATAATAAAAACAGACTCAATCTGCTGCTGCTTATCCTTATGCATCAGCGATTCTGAACAATATTATTGATGAAACCCTCCTCCCCACAAAGACAACTACTTCCAGTCCCCACACTTGGTCTTGGTACACAACTGAGCACACTGTTTAGAGACATTTTATTTTTGCAGTAAAAAAAAGTATCATGAGTAGCAATGGGATGACGAAAGTTCATCTGAGTGGTTTATCTTGGAGAGCGAGACAAGGATACAGTTGGGGACCAGCAGATGCTTCCAAAGGTATGCCTTACATTCTATTTTTAAAACCAAATGATTGGTGTATGGCTACTTATCACATTTTTAATATTAAGTATTTGTTATGGTTATATCTTCTGCTCTGTGTTATGAAATATTCCACCCTCGAGAGAAAATTGAAAATGCCACATCAGGGGGAGGGCCGGGATTGGAGAAGACTCACTCTGGATGCACTGCTGCTGCGGCTGCTGCTGCTAAGTTGCTTCAGTCGTGTCCGACTCTGTGCGACCCCATAGACGGCAGCCCACCAGGCTCCCCCGTCCCTGGGATTCTCCAGGCAAGAACACTGGAGTAGGTTGCCATTTCCTTCTCCAATGCATGAAAGTGAAACGTGAAAGTGAAGTCGTGTCCGACTCTTCGAGACCCCATGGACTGCAGCCTACCAGGCTCCTCCGTCCAGGGGATTTTCCAGGCAAGAGTACTGGAGTGGGGTGCCATTGCCTTCTCCACTGGATACACTGGAAACTGCGAACTCAAGAAAGAATAAAAGGACCACGGTTGACCAGAAAACGATGAGGAGCCATGTTGGGGGGGGTTGAATTGAGGGGAAAGCCATGAGTACGGGTGAGGCTTCCAGGAAGCAGGTGGGCAGAGAGAAGACGGTGGGGTCATGGCCAAGGGCCCAAAGCACTGAGCCTCAGGAGAAAGAAGAGCTCTTTCTTTGAACAGAAAGAGCAGTGAGAGGAAAGCAGGTCCTAAAAGCTGGGGTGGGCTGGGCAGCAGGACAAAACCGGCGGAGATCCGCCTTAGGTTTACCAGGGGGCCAGGGAGGACCTCGTCCACCGCATTCTGTGCAGAAGCGGCAGCACCAGATCGCTGTGGAGGAGGAAGTGACTCAGAGGAAGGGAAATGAGGGTGGGGCATCCAGACAGCTCTCAAGAAGTTTGGCTGACAGATGAGGAGCGGCAGCTGGGAAGAGACTCGGAGTCAAGGAGGGATTTTATTCAATTTTTTAAATGTTTGTTTAAAAAAACTCCCAGTCTGGTTTAACCCCACTAGGGCAGAGAGTGTCTTTGGGCAACTGGCAGCTGTAAGCCCAGCAGGTGTCCGCTGGAGTCGAAGCAGGGGGTTCAGTGGCATTTCGAGGAGGGGCCGGCTGACTGCCCTGGTGGGGAGAAGTGTATCATTACTGACTGTTCAGAATTGCTGCTAGCTGGAGATGGTGAAAGGTAAGAGAAAGCAAACCACATTTAGTCATTTATATGCAGTTTTAAAAATTTTCTACAGACTGTGCACCCCTACCTTTCTACAGACTGCTCCTGGCACTCAGCCCTTGGTACGTGCCACCAATGGGAGTGATCAGGTTTGAGTCTCCAGACCCCAGGTGCACACCCTGGCTCCTTCACATTCCAGCCAACTGGTCTAGGCAGGTTCCCTCTTTGAGCCCCTGGGCTTACTGTATTGAGGCCCTCCCTTAGGGTATTTTTGAGGATGGAATGAGAGAACAGGAAAGCACCAAGTGCCCAGCACACAGTGGGTGCTTACTAAGTGTCCTTTTGTAGTCAGGGAACAGAGAAGATAGTGATTGGTATTGCTCCAGCCCTCAGTGGAGGAGCAAGGCCCAGTGCAAGCCTGTGGTGGATCCTTGAGGGGCTGAGTGGAGGCAAGTAGCCTGGATCTACCCCTTGCAAGTTGGCTGGGTGTGTAGCTAATTCGTCCCACCCCCCAGTGGCTGGCTGTCTGCAAAGGCCTCCCCATAGCCCCAGATGCCAGGCCTGCATTTTGCCCTGCCCTCCTGGTGGGTCCCTGAGGACCCGTGGCCTCCTGGGCCGCAGGGGGCAGTTGTCATGGGGATGCAGGGCCTGCTGCAGCTGCCTGCTTAGCAACGGGACTCCCAGGCCAGTTACCATGGCAACAACATCTACTAGGCGATCACTGATGGGGATGGGAACGGATTCCCTGCCCTTTTCTGAGGACTTTCCCCTCTGGAGTGCGGGCAACACGGCAATCCTCCGCCACCACCATGTGGCCCTGGGGAATTTGCTTTCCAGACTCAGATCGCTGCCTCTCTCCTACACCACAAGGTACAACTCTGAGGGCCCTTGGGACCCTCTTCAGCAAGGGGTGGAGGAAGCAGCCCTGAGGGTCTTCTCAGAGGGTCTGGAGTCAGGCACCCCCTCCAGCACCCACAGTCGGGAGTGCCATGTCACACCTCCTTACAGTGAGGCCTCTCTGGTTCCCCAACTCCTGCAAGAACCCAGCAGCTGTGTTGCCTCCTTGGCTACTCTAACATGCAACCTTCTGCCCTGGCCATGACACCCTCCTCCCAGCCTGGTAACATTTTGTGACCCATCTGATCAGGCTGAGATGGCATCTCCCTCTTCAGGATCTCACTGGAGTTCATGTGCACACTATCCTTCTCCAGGCAGCACCAAGGAGTCCCAGGACAGCCCCCACAGCTGGGGTGGGAAGGACCTCAGTCAGGGTCTCATGCCTACACTAGCCAAGGACACACGCTTTCTCTCTCACCAGCCCACCAACAGTGCACACTTCTGTCCATAGCCAGACCTCACACTCTCTCACAGCTCTGCTCCCCGCCCCCTGATCTTGGGGGCACAGTCTTGTGCGTACAAGCACACCTTGCTCTAGGGACAGTGTCCCACTGCCCTCCACGGCCAGGCTCCTGAGGCTTCAGAATCCACGCTGCACCCCGCATCCCTTGCCCCTAGAAGAAGGCAGCATCTGCTGGAATTTTTTTATTTAAATAAAATATACAACTCGGTGCATTTACCGTTTTCTGTTTTGAAAGTGGAAGATTTGAAAATTGCTTGTGAGAGATGGGGGATGGAAGGGTCCACTGACCAGACCTGGCTTTCCCACTCTCTGGAGTGGCTGGGCTGAGTCAGAGCTTTCATAAACTGCGTGTGTATCTGTGTCTCTGTATGTGTGTGGAGGGTGGTGAGACCAAGTCCTGGTGGCTAGGAGGGTCCTCACTACTCACAGCCCTGCACCCCCCACTATCCCTATCCCCTCCCCACCCCCTGCCACCTCCAGGTCTAGGCCGAGTTTGGATCCAGTCCTGCCCTCCTTGTGGGGCACAGGTAGGTGCCAAACTTCTATGAGCAGCACTCATAGAAGGTGCTGCTACGTGCAGCCCTGAAAACTCAGGGGGCCTTCTTCTGCCCAGTAGAGACCAAGGCTAGGTGGCTCTTCTGAAGACCCCAGGACCCTTCCCCCTTTTCTTTCCTGGATTATTGCCTCACACCCCGTGACCCATCTATAGAGAAATTTTGTCCACATCCCAGGACAAAGCCTGATCTCGCCAACATTCTGGCTTAAGAATGTGGAGGAGTGTTTCAGATGGACAAGGCAACATCAGCCCCTCTTATTATTCAGGCCTTGGCAGCCGAACCTCTTCTCCCACTTTAGGCAGTGGAGGTACCGCTAACCATGGCTCTGAGCTGTTTTCACAATGGCCTCCACTTTGGACCTGCTTCTGGCTCCTGGTTGCCTTCAGAATCCAAGTCAGTTCCCTTAGCCTATCACACAAGGCTTCCTTCTGACCACAGCTTCTAGATCTCTTCCCAAACCCCCTGACTCCACAACTCCACATCCACCTCAGTCATTTCCCCACTGTGCACACCATCTGACTCCTTGCCCCCTCCTTCCCTCCCTCTAACTTTCCCACACCTGGAGGCCTGGCTCAAGCCCACCACTGGCCACACACCTTCCTTAGACCCTTAGAAAATTCCAGCTACCTCCTGTGTCCTGAGATTGTAAGTCCTGGAGCAGCAGCCAAAGCTCCTCGGGATCTCACCATAGCTCACTGGGGCAAGGTGCTGGGCACATGAGAAGCAGAAGAAACATGATTTATTGAGCACCTCCTATGCTATGTGCCAGGTGCTGGGCTGGGCATGTCACGTGTGCTACAGTTCTCATCTGGTCCTCATAGGTCCTTGTGAGGTGTACCACGAGTACTTCCATTTTACAGACGGTTAACAGAAAGCTCAGATGAGCTAAGAAAGCTCAGAAAGCTAAGAAGTGGTAGGTCTGGGATTGAAATCCAGGTCTGATTACCTCCAAAATGTGGTTTCTTCCCTCTATACCCTGCATGGGTGTCAAATTCAGCTCCTGTCAACACAATTTTCTAATGAAAGGAACATCAGCTTTAGCCTAAGGTAGGCCTAGATTACAATCTCAGATCAGTCCCAGCTCTGCCACTTGTAATTATCCGATTCTGGAACAATGACTAATACTCGGTTTCCTCGTCTGTGAAATGGGAAGAATCAAAGTAGCTACACCTCCTTCAATTTGTAAAATTGAAGCAGTTAATATGTGTAAAGTGCTAAACCAGTGCTTGGCACAGAGCAGACTCAATAAATAGAAGCTTCCCTCCCCTCCCATTCTACAGATGGGAAAACTGAGGGCCGCAGAGGTGATGGGATGTGCTTGAGGCCCTGCAGGGTAGGAGAGGCATGGCCTGGAGTCTTCCGCTTCCATGAGGGAAGGTTGGGCTGGGGCTGAATTTGAGACCAGAGATGGGGAGAGAGGAGGCCTGCCGAGAGGCCCTGGGGTCTTCTTCCCTGAGGACTGGAGAAGATACTTCCCCCAGGCCCTGTGGTGCCCAGCCTGCGGGCCAAGGCAGGTTACTGGATGGAAGGTGACCTGGGTGTCCTGGCAACATGGGGTTAAACTAGATTGCACACACATGTGCACATGTGTGAGTGGCTATCTACATGGCTCTACAGAGCGCTACATAGCTATACATATACACATCTTACATACATATACATATACATCTTGCTAAATTTGCAGTAGAAAAAAATGCAAGACTCTCAGGACCCTGACCCATTTGTCCCCAGGACTCAGGCAACTGAGGCTCCCTAGGAACAAACTCATGGGCAGCCCTTCCTGGAGGAACGGAGATGACTCCCAGCAGAGTGGGGCTCCAGGTTCACAGCTAAGGGCCTAGTGGTGGCTACTGCCCTAAAATGAATACAATGACCGGTCTGCGCTAGGACCCCCAAACATGGGTCATCCCCCCCCCTGCCAAGCCCCAGAGACCCCACCTGCCTTCCTCTGGCTTTTATACTTGGGCCCTGCCTGCTCCCCTCCCCCCTCCCTCCCTCTAGTGCTGAGTATTAAAATAGTCTATAAAAGCAAGTGACCAAAAATCTATAGCTCTAAGAATACCTGGTTATTTTCTGCTGTCTTTTGTTTTTCTGGTGTGGATTTTTTTAATGATAATTATTATTGTTATTGGTATATCTCCTAATCACAGTTAAACCTGAAGGAAAAAAGAAGGGAGAAAAAGAAAAAATAGAGGAGAGGAGGAGGGAGGGGACGCAGCTCATAGGTTGGACGGCAGTTTGGAGCGCACCGGCTCAGACCTGGCCCCAGGTTCCCTCTGGGGAGCAGCAGTCAGAGGGGGCCCCCCAGAAGAAGTGGCTCTTGCCCCAAATAAAGAAAGAGGGGGTGGCAAAGAACCTGAGGATGTCTTCCGAGGCAGAGTGACGTGCTGGCCAGGGACGGCACCATAGGGCCTCCCGGGGAGACCGAGGCCCCCGCTACCCCCGCTGCCGCCCCCGCCTCTGGGAAAGAGAGGGAAGGCTGCCACCGACTCCCCAGAGGAGTGCGGGGAGGCTCTGCGGAGAGTCTGCGCCCCGTCCTGGGGGAGGGCCGGCTGAGAGGCTGAGATGAGCTTGAGGTCCTGGGTCAGGCGACCAGGGGTGAGGGGCGGCGTGCCCCGGCGCTGGGGGACCTGCGGCGGCGGGGGGCTGGATGCAGGGGGCAGGAGCAGGGATCCGTGGGAGCCAGAGGCCCGGGGCGGGGCACTTGGGAAAGTTCTTGGAGGGCCCGGGCTGTGGCCAGGAGGGCTGGGCCCTCCTCGGGGGGTGAAGGCGACAGGAGAAGCCCCCCCTGAGGCCCCTGCCACCAAGGACAGCCGCTCAGGC
>NW_011495077.1:3458232-3458861 GCF_000754665.1 Bison bison bison | reverse complement strand
GCCCCCTGCCCCCAGGGCCAGCCGCTCAGGCTGCCGCGGGGGTGTCTCTGGCGTACTCGGCGGGCCGGCGGCCAGCCCGGGGGACAGCTCCCCGGGAGGCTGGCCCAGCTGCCCGGGGCTGGACGACGGGGACCTGGCCGACGGCGGGGGCGGCAGGAAGGGCTCCGCGAGTCCCAGGCCTCCCCGGGCCCCCGGCAGCGGGGGCGGCGGCTGGCTGGCCTGCGGGGAGCGGGCGCCCGGCTGCAGCGGGGTGAGCAGGGGCGAGTCGGACGAGGACAGGGAGCCCCCCAGCGCCTTGTGGAAGTGGCCGAACCCGGCGGTGGCGGCGGCGGCGGCGGTGGAAGGCGTGGGCGCTGGGGAGGAGCCGCGACCCCTGGCGGCGGGGAGGAGCTGGACGAGGGGAGGGAGCGGGCTCAGACCGGCCGGCGCGGAGAATCCAGCCAGTTGTTGGATGTGAAAGGAGGAGGAAGACGGCGTGTCCACCTGGGACGGGCTGCTGGCGGGCGAGGCGGAGCCCAGCGCCGATGGGATCAGAGACTGCAGCCGCTTCAGGTGCCGGGGCGTCTGCCCGGCCCCGAGGCCGCCGAGCCCGGGCCCCGGGGGAGGCCGGAAGATGGCAGCCGGCAGGC
>NW_011495077.1:3454856-3457744 GCF_000754665.1 Bison bison bison | reverse complement strand
CATTGAAGTTGTCCACGCTCAGCGAGTAGAGGCGGCAGTAGGTGTCAGCCCTCACGCTGGCTGTGCGTCGGCCCCGCGTCAGCAGGCAGATTTCTGCCAGGATATCAGGAGTCAGTGGCCTCCCAGCAGATTCCACAGAACCCCACCACCACCCCGTCCCACCCTGACCTGGGCCCTGCTGCTGGGACAGAAGCTTGACAGGCTCACAAGGCCCCATCCCCAGGCTGTGACCCCTTCGGATGCCAGCCTGCAACCAAATGGGTACCAGACTAACTCCCATCTCTGGAACCACCCCTGTATGAGGAAAGGGCAACCCACTCCAGTTTTCTTGCCTGGGAAATCCCATCATGGACAGAGGAGCCTGTCAGGCTACAGTCCATGGGTTGAAAAGAGTCGGATAGCATGCGCCAGCCTCACAGACACCCACTCCCAGGCAGTGGCGTGAGGGTCTGTGATGTCATTCTTGGTGACTCCCCAACTCATTCCCCTGTCCCCCCAGGACCCCTTAGCTGCTTCACCTCCAAAATAAGAGCCATCTGCCAGCTTGGTCTCCTTGTTGCCCTTGGTGAGCACGCTGACCACCCCGTGCTGAATGAAGTACATCTTCTTGCCAATGGTGCCTTCGCGGATGATGTAGTCCCCAGGCTGGAAGACCTCGAAGCGCAGCTTGGTCAGCATGGAGGTCACAAAGTTGGGATCCGCGTTGGCAAACAGTGGCATGGAGGCCACCAGCTTTCTGCAGTTAAAGTTGATGATCTCCTGCTCCCAAGATGGGGTGAATTGAGAAAGGGAGGCGGAGGTGAGGGGAACCGCCCAGCAGGAAGGCCTGGCTCCCCTCCCGAGCCACCAAGCTCACCTCCCGCAGTGGCTCGCTCAGCTCGCCCAGGATGCTCTCCTCGTCGAACATCTTGCCCTGGTAGCGGTGCTCGTAGTAGTCATGGATGCGCTGGCGGGTGTCGGGCGGGAGCTTGTGGAAGGACATGTACTGCTCCACCTGCTTGTACTGAGTGCCAGGAGAGAGAGAGTGTCACCTCCTAGCCAGCCAGTCTGACCGCCCCAGCTGGCACCACGCTGTCTCGGCTGCTGGTGACTAGAGCCAGCATGGCTCCCGTGGGCCTTTTTGGCTGACCTTTGAGAGTGAGGGCCTCAGCGTGGATGTGGCCCTGACTCCCAGCCACTTGGGGTAGAGGAGGGGCACTAGAGCACCCAGTCTTCACCATGTTCAATACAATGATTCCTCTAAAGGTCAGTCTCCTCTATGTCACACTGTGGACAGCGCGGCCTCGCTCACAGACTCTAGAAGGAGCTGTTTCCCAGCAGTTGTAACAAACTGGCAGAGGCAGCGGAATGGGCTGCATTAGAGGTTTGGAGGGGTTGGAGACTGAAGGCAGGATGCCTGACGCATCAGGTGGAGCATGTGTCCAACCATGGGCTCCGGTGAGGCTGAGTCTTTGCTTAAAGAGCAACTCCAGCTAGGCCTACCAGCTGGAGGGAGGGGCTGGGTAGAGAAGGGATGTTAAGTAAAGGTTTAGGGACAAAAGATTGTGAACCTAAGTGCCCAGGACTTAACCAACAAAGAAACGCTCCTGCCCCTGGCCCCCCGGGGTGATGGGTGGGTGCCGCTCCAGCCACCCCTGGATTGTGGGTGGAGAGTGGGGATCCTCAGGTGCATAGCTGGGATAGGAGGCACAATTAGGCAAGAAACAGATGTTCCCACAGGGGGATGTAAGGGAAGTCCCTGTACCCCAGGAACCATCAGAAATAGGATGTACTAGCGCTCCAAAGAGGTGGGGACACAGTGCTGCGACAGAGCAATGACAAGAAGGAGGTGATGTTCCCTAAGGTTCTTCCAAGTGCCGTGACCCAGGCGGGAGCCAGCTGGGATGAAGGAGAAGGAGCTGATGACAGGGCAGCCGCTACCAGGCACCAAAGATGGCTCCCAGATTCTGGCCTGGGCGTCTGCACTACTGTATCCACTAAGAAGACAGGCATGAGGGGAGGTTGGAGTGGAGAAGGCTGGAGAATGTTCTTATCTTGGACGTGATGAGGGTGAGGTCCAAAGAGGCATCAAGTAGTGTGGGGCTTAAGAAGGAGCTGGGGGCTGATTATACTATTTGGGTCCCACTGCAGTGAGATGGACACAGAACATGGGGTGGGGTGGGAAGACAGCAGCCCCTAAGAAAACTGGAGAGAGAGAAGCAGAGATTTGGGCCCACGCCACCAGGCGCCCAGCGTGGGATGACTGAGAAGATGAGCCAGCCAAGGAGAGTGGGGAAACGAGCAGAGAGCACGCGGTTGTGCAAACAAATACGAAGCCCAGCAGGGAGTCATAACTGTCAGGGGCCAAGCAAGACAAGGACCCCACAGGACCCGCTGGCTTTAGCAACACAGAGGGCACAGATGACCTCAGACTCAGCAGGCTGAGAGAAGGGCAGATTCAGCATCCGCAAACAATGCAAGTTGGGTTGGTTGCATGGTGCATTGGTTGGTTTTAGGAATTTGTCCATGAGAAAGAGGCAGAGAGCAGAAAAGATAGCAGCCGAAGCCGAATGATGGTGGATGGACAGACATTTTTAAGAAGGGAGAGATGGGGCAAGTGTCAGTGCTGGTGTGAGGGCCCTGGAGAGGAGGAGGCCTGAGGGGACTGTGGACACAGCATAGGGGGCCAGGTGGGAAAGGGGCCCTCAGGCAAGAGACACAGGCCCCCATTACAGCAGGAGGAAAGGGGGTACAGATAAAAGATGTTAGAGGTGTTTTAAGGCTGGGAGCTGAGCGTCCCCTAAGAGGAGTCCCCCACTCTGTCGCCCACCCAGGGAGCCCCCATCAGAAGGGGCTGGACCCATGGAAGCCCCGTGCCTGTCAGCCTGTGCTCCCTGTGGGAAGGAGCG
>NW_011495077.1:3440853-3454756 GCF_000754665.1 Bison bison bison | reverse complement strand
TGTCCCTGCTGACCTTCTCCTGGTACTGACGCCGGGAGGAGTCCAGGGACTGGATGAGGGCGGTGGCATGGCCGATGAACATGGCGTAGCAGGTGGCACCCACAATCATGCTGAGCATGGTGAGCCAGACGTCCGACATGCCCACCGGGGCCTGCCGGCCATACCCGATGCACAGCATATGGCTCATGGCCTTGAAGAGGGCGTAGGAGTACTGCTTTCCCCAGGAGTTGTTCTGTGGACAGATGCACAGGTGGGCAGATGGGGAAGGGGTAGGCCAAGGAGAGGCAGGCCCTTCTCTCCAGCACCTAGAAAAGCCACACCCCTCCCCCAGCCTAACCCCCAGTAGCTGGGGCCCAGGCTCCCAACCTTGCTGTCAGCTGAAAACCTTGGTTGAGGAGCGAGGAGGCTCGGCAGCCCGGGGTGACCAAATGAATCCCTCACCTAGGCCATTCTCTGGCAAGGCAGGGAAGGCAGGGCTCAGATTGGGAGTCCCAGCAAAAGAATGGGCTCAGCCTAGCCCCTGGCTGACGTCTCAGCCCCTGGGGCAGCCTGGAGTCTCCCCAGTAGCCAGGGCTCCCGGCTGGGCCACCCCGCTGTCCTGCACTTGCTGAAGCAGCTCCATCCCTCCCACCAAGCTACTGCCAAGTGAAGCCCATTTCCCCACTGACCTCAATTATAAAACCAGATATGCTTCCCCTGGGGGGACAAGCTCAGGCAGACTGAGCCAAAAACACTGTCCTCATTTTGGGTGAGCAAAGTTAAAGAGCTGCTGAGCTAAGGTGCCTCCTGTGTGAACCCAGCCTGCATCCAGCCAGGGCTGCGCCGCTTGTTACCCTCCCCTACCCCAAAGGTGGATGGTCGGAAACCCACACAATGCTGGGGGCGGGAGGACAGAGAAAGGGAGCGAGGCTCCTGGCTATTTTTGTCTGCAAAGCCAGTCCGTGTCTCAAGGAAGGCTCAGTGTGGGAACACTGGGCTTGGAAGGGCCACCTCCTAAATTTAGTGCCTGTGTGGGCCTGTCACCCACACACAGAGCAGAGTTAACTGCCCCAAATGAGGGGGCCACCAGGTGGTGACACCCCATGTCCCCAGTGCTCTCTGCCCACAAGGCGGGTGCATTAGCATTGATGTGGAAATCAACCCTCACGCATGACCCCCAGACTCTTGCCCAGAGCCCTAAGCACTACAGAGGTCACCAAGATTATTTCCAGCACCTGGAGGGAGGCACAGGAGCTGCCAAGTTCAAGGTCACTTTGACCATCCTGGACAGAGCTGAGCTAGTCTTGGGGTTCTCAGTTCAGACAAGGGTGGGAGGTCTGCAGGGCTGATGATCTTCAGGGGTGGAGGGGCCCTGGGCTCCCGGCCTGGGGGACAGGGTTGGGGGGGCAGCCCCCACTTGCCTCCAACCAGGGCTTCCGGCCTTACTGCTAAGCCTCTGGGGACCCAGAAATTCGATCCATTTGGCCAATTCATTTACACTTAACTCATCAAAATGCTGAAAGATGCCTCAGGGTCTCTTTCACCTCTTTCAAAGCCAGTTTTCCCACCCCTGGGGTCCCTAGAGACCAAACCAAACTAACGGATTGAGAGGAGGAGGCGAGGGTTCCCAGAGCCAGAGAAAGGCTCACAGGTCCAGGGGATCCTCCATCCTGCCTGGAGCTCACCCTGTCCCTGGGAGGCTGGGGGACCCTGCCCCATGGCTCTTCTCACCCACCCACAGGGTTGGAGGGGGGAGGGAGATCAGGCTCCATCTAACCAGCCTTCTCTGCTCAGGACCCCCACGCGTAACCAGAGTGTGCGTCTATGGGGCAGGGAAAGGAGGGGGGTGAGAAGGGGCAAGGAGGCAGAAAGGCAGCCCTGGGCTGCTGCTGCAGCAGAAAGCGGCAGCCACATGAGATCTGGGGTCTTTGTGGGCTGCCCACAGCGCCCCTCCCTGGCTTCTCTTTCCTAGGCTGTTAAAGGTTGTTCTGCCCCTGGGAGCAGACGTGTAAGAGGGCAGGAGCCACCAGCCCGGCCTTCTCGCACCTGGTATAATCTGAGGGAGATCAGGTCTTAGTCTCCCTGGTGCTGTTGGGGCCCTGGGGAAGCTTGGTGGAGGCTCTAAGGTGGCAGCGGCAGCAGCAGGGAGGCGGGGGCGCCGCCCTAACCAGCACTCGGTGGAAGGTCCTGCATGCCGCGACTCAAGGGCCCCACACGGGGTCTGCTCTGGCCGGGGCACCGTCCTCAGTCCCCCCCACAGCCGGGCCGGTGCTCACCACCATATTGTTGATGGACACCCAGCAGTCGTCGGGGAAGTCCTGCAGCATGGGCACCAGGAACTGCAGACAGCCGTCCCAGTGGCAGAGCAGCAGCATCATGCCAATGAGGTTGACGATGCGCACCACAGCACTCGCCAGGTCGTAGGTCATGTGAAAGATCTGCGGGCAGAGGGGAGAGAGTGGCCCACTGGGCAGTGGGTGGGGGGGCTGGCCTGGTCCCAGACCTGGCAGATCCCGCAGCTGTTTGCAGCCCCCCGCTGCTCTGCACACATGGGGCGGTGCGCCCAGCTTGGTGCATGCCTCAGCCGTGACGAGGAGAGAAGGCATCAGGCCAGACACTGGGAGAAGCAGCCTGCAGGCAGTGGGGCCCCAGAGGGATGCCATCTGGGATCCGCATGGATGCCGAGTACCTCCCATGGGGCGTCCAGCTGCCCAGGCCAGACACATGAAGGGAGGGCCTGCGGGGTCCATGAGGCCCAAAGTGGGCAGAGAGACTGCTTCCTCAGCTTGCATGGGCTGTGAGGACAACACGCAGAAGAGCCAGCCCGCCAGAGGCTTCTCAGGGGACCACCGTGGGTGGTCAGGCCAGGCAAATGGTATTTCCCTAAATCCGTCACTGGTCTCTCAGTAGACCCCAGGGAAAGCGGGCTCTGCCTAAGGCAGCCACGGAACTGAGGGGGAGCCGTATCGACACACAGGCTCCAAGTTCCCACAGTCCTTGATCCCAGACCCCACTCCTGCCCGCTTCCTAGCTGTGTGACCTTGAGAAAGTCCCTGAACCTCTCTGATCCTTTTTGCCTCATCTGGAAAATGCAATATAACTTCTTAACTTTGAGTGGGTTGTCAAAAAGATTAAATTATACATATAAAGTGCTTAGTACTAGGTATGGAAGTATTCAATAAATTGCAAACCATTATTAATTGATAAGTTGTTAATAATTAATCCTTCTGATGAGTTAATATGTATGAGAAGTAATACTTTCCTGTACAGTTTAATAAAATACAGCAGCCTCAACCCCAGCCCACGTCAGCCTCAACGCCAGCCCACCTAGCCCCCAGAGGGGCCCCAGGCCATCCCCAGGTGGATGGCCACCCATCCATCCCTATTCCTGTGGCTCCAAAGTGAGGGGCTGAAGTGTGGCTGGGCAGGCCCGAGGGGCACATTCCAGCACCCCTGCCCCATCCCCTCCTCCCAGAGCTGCCTCTTGGCCCAGTTTCAGCAGGGGTCATCCTGGAGACAGGATGGTGAGGGGACAGAGGTGGAAGGAAGTCTAGAGGGAAGCTTCTGGAAGTTCTGACCTTGCCTCTGGCCTGGGAGACTTTGGGGGTGCCCCACCCAGAGTTCTGGTCCCTCCATGTGACTCCCAGGTAGACAGCCTTCCTGGAGAGGGGCTTTGGGCAAAAACTGGAGACTTGTCAAATGCCACAGAGAGCTAGTTCAAGTCCATTTCAGATGGGGGAAACTGAGACCTCAAGAAACAGACTCTAGATATTTCAACCCCTGGCTAGTGGTCTTTTAGTAACAGCCCCGTAGCTGGTGGTAGGATATTCTGATACTTGAGACCTTAGTTTTGCTTTCTTTTTTAAAAAAAATTATTATTCTTTTCGGCCGTGGTGGGTCTTCGTTGCTGCGCGGGCTTTTCTCTCCAGTTGTGACGAGCAGGGGCTCCTCTCCAGTTGTGGCACTCGGGCTTCTTGCTGCAGTGGCTTCTCTTGTTGCGGAGCGCAGGCTCCAGGCGCACGGACTTCGGTAGCTACAGTGCACAGGCTCAGTGGTTGTGGCTCCCGGGCTCTAGAGCACAGGCTCATAGAGTTGCGGTGCATGGCCTTAGTGGCTCCACAGCATGTGGTATCTTTCCAGACCAGGGATCAAACCTGTGTCTACTGCATTGGCAGGTGGATTCTTTACCACTGAGCTACCAGGGAAGCCTCTTAGTTTCCCCTTCTGAAATGTGGGCTTAGCCTGGGTCTTGGTCTGGAGAAACCGAAGATGAATACGTCTTGTCCATCACCCCCTGGGTTGTGCCCACCTGTGGCCCCCTTAGTAGCATGACTCTGGATGTACCAGCTGAAAAGACGAAACAGAACTTGGACAGTTTCATGAACCATGGCAGCTCTAGCTTGTCCCATCGCCCCTTACATCCCTGGGACAGAGGGACAGTAACACTGTACCTGCCGGGAGGCACCCAGTCCCTCATTCATCATCTCTTTCAAACTCACAACAACACTTTGCTGAAGATGTTAACCCATTTACACCCAGGCTCAGAGAAGTAAAGGGACTTGCCCTCAGTCATGGTGGCAACAGAAGAGGCAGATTGGAACCCAGGGCTACCTGAAAATTCTTAGACTGGTCCAGGGCAGAAAGGGTGGTTTTCAGTAACTCCATTTTGTAAATAAAGTGAAAATGTTAGTTGCTCAGTTGTGTATGACTCTTTGTGACCCCATGGACTGTAGCCCCCCAGACTCCTCTGTCCATGGGATTTCCCCGGCAAGAATACCGGAGTGGGTTGCCATTCCATTCTCCAGCGGCTCTTCCTGAGTCAGGGGATTGAACTCAGGTCTCCTGCATTGTAAGAAGATTCTTAACCATCTGAGCCACCAGGGAAGCCCTACAATTCAAACCCAAAGTGACCAAGTGATGTGGCCCGATCCACACTGCAAGCTGGACCTCAGGTGTTTCATCCTGGAAGCCTGGCACACAGTGTAATACCATAGACAGAGCTGTGTGCCCAGCAGCCTAGCCCCAGTGGGGCCCATATCCCAGCCCCAGGGCTGTCAGCATGCCGTTGCCTGACTAAGCTGACATATCCCTGTGTAAGGAGAGGTGGGTACTAGAGACCAGGCAGGGCAGGCAGCTCCTGAGGACCAGCGCCCCAGATGCAGCTCCAAGGGAATATTCCACTTATGTCTCTTCAGTACCTGCTTAGGTAAACTCAGTAGCTCCATGACCTTCGACTCACTAACCTTTCACAGTCTTGGTCGATAAGGGTGACACCAGCTCCCCTACTCTGGGGGGAGGGGGAGGGGGAGTGACATGGAACCACCTAGTCTCAGAGATGGCTAGCATCTGTTCTCACCACCCACCACCCCTCAACTACAATAAAGCTATATATCTGCCCTCACTTCTCAGGGTTGTTCAAGAAATTAAACTGGCTAAGAAAGTGCTCCGGGCCATACAGAAACACATAGGAGGTGGAGTGGGGACAGCATCATTACTATTAAGTTCCTTCATTTCCGACTCTTATGAACTGAATATCTGTCTCTCCAAAATCCGTACACTGAAGCCCTAAACCTCAATGTGATGGTATTAGGAAGTGGAGCCTTTGGGAGAGGATTTGGTCATAAGGGTGGGATCCCCATGAATGGAGTTAGTGCCTTTTTAAGAAGAGACATATGAAACAATATATGGCCACCTGAGGACACAGAAAGAGCATGGTTATCTATAAACCAGGAAGTGGGCCCTTACCACAACTTGACTACAACAGCATTCTAATATCCTTCCAGCCTCCAGAACTGTGAAAAATAAATATTTGTTGTCTAAGCCCATCAGCCTGTGGTATCTTGTTCTAATAGCCTGAACCATATACTGCACTGAAGAAAGCCTTGGACCAATTTTAGAAAACATCCCAGACTCTACAGCCTACGATAATGGCTCCTTCCTATGTCTTACTTTGGGTCTTAAAGACCAGATCAAGGTTGGCACATTTTAATGCAATGTCTTTCCTTTTTCTATCATCCTTGTTTTTCTTTTCTTTGTAACTAATTTTCTTCCAAGATCAGGTCCCTGTCTAATCTTGCCTTTATCAGGATCTCAGCAACAAGTACGCAGGACAAGTGGCAGGGTCTCCGGAACTGAGACGTGCTTAAGTGACAAAGGCAAAGGTGAGGAAGACAGTGATGGGGATGATAGGGGCCAGAGGTGCCATGAGGGTGTACGGTGGCATTTGAAAAAGGCCCCACTCTGGGCTTCTCTGGTGGCTCAGACAGTAAAGAATCTGCCTGCAATGCAGGAGACCCAGGTTTGATCCCTGGGTTGTGAAGATCCCCTGGAGAAGGAATGGCTACCCACTCCAGTATTCTTGCCTGGAGAATCCCATGGACAGAGGAACCTGGCGGGCTGCAGTCCATGGGGTCGCAAAGAGTCAGACATGACTGAGCAGCTGAGCATGCACACACTTGGCTTTGCAGAAAGGAAAAAGGTGCTTTTCCCTTCACGTGGCACAGACTCACGTATCCTCATACAAGAGTGTGGTGGTGGTGGTGGTGGCAGTGTGCCTCGTATTGGCTGAAGGGTGCAGGTGCTAGGAGGTCCAGCAGCGGTGGGTAGTGAGAGTTTTGGTGGTGTGAGGGGTACCGTGGATGGCTCTCACACACTAAGCTAGGGGCACCGACATGCAAAGTCTGAGCTTTCTGCAAAGAGCTGGGGGGGCACTTCCATTCAGTCTAAGAGGAGACCCCAGATAGTGGACACTCACCCCTCCCCCAACACTCCACAGCACCCAGGTGTGGTTCCTGAGAGCAAGGCTGAACGTTGCTGGGAGAGGTTGCTAAACACTCGTGTGTCCCCACTGTGAGCTGGGGCCACAGGCCACCTGCAAGTCAGCTGCACTGTGCAAATATTTGTCTTGCTCTTTATACCTCATTAAAACCCCCTTTTATGATGTTAGTTCTGACTCCAGGGATTGAGTGTCTTCATTTTGAGGGCCCCACAAGGCTTGCTAGGCAGGTGGCCTGGGCAATTCCCTCTCCAAGCCTAGCATGGCACTCAAGGGATGCTCCTACTCCTGCTCCCTTCTGCATCTTCTGGACCACAGGGCAGCATGTGTCTCCCACTGCCTCCCACAGTGGGCAAGTGCCTTCTCTGCTCTGAGCCTCAGTTTCCTCATGCCAGCTCCCAGGGCTGTCCTGGGGATCAGCTGGCACACAGGAGGTACTCAGCACATGGTAGTTCCTTTCCTTCCATCTTTTTCCCAGCCCTCAAAACAAAGAGCTGATTTCCTCAGTCCTGGGGAGAGACCAGAAACTGGAGTTTCTGCCAAGGCCTCTTCTTGGTTGAGTTCCCTCCTGAGACTCATTTCCTCCTAGGGAAGAGGGAAAACCTTCTCCCTGTGTCTCTGGAACAAGTGACCACATTAAGGACAGCAGTCCAGGGCCGGAGAGAGTGGATGGTGTGTGTGTGTGTGTGTGTTTCCTGGGTACCAAATGGAGGTGGCTGAGCTGAGCATCATGCTAGGTCCCTTCCTGGGGCTTGTAGAGAAGACCCACTCCCACCCCCCAGGACCATGCCTCTGGGTCATCCTGAACTCCCAATTCTGAGAGAGGTAGAAAAATTGAGCCCCAAAAGGAGAAGATATTTATCAGGGTTTACACGCCCCGGCCTGACCTTCTGCCTCCAGCCCCTCCCACCACTCCAAGATGCTGCCGAGGGAAAGAAGAGGCTTCTGGGATGGGTCACTGGGGTGCTGGGCCCTGCAAGGGAACATCTGAAGGGGGGTAACCATGGTTTCTAACAATAGCCTCTGTGCCTCTAACAAGCTCTCACCTCGGAGGGAGGGAAGAGGCTTGGCTGGAAGAGGTTTGGGAGGAAGATGCTGACCTAGATCACCCAGGATGGAGGCAGAGGCTGGCATCCTCGGAGACAATCGCCCACGCCTGCCAAGCCCCTCCACCTGCCCTGACTCCTAAGAGCCACCCAGGATGGAGGCAGAGGCTGGCATCCTCGGAGACAATCGCCCACGCCTGCCAAGCCCCTCCACCTGCCCTGACTCCTAAGAGCCACCCAGGATGGAGGCAGAGGCTGGCATCCTCGGAGACAATCGCCCACGCCTGCCAAGCCCCTCCACCTGCCCTGACTCCTAAGAGCCACCCAGGATGGAGGCAGAGGCTGGCATCCTCGGAGACAATCGCCCACGCCTGCCAAGCCCCTCCACCTGCCCTGACTCCTAAGAGCCACCCAGGATGGAGGCAGAGGCTGGCATCCTCGGAGACAATCGCCCACGCCTGCCAAGCCCCTCCACCTGCCCTGACTCCTAAGAGCCACCCAGGATGGAGGCAGAGGCTGGCATCCTCGGAGACAATCGCCTGCGCCTGCCAAGCCCCTCCACCTGCCCTGACTCCTAAGAGCAGCTATACTAACATTCAGGACCTCTGGACGGGAGGTTGGCCTGCGCTGGGCTGCGCTGGGCTGGGCTGGCCTGGGCTCGGGGAGGGTCTGAAGGCTGAGGGTCGGGACCCCAGCCTCTCAGAAGCTTTTCCTTCCCCACAGGAGGCCAGCTCCCCAGCCCCCATCCAGGGCCATGACTGTGTCCTCAGGACGACCAGCTAACGTGATCCTCGCCCAGGGAGGTTGGAGGGGGCCTGAGGCCCAGCCTCCGGGAACATCGGAGCACATGTGACCGGTGGGGAAACTGAAGTCCAAAGAAGGGAAGAGATGCGTGTGAGTCACAGTCAGTGGAGAAGACAGAGCCGAGTCTTCCCTGTGAAATACCTCCTTCCTCAGCTCAGCCTGAGATTGGAGGCCTCAGAGGGTCTCCCTGCTGCTTCCTCCCAGCCAAAGTGAAACTGAGAACAGCCCCAGGACTTGGGTAGGCTACTGAGAATCTGGAATCAGGGCTCCCGGGGCCAGCTGGGAAACCCCAATCCAATCCCAGGGGTTTAGTGGGAGCCCTTGGCTAGACAGTGTGCCTGGCAGCCACCAACTCAAAGTAATTTCCTTCCCAGCTGGTCGGCAAGATAAGGGTGTGTGTGTGGATGGGGGGCAGGGAGTCTTCCATCTGGCCTCCCAGGATCTCCCTTCCTGCCCATGAGAGCAGGTAACGTTGTCCAGTTCCAGCCCCGACCTGGGGCCTTTGTTCAGGGTGAGAGCCTGCCTGGCCAGTTTTGGGTAGCCCAGAGGGGAAACAGGCCACGGGCCCACCTTGCCCAGCCACTGGCAACTCAGCCAGCTCTCCCCAGAATACATGGTCCCCAGGGCCCTGGCATAGGTGAGGAGCAAGGTTCGCCCCCAGGGGTCTGGGGCCTGGAGACATGCACTGATGTCAGAGAAGGGAAAGAGCGACGCCTCTGCTTTGTTTTCCCCCATATTCCACAACATGTGGAATCTTAGTTCCCTGACCAGAGGTCGAACCACACCCCCTGCATCTCTGCACTGGGAGTGTAGAATTTTAACTACTGGGCTGCCGGGGAAGTCCTGACTCCTTTGCTTTTAATCCGCAGACTAGCGGTAATTTCAAGACACACAGAACTTCTGGGGTTTCTTGGGGACTGAGGGGCCCCACATGGTTCTGAATTTCCACCTGGGACAGAAACCAAGAGATAAGCCCATCAGGGCATTCCAGGAGGTTCACCTCCATCTTCCCTCGGCAGCCACTCAGAGCTGCCCTGGCCACCACTACCCTGAGCCCCCCCAGGCACTGTCCCCTCTTAGCCCTGAGTTCAGACCCACATGCTAACCCCTCTCTGCACCAAGTCCCCCAGGTTCCTCAAACCCAAACTTCCCAAAGAACTCACCCCACGCTCCTCCCCTCCACTGCCTGCCTCCCCAGTCTGAGCGGGGAGTCTCTCCCAACAGAGGGAGTGGTAACAGACCCAGCCAGCCTCCTTTCAGGCTGCCTGAGAACGTGGGAAGGGCAGGAAACTGGAGTCGGGAGACCTGGGTCAAAATCCTGCCACTGGGCAGCTGACCCCCTCACCCTCGGTTTCCTCTGACAAATATGGATAATAAATCCCGCCCTGCTGAGCTTGTCAGCCAGGTGTGAGGAACCAAAGAAACCATGGACAGAAAGTCTTTAAGAAAAATAAAGACCCTATAGAAGCAGGGGGGTTACAAGAAAATTGAGTGGGGAGGGGCGTCTATTAAACAGTTCTCTGCACCGGGCTTCACACCAAGGGTTTTGCAAACGTTATCTCTTTTAATCCTCGCAACAATCCACTGAGGAAGGGATGACTTACTCCCACTTTGCAGATAAGAGACTGAGGCTTGGGGGTAAGGCTGCCTCTTAGTCAGTCAGCCAGGATTTTAATTCAGGTCTAATTAATCCTAACCCCAAAGCCCACACGCATTTCACCACGCTCTGCAGGGATGTGGACCACACTGCTGGGAGCCAAAAGCGCTAACTGGACCTGATCCGGCTCTGCTAGAGGTCTGCTGTGTGACCTTGGACAAGCCATTGCTTCTTCTATCAGCAGAAATCATGCAAACTTTTCAGCCCAAAGAGAATTCCTGTCATGAAGGGATTCTGCCAGGCTGGTGTAGGCACTTCTGCAGCACAGGTGTTCATGACACCTCTGACCTCAATCTGCCAGTGCCCTAACTATCAGCCATGGGCACTGCTGCCCACAGCCCAGGCTGCTGCAGGGAGTGGGCAGGGGGCGGGGCTTGCTGTCCTGGGCATGGCACTTACGTCCAATCACACAGAGGTTCCAAAGAACAGGAGCCTAACAGTGAGCCGTGGCAAGACATGGCCCTCTGCAGAAGCTTCCCCAGGTGGGGGCCCACGCTGGACCCTGAGCCTGGTACTTCCAGGCTGGCCTGCCTGCTGCTGCCAGCCTATAGCCCTCTCTTGCTCCCATAGATGACTGCATTCAGCCCACAGATGAGTTAGGTTTGTTCGAGATGGTTTTGGCCACTTCGCTGTTTTACAATTTTTATGTAGTCTCTATAGCCAGTGCTCTGCCCAGGGCCCCTAGCAGCCCTTTACAGCTTGTGCTCACACGTCTCCAGAAACGCACCAGGCCTGCATTCCCTACAGCCAGCACTCAAAGCTCTTTATCAGAGGTCTGGCTCCAGGAAACCACTTTGCCTGCTAGCGCTGTCAGTGCCCTGAACCTGTGACTGACTGGTGAAGGAATATAAAACGCCCACCTCCTTTGCCCTGATTGGGACGAGTCCCAGGCGAGCTGCTGCTGCTGTGGTTGTTCAGTCACTAAGTCACGTCTGATTCTGGGACCCCACCAACTGCAGCATGCCAGGCTTCCCTGTCCTTCGTCATCTCCCAAAGTTTGTTCAAATGCATGTCCATCGAGTCGATGATGCCATCCAACCCCCTCATCCTCTGCCACCGCTTCTGCTGCCTGCAAGTTGAGGTCTTGAGGTGTGCTGTGTCCTGTCAGAGAGTGTCCCCTGAGACTTAGCTTGGTGTCAGCCTTGTTTGGCTTCCTTCTTTCCTCTCTATTCCTTTCCTTCCTTCCCCTGTCCCTCTTCTCCAATCTCTTACCAGATTTTCCTAGAAACACTTTCTCCCCCCCTAACACACACACAAATCACCTTATACAAATCCTCACCTGAAGGTCTGCACCAGAAGAGCCCAATCTAAGATAGTTGTCAACAAAATTTGCACCAAAATCCCCATTTCTGCTTCTTATGATAGATCTGTAGATCTAGAAACCTGGGCCCATACCATTTGGCTGCAGTGGCCAGAGATGAGCAGAAGTGCCTGATACAGATGGAAGATATGCTCTCCAGTTTTCCCCAGTCCACCACACTCCCTATTGTCCTTCAAATGGCCATTTTCATATGTTCTGCCAGGCTTATGAGTTTTCAGACCCCACAATAAAGTGCAGTGATTAACAGTACAAGCTATGGAGTCTAGATTTACCAATTAATAATTCTGTGACATTATATAAATCCCTTCATAAATCCCTTATCTAAATCCCTTCATCTTTCTATATTTCCTCATGTGAAAAATGAGTACTTACATGTACCTATTTGGTACCTTCCATGCTTGAAACTTAAATGGGATACTGCCTGTAAAGTGATTTGTGTAGTATCTAGCACATGGTAAGAAGTCAAGAAATTACTAATATTTGTCCTCTTGGAGGAGATGTGCCTACTACAATCCGACAGCCCATATCCAACTATTTGCTGACCCATCACTCCCCTCGGGGTGGGGAGGTACCTCTCCCCTGAAGAGGTTTGGATCTGAACACTCACCTCTTCCCACTGGTGAATATATCGAATGAGGCGGGAGAGACGCAAGAGGCGCAGGAGGCTGAGGATCTTGGTGAACCGGACAATGCGCAGGGCCCGGGCAGTCTTGTAGACCTCCGAGTCGATGCGTGTCTCCACAATGAGGAAGATGTAGTCCACAGGGATGGAGGAGATGAAATCCACCACAAACCAGCTCTTTAGGTACTTCATCTTAATCCGCTGCGGGTCAAGGATGATCTCTGTGTTGTCCTCCACCACGATCCCTGTGCGGAAGTTGAGGACCAAGTCGATGAGGAAGAACGTGTCCGACACCACGTTGAAGACAATCCATGGTGTGGTGTTCTCATCCTTGAAGAAGGTGATGCCCACAGGAATGATGATCAGGTTTCCTACCATCAGCAGCAGCATGGTCAGGTCCCAGTAAAATCTGCCCAGAGACACACCGGTCAGTCATAGGAGGAGAGAGGGAATGAATGACAGACCCCAAAAGAAAGCTCAAAGAGAGCAAGGGTGGAGAGAGAAGTCTTGAGAGCTTCCAAAGTCCTGCAGGAGATGGGCGCATGGGTACCGGGGCAAGATGTAGTGACTGGCATAGCGAGAGGCTCTTCCTTAGTCATCCTTAGGGATGCTTTCTGCCTGCCTCTCCATGAACTCCCCGATGACAAGCCTCCTACTCCAATCCCTATACCCCAGTGAGAGGCTGAGAAGCAAACTAAATAATGACATCCAGAGAGAGGTGAGAGGCTGTTTTAGCAGCAGAAGTAGTTCACCCCACACCACCCCCAGGCTCAGGCCAGGCTGCTCCATCCTCCCTGATGGTCAACTGTGGCTTGAGACAGGCTGGCAGTCAGACATGCCACAGACCGTGACCAGAGAACAGGGGAGGATCAGACGCACAGCGGGAGTCTGGGAGACTGTGGGCGTGGGATCCAGTCCCAGCTCTGTCACTAACATTGTGTGACATCAGGCCGGTGCCCTCCCCATCTGGGCCTGAGTTTCCCCACTGTGCAATGAGGTCTGCACACTCAGTCCTATAATTCGGATCTGGCCTTCTCCCACACTGGCTCTCAGGGTTGGTGCTGGGGGGCAGGTCTCCTGTTAGTCTATTCCCTACAGTCAGAAAACCTCTGACCATCTCTCTCCCCTAGAGGTTTGCTTCTAACACAGTGGTCAGGAAAGTCAGTGATATCTTCAAATGCAGGCAGGGTTGGTTTTTTTTTTTCTAATATACTTCAACAATTTCATTTTTTCCAACAAATAATTTATACTTAGCAAAGTAGATATTTTTCATGTTCAAGTACACATTTAAATAAACACAGATTGCACAATCAATACATTAATCACAATAAACTATTAGAAATATTTTCTCATTTTTTTTCTTAAAAAGTTTCCTTTAAACATTATTTGGTAGAAGGTACATACACTGTTTCAGTTAACTGGAAGTTTTTGTGATAAAAAACTGTTTTAAACTTTTATGAGAGTTGATGTTGTGTTCCTTTCATCTATACAGCAAAGTGATAGGCAGTGTTACTGGGGGATCTCAAGCACTACTCAGTGCAATGGAATGAGACCGGGGGCTTCCAGCGTCACTTCTCCCAAGGCCTCAAATCAGCTGCTAATACTTCCCGGGGGAGGTGGGGAGGGACCCTCAGGGTGAAGCCTCTGAAAGGTTAAGCAATATGAGGAGGTAAAAACTAACTCACAGGTCTCCTACCTG
>NW_011495077.1:3417758-3440753 GCF_000754665.1 Bison bison bison | reverse complement strand
ACCTGGCCCAAAAAGGGCCCCTAGAGAGTATGAAGTGGAGAAGGCAATGGCACCCCACTCCAGTACTCTTGCCTGGAAAATCCCATGGGCGGAGGAGCCTGGTAGGCTGCAGGCCATGGGGTCGAGAAGAGTCAGACACGACTGAGTGACTTGACTTTCACTTTTCACTTTCATGCATTGGAGAAGGACATGGCAACCCACTCCAGTGTTCTTGCCTGGAGAATCCCAGGGACAGGGGAGCCTGGTGGGCTGCCATCTATGGGGTCGCACAGAGTCGGACACGACTGAAGCGACTTCACAGCAGCAGCAGCAGGGAGTATGAAGGCAGCATAGGAAAGCGTAGACCCTGTGTCTAGAGGCGTGATATGCCCAAGCACCGGCCACTCCAGAGCTGCCCTAAAACAAAAGACTTGCACTGCAGAGCTTTTCTCTCTGCTAGTAATTTAGACAGTTACACAATGACAGATAAAGGTATTATGTTGGGCAGACATAGCCTATCTTCTCCCAAGAGAAATAACAGTTCAGCCATCTTTAATTCTCTACCGCAGGGAAGCCAGGAGGAAGAGAGTGGAGACAGCAGGACAAAACCAAAGTGTCCCTGACTAATGAGGTCAAAGTTTGAAAAAAAATTACTCCACAGCAACTTGTTTTCTTTGTCAGACTCAAAATGATGCTATGAGTCAAGAAGAGGGCAGGGCCTGCTTCAGGGAAGGAGGGCGAGGCGGCTGTCCCATGTCACACAGCCCAGGCAAGTGCGGCTTCCCAAAAGACAGCTTCTGGCCGCTCCTTTGAAAGCCATGTTCTTCAGGGGCTCAAGATGAGACTTCAAGTCAGAGCTTCACTGGGCTAAGGCTTTTCATTCTAAGTCTGGTGCCAAGAGGTCAACTTTGTCTCCTTCCCTGCCCCTCAGCCCACCACCCTTTCATCAGCCCCACTCCCTTATGCCACCTGGGAAAACCCACCCCAGCCTTCACACCCACTCCACAGCACACGGAGCATCCTGCTAATGACTCGTGGGCCCTGCGAGAGTGGTTTCAGCTTCTATGCTGCTTTCAAGCTGTGTACATGCTTCATTCAGCCTTGTGAACTCATTCAAAAACAGCTGCTGACAACTCATTAGTGCCATACACAGGTATCCCCTTTCACACAGGCAGTGTGCAAACACCCCTATATACACATGGTCATTGTTCCTTTTACTTAATCTCTTGGGAAAAACAAAACAAAAAATTGTGACATAGAGGCCATGGAGGGCCCTGTGGCCCTCTGTACATAAAGCTAATAATATACCCAGACTGGAAGAGTTTCTAAAATTAACAGAGCGGGTGCAAGGCGGCTGGGAATGCTGACTTGGGTAGGCCTGCCACTCCAGCAGTTTCTACACTCTCCAAGCTCTAGTTCTCTCAATTACAGCCCAAATTTGAGGCAGTAATTAACAGGAGAATGTTTGCATTTAGTGATCTTCATAAAACCAAATTACACGAGGCAAAAACACCCATTTCCTTGCATTCTGACTAATTGTTTCAATCATGAGTTTCCAGATGCTAAGGGATATTTCTGGTGCCTGATCTGGGCTGGGGTCAGAATACTAGAGCACTTCTTCCCACACACCACTGTTCTGGAGCATCAAAGAGAAACTCAAAGGGCAGCATAATGTGGTAAGAAGAAAGAAGTACAGGCTCTTAGGCCAACCAACTTGAACTTGATTCCTGGTTCCATCATTTACTAGTATGTCATTTAATCTCTCTAAGCCTCAGTTTCCTCATCTGCTGCATGAGGATAATATTAACGAACTAGTGGAACTTTTTAAAGAGTGAAATGAATTGATATTTGTAAAATGCTCTGACCTATGCCTAGCCCATATTTTTAAATGAGTAAATAAGTAATTCAAGTCAACAGGAAAGAGGTGAGGAAGGTAAGTGAAATCTTCCAGGGAAGAGTCAAAGCAAAGCATCTGCTGGAGTGGTGAAAGGGAACTTATAATGGTTCAAGTAGCCAGTGGTGGAAGTCAGGGCCCAAAATATTCCCTGGACAACTGGATGGCAGAATCTATTTAACTCAGCAGAGAGATGCCCTGATCTCAGGGAGCTCATGGTCCAATCAGAGGACAAGGTTTAGACAGAAGACATGTTGGGCAATGATGTAAGAAACCATCTCAGGCAGCCCAGGCATCTGAAAAGGTGGGCTCCTGGGGGCCTAGACGGATGAGGTCATAAAGTGTTCCTGGAAGAGGTAATCGGAGTTGGGCTTTGGGAGCTGACCTTGGCCGTGTACACTATGTTCCTTACTCTTTGCCAGACGATTGCACAGATTTCTGAAGGCTGGGCCGGGTAAGAGCAAAAAAAAAAAAAAAATTTTTTTTTGATGTTCAGCACCACGGACAGCTCCCGGTGTGCCTGCCAGCCCAACCGCACTGGTCTAGCCAGGGGAAGTTGGCAACAGCCTCCACACCTCTCTGGCCCCTCTTCTCCTCCAGTCTTAGTGATCAGAAGCATCTCAAGTGATTCCTTAATGTCCCTGGGCATTTTCATTGGGGACTCCTTGGTGACTGACAACACTCTATTCAAAAAGACCCCAAAACTTGTATATCAAGCACTTGCTAATATTTGGTGCTTTCAATGCATTACTTAATTTATTCCTCACACCAGGACTAATGTGGCTGCTATTATCTGTATTTTATAGATGATGACACTGAGACTCAAGAGAGCAGTATCTCCCCAAGTACACACAGTTAGGAAGGAGCAGACCCCAAATTCAGAGAGGTCAGTGGAACTCCTGAGTCAGACCTCTTGCGAGTTTAGGCACCTCAGCAGAATGTGGGGAGGTGGACAAACCTTTCTGGCATCTTTGCATCACACTGGGGAGGTAAGCCTGCCACAGCAGGTACAGCCCCCACCCCAGAGACAAGAAGGTTGCAAAGAGGTTTCAAGGGGACTCATCCTCCTGACACCAGGACTCCTGAGGTACTTCCTGGATGAGCAAACCAACACAACTTTTGAGTATTAAAAGCACCCCAGTCATCAGCAGCCAGTAGGGCAAGTTGTACCCAACCTGTAAAAAGGAAAACTGAGGTTCACAAAGGAAGGAATAGTAACATTCCAAAGCCTCAAGCTTTATGCCCAATGCTCCCCTGCCCACTCCCACTGGGTGTAGAATCATTCATGAATAAATCTCACAATCCAGACTCTATACATCCATGGTGGCGGGTGGCAGGCCCTGGCAGGGAGGCAATGGATAGCCAGACTCAGGCATGCTGGAGTTGGCAGAAACCTGAATTAGAAGACTTGGTCTCCCCAAAGCCAGACGACCTTCCCCATCCCAGTGTTCTCTAAGTTAAGAGGAAGTCGGAGCCAGCAAGGGAGGGAATGGCCTGTGGGTCGGCTTTGGTGGAGTGGAGTAGTGGTCGGGGGCACATGCAGAAGGAAGGGGGTGGCACAAAGCCCAACAGCCCACTCCATTAATACCTGGAACAGTTCACAGTCTGAGAGGAAGGTTATGGCCTCAGGGGAGCTGAGGGAAGAGAAGACAGGAGGCTCCTGACCCTGAACTCAGAAACTCAAGGGCCAGACCAAGGGCCCTCTTCTTCCCTGGAGGCTGAAGAGGATGCGAAGGGTGATAAAACAGAGGCAGAAGTGGAAGTCCCAGAGCAGGGATGACCTCCTTTAGTTTCTTCTTGTCCACACCTGCCCACGCTTGCCTCTGAGCACATATGTTTTCTCACACGCACACAGACACAAAAACATTTTTGTACACACGCTCTCATCTTTGTACCACTGTTCATAGGGAACAATGGGATGGGGAGGGTCATCGGGCAATTCTGCCTTTGTACACATATCCATTTTCACACATACATATTCTTGCACATCCATTTGCATACATTTTGACACAAATGGTAGCCACTGGGAATCCTGTCGGCTGCAAGGAAGAGAATGTTGGGTTTTTGCCTGCTAAGATCTTTTCCATCTTCAACATTCATCTGAAGTGCTACCACTTCTGAGCCTTCTCAGCCTCTCACTGAAGCCCAGCCCAAGGTCTGGCCCTGGATCTTCTAGAATGCTGTGGGTTTCTTGAATGCAGGGGCCTTGTCGCAGACATGCTTGTGCCCCTGCAGGGCTGGCAGCAGCAGGGGGAGGTATTCCCGTGCTTTCTCTCAGATAAGCAGCACACCCACAGCTCCATCTTGTACCCCTCCCCCTGCCCCCCACGCAGTTGGCTCAGACACCACTCCTAGCACCAGACTGCATTCCCGCCTGCCACCTGGAGGGCCTGCTGGCTCCTCCACCCAGTAAGTCCAAGGCTGAGCTCAGCATCTTCCTCCTCAAAGCTGAAGGGCACAGTCAGCATTTCAATCACCTGGGCTGGAAACCTCACAGCCACCCTCAGCTGCTTTCTCTGTCCTCCCACCTGCCCCTGCAGGTCCCCCTAGCAGCAATCAAGTCTTGTCTGGCCCCTTCAATGACAGCTTCTGAACCTGTCCCCAAAGCTCTGTCCTAGATCAGTTCCTCACTACTCCTCATGCAGACTTTGTCCCTGCCACCCACCTCGTCCCCTGCCTCCTCTTTCTTTCCCTCCATGTCACATGCTCTCTGGGTTATCTGGCCAAACCACATTATGATTATGTCACTCCATGCTTGAACTCCACTCTGGAGACCCCAGTGGCTATAGAGGAAGGTTCAAGCTCCTAGATCCGCACCCATGACTCCTCTTCCTTCTTCTCCCTTCCACTTCGTTCACAGGAGCCAACGGGACACCCAACTTGTGGTCTCATGTCCGCCCACTTTGTGGTTCCTCCTCCTTCTGAGAACTGCCCCTATCTCTTGAACCCCCATCTTTTGAAGTCCCTTCTCTCATCCAAAAGGAGGCAGTTCAACTGCCTCCTCCTCCATGAACTTCACCTGACTGTGCAGTGTGTCTGCGATAGCAGTCGTCACATTCTGCCCGTTTCACCAGGTACTACCTAACTCTCCTTCCAGCCCCGAAACAAAGAAGCCAGGCATCTTCATGTCTGAGAACTAGATGGGAGCTAAGAGCTTCCCCCTCCATTCTAGGCCCAGCACAGATAACTGCACAAGCTGACCATGAAGCTGATGAGAATTCAGGACAGCCATCAACAACTTACTGTTTGCCAGGTACTCATCTGAGACCCTTATATAGACTATCTCATCTAATCCTATGAAGTAGATACTATGAATACGCCCATTTTACAGTTGAGATAACTGAGGCTCAAGAAGTTGGGAAATTTGCTGTATATGGTAGATCGGGATTTCACACCCAAATAGCTTGACTCCAGAGTCCCACTTCTTATCGCTCTATACAAATATAAACCCAGTCGATAGTATTTTCCCTTTCCTAAACTCTGTGCCTCCTCCTATTCCCTCTCTCCCTCCCAAACCTGTCCCCTGTGCTCGCTTCCACAGTACCTTCACTCTCAACTTCTTCACCCTCTAACCCACCTGCTTTTTCCCTTACCTGAACTTTAGTTGTGTCCTAAGGACGTCACTCTCCCAAACCCCACAGACCTCAAGGTTAGGGTGGAGTGAGCAGCTTTGTCCACGCTAATGCCTCTTCCTGCCTGTGGTAGGAATGTCTACAAGATCTCTTGAGCATCCTGTCATTTGCTGGCCTTCTTTACAGCATCCACTCGCCACTCTTGGGGACCGTGGTGAGGCTGGCACCTGGTTCACAATCTTCTATTCCATTGCGAATCCTGCCTTCATCCTGGGTGACTTCTACTCCCCCTCATCAACCAGCAATAACACCCAGCCTCCCACTGGCTTGAAGTCCTGCCTCTAAAGTCTTCGCTCCAGTCCCTTCCAACAGCACATCCTGGACTGGGTCACTGTCTGCAGTTGGTCCATCTTTAATCTCAGATAAGCAGTGCTCTCTCCCACCCTAACCTCCTTTTCTGCCAGTTCTCTTATCCAATCATGCTAAGTCTGTTCTTTGGTGTCCCAGGAGCCTGCAGTCACTGGCCCTCTAATTATCCTGTGAGAACCCTCCTGCCTCCTCCCATTCCCCCCACACATAGTGGTTCTGCTCATCAACCTCTCTTGCCCCGTCCTCTGGCCCTGACTTCACTAGATCATAACTGTAACTCAGAGCCATCATCAGCTCTTCCCGTTTCCATGGAAGGGGGTGGGCTGTACAGAAAACCTCACAACCTCAGACCAGTCCTACTAAATACCAAGTGCCTTAGCTCCTTGTGTCTCTATTTCCTCATCAGTGTTTCTGTACTCAGCAGGGTCCTCACCTCTGCCAGCCTATCCTCCAGGAGACCCTAACAGCCTTTCCCACCCATTTCCCACAGCGGCCTTTCCAAATTATCTCCTCTCTCCTCAAAGCTCTGAAACCACCACTTTCCCCCTCCCTCCCAGCAGATAACAGCACTTCTTCACAGAGGAAACAGAAGCCTGCAAAATGCCCCCTTCTTTTCCTGCCATCTGACTACTCCCTTGCTTGTCTCTCTCCCTCCCTGCTTTCCCCCTCCACCCCCCAGTCACAAGGAATCAGTTGATGACTCTACTATCTGCTCTCTCAACACTGTTCCCTTTTTCCTCCCCAGGAACATTACAGGTTATCCCCTCTCTCACCCATATCTTCAGGCCCTTCTGATCAGCTTTTAAGATCTCGCACTTAATAAAATCACTCCCGAACCCCCACTATCTTATCTTTTCTCCCCTCAGAACCAAGCTTCCTGAAAGACGTGTGGCCGTCCCCACTCTCTCACTTCCACGTCCATTTCCCCAGCATGCCTCTCAATCCTGCAGCAACACTGCCGAGGCACACATCCTGCTGCCAAATCCCACAATTTCCAGTCCATTCCGTCTTGACCCTCTGTATCATCTGACACTGTGCACCATTTCCGCTGAGACACTCTGCTCCACTGGCTCTTCTCTGTTCTCTCTGGTTCTCCTTTCCCTCCCATTGCAGGAGCTCCTCTTTCCCTCCGTGACCTTTAAATGTTTTTGTTTCTTGGGGGCCCCCACCTCCTCTCCCTCTTTACACTCTCCTGGGGTGACCTCACCAACTCCCAAGGTCTCAAAATTATTCGGCTGGCTTCCAAACCATACCTCTCTGTCCTGAGCCCACAGCCATGTGCTCTCTTGCTGACTACACACCTACACCTGGATGTCCAATGGGAACTTCATTCTTGACAGAGCCAGATATAACTTAGCAGCTCCCTGCACAAACCTGTGCTCCCAGCATGTGATACTACCATTCATCCAGACACTTAGCCTGGAAACCTAGGAATTATCCTCGACTCTCCCATCTTGCTTACCTTCCAACGCTCAATCATGTGGGATCCAGCACGGCTCATCAACCCACCACCTGGCCCACTTCAGCATCTTCTTACCTGGGCTCCTGCCTTTCCCAGGACCCCACAGACCTCAGGGTCTGCATCCTCTCCATGCTTTGCCAAACCCAAAGTCCTTCCAGGCGCCCAGCTAAAATCTAAGCTCCTTGCTGTCATTTGGGGGCACTTCCTGATCTGACTCAGCCTCCTCTAGCCCTGTCCTGGGTGTTCTGCTCCAGACACACTCAGCAGCTTTCCATGTCCCAGGCACCCAGGACTTTTCTTCTCCTCTAGGCTTTCCTACATATTGTCCTCTGCCTGGAGATACCCTCCCTAGCCTTGACCACTCCAGGCCACTTGGTTCAGAGGAGCTGTCATTTTTCCTGGGAGGTCTTCTTTGTCTCCCAGGAAATCTGGCGAGGTACCCCTTGGAAAGATTGAAGGCAGGAGGAGAAGGGGATGACAGAGAATGAGATGGTTGGATGGCATCACCAACTTGATGAACATGAGTTTGAGCAAGCTCTGAGAGTTGGTGATGGACAGGGAAGCCTGGCGTGCTGCAGTCCATGGGGTCGCAGAGTTGGACACCACTGAAGGACTGAACTGAACTGAGCAGTTTATCACACTAGGATGTAATTGTAGTCACTTGACTCTCTGAACTTAGTGCAGTTCCTTTTATGAGGTAGGTCCAAAAAAAAAGCCTGGGAATGGGTGGATGAGTGAATAAATGAATGACTGAATGAGTCCCTTGGGAGCCAGAGACTGAGTGGCAGGAGGCCCGGCAGAAGCTACACAAAATGGGCAGCCCTCTGAGACCCTGACTCCTTCCCACGAAACCTTCACAGGCCTCCTCCAAGAGCAGGGAGAACTTATCCCATGCAAACCGCTGCCCCCCCGCGCCAAGACCCGAAAACTCCCAACAACATCCACTAGCAAACGGCTCCCACCTAGTGAAGATGATGGCAGAAAAGTAACGGAGGAGGAGTGGGAGCTGGGGTGGGGGAAGGTAGATGAACAAGAGAGGGGCTAGGAGAATGTGGGGTCGGGGTTCTAACACAGGGATGACAGGGGCTGGTGGGGGGTGACTGAGGCTAAAGATGTCAACCAAGGCCACGACTGTGTTTCCATCCTGACCAGCACAAGCCTGGCAAGGCAGAACACACCAAGCCCCCTCCTTTCAGGCACGCCCCTTCATTACAGACACGCCCCCTCCTTTCAGGCACGCCCCCTTGGTGGGGACTTGGCAGATTCTCCCATCTACCTGATAGGCTTGCACAGAGATCCAGAAGGGGGGGGGGGGGGGGGTGCACAGAAGAGGCAGCTCCATTTCTTCCCTTGAATTCCCCTACGTCGCCCCCGCTTTGAAGACCCAGGATTAGTCTCGTCTCCCCGCACCTGCTGTGTGTTAACCAAGAGCAGAAATGACACCTCTTCCTTTTCCCAGATGTAGACACAATAGCGGCACCCAGAAGGAGAAGGGTGGGGGGAGTGAGGTCTCAGTAAAATTGTCTTATTGTTCAATAAATGCGTGTATTAAACACTGTTGCGGTGGGGAGAGAGGGTGACTGTCAAAAATTTTAAAAATGAAGTCACATGGCTATTTCTAAGTAGTGGATTATGGGTGATTTTTGTTTTCTATATTATAGCTTTCTTTATTTTCTAAATTCCCCATAATGGGCAAATATTACCTTTTAATCAGAAAAATAATCCAAAAAAAAATTAATCACGGACCAGTGACCCATGTGGTGAAGAGTCCGCTGATGTGAGACACACGGGTCCGCGGGGAACTCCTAGGCGCTGAGACAAAGGTGTTGTCTTAACGCAACGGCAGGAGGAGCAGATTTTCTGGAGGCGGTTAAGGATGAGGAGACAGAGGGAGGCCGTTTGAAGGGCAGGTGTAACCGGCAAAGGAGACCACGTGCCTGCCCACAACTCACACATACACACACGTACGCACGCCCCGCGCGGGAACGCACACACGTGGGACACCTTCCCTGCCTTCCCTCTCCCACAACCAATAACAACTGTTGGGAAGCAGGGACCAGCCCCTCCCCATCACAGGCTCTCCGAGGCAGAGCTGCGGCCCAGCCCCCCTCACCATGCTCCACCCACCCGAGGGGGACGCGGCGCAGGAGTCGGGTATTTTTTTGCCCCCCGCCCCTCTCACACTGGAAAGCTCTGCCTCCCACCGCCCTCAACTCCGGCCTCTAAGAGGAATAAACGCCTCCCCAACGCCCCTCCTCTGGTCCACCGTCCCCTGACCCAGCCTGGGGTCTTCCCCTACAGCAGATGAATTGCTGTCTTCCACCCCCGCCTGGCCACTAAGGCTCTATTTTTAACCCACCTCAAACTCTCTGATTCAGAATCACAGGGCTCCCAGGTAGCTGCTCCCTCGGCCGCCTGAGGCTGCCTCCCAACCAGTGCGATTCAGACAAGGGCATCCAGCTAACGCTGGGCTTATGGTGGGTTATCCAGATTCTGGAGTATTTTTGGGAACTCGCTTTCCTGTGAGGATGCGCTATTACCTGAAGAACATAATTTGGCTTTGTTTCTGTTTTTTTGAAGACCCAGACAAAATGACATTTTACCCCTGCCTCTTCCCTGGTAACTCTTCCCTGGTCCCTCTCAGTCTTGGGCTGAGTTCCTAGTCCCTCAGCAAACAATGAGGGCTAGTTGCAGCCATTCCCCAAGGAGAAGGTGAGCTGTGTGAGGGCTGAAACTGCTAGAACCTTCCCTTCCCCTTCTGTGATCTTTTAATCACACTGCACAGTGCCTAAATTACCTGGGGAATCTTACCAAGATGCAGATTCGGATTCACTGGGTGTGGGGTGAGGGCCGACACCTGTATTGCTTACAGGATCCCAGGCAATGTTGAGGCCACTGGTCCAGGGGC
This sequence comes from Bison bison bison, assembly GCF_000754665.1. Lineage (NCBI taxonomy): Eukaryota > Metazoa > Chordata > Mammalia > Artiodactyla > Bovidae > Bison > Bison bison. The sequence goes on along the minus strand of NW_011495077.1, from coordinate 3,430,569 downwards.
CACACGTGGAGCAGCTAGGTCACAGCAGACAGTGCAGCAGAGACGCTCTCTAGTGTCCGGATACCTGGCGGTGTGGCCTTGGACAATTCCCTCAACCTCTCTGAATCTGTTTTCTTATGTACAAAATGAGACCTTTAATCCCATCTCACAGGATTCCAAGATGATTCAATGAGATAACATTAATAATGTACTACACAGTGCAAGTAATCAGCATATGCTGGCTGTTACCATCATCATTATTATTCTTACAACCACTTAGATGCAGGTCCTGGCCTCAGGACTAAGGGGATCCAGAGGTGTGTGGAAAGGGAACATTTCAAAGTGTAAGACCCTCACTGTACTGAGACCTGAGATAATTTTTCCATAGTGCCATGACAGTCCTGGCTTGACCATATAGGGACAAGAAAATTCCCCCACACAACAGAGAGGAGTAACTGATGATGGAAGTGTGATGTCTACTCAAGAATGAGGAATAAGGTGGTTTTAGTCTCCTTTGATTATAAAACTGTAGCCCACTAAGTTCTTGGCATGGTACCCTCTCACCCACCCACTTGTAAGCCTCACAAGCATCCTATTCTAATAAATCACTTCTTATCTATCACTTGCCTCTTGCTGAAATCTTTCTGAGCTGAGACATAAAGGACTGGAGCTCCTCAGGGCCCCCCAGAATGCCACCTAGCGGTTTCAGTCCCTCTTCGAGAAGCCCTCAGTCTAGGGGCGAGCAGCATGGCTTGTTGGGCACAAAAACCCCAAAATGGATGGGACCTGAGAGTGCCCACTGGTCAGGAAGGCTGGCCTTGTGGTTGCAAGAAGGAGGTGTGTGCTATCCAGCAGAAGGAAGCTACACCAGGGGCCAAGAGTCTTGGGTTCTACCCATTTCAGTCTCTTACTTGCTGTGTGCCCTTGAAGGAGTCCCTGCCTCCCACGATCCCTGCCTCAGTGTCCACAGTGGTACAATGAGAGGATGGAGCCAGACACTCTCTAAAGACATGCTGATTCCATGGATCTCTGCAGTGCAGAGGCTAGCCAAGGGCAGCTGGCCAGGGGGAAAGCTTGCTGAGAGAAAAGCACCCATCTCAGAAATCCATGACACTCCCTCCCTGAACTCAATCCTGACCCAAAGAAAGGATGGGGGCATACTGAATGTCAGACTGAGTAGTCAGGACTCTTCTGGGGACATGGGGAGCCATGAAGGTGCAGAGGAAAGAGTTCCTCGGGGAAAGAATTGTTATTGCACCTTCTCAAAGGCACAGCCAAGCCCAGCCCTGGCCATGAGGAGCACCCAAGACATCAACCCGTTGCTTCTCTGAAGGCCCCAGCCCTGTACTGAAGACTCTAAATCTGTGCACTCATCAGACACACAGTAGCATAAAAGCATGCACGTGCACGCGTGCACACACACACACACCAAACTATACAGCAGGGGTCACCTACTCTACAATGGCCCTGAACTGCCAGGATGCTGTGTTCCTTAAGGCTAGTGGTCCAACCTCTCTGAGCGTCACTAAGACCATTTGGGGGAAATTGTAGAGGGGGCCAGCAATGGAGAACTTCTTCAGCTGGCTTACAAGAAACAAAAAAGGCCCCAGCACAGCTCTTCCCACTTAGGAGAATGAAGTAAAAATAGAATATTGCTGTGGAGTCGCACGTGAGCACAAGCTCAAGGGAGATCAGGTAGGAGGGCTCACCGGCTTCTGCAGGAAGGCACACCTCATCAAGGAGGAGATGGGACGCACTCAGAGCAGAACTTCCTGAGGCCAAGCAGGCGGCAGACACGGTGAACAAGGGCACCGGCGGGGATTGGGGGAGGGCCGTGGCTAAACGTTGACTCTCTCTACGGACCCCTCTTCTTGTTAGGATGGGGTTCTCCCGGGAGTGCCTGGGCTCTGGGGACATGAGCTGGATGGGACTCTGCCTTCCCTCCAGGAAAACACAGTTTGACAAGGACACAGAGCAAGGGCCATGTTCCCTGGGGTCCCAATAGGCCCAGAGTTTTATGATTCTCTTTGCTCCTGCCGTGAGGAAGGAAAGGGAATGACTCCCTGGGGAGTAGAACGTCATGAATGGCTTGGAGGTATTCACTACCAGGTTCTGGGAAGCACTGGAGGGCTATGGTGAACACACTGCAGTGGGAGACTGGCAGACGGTTAGCGCAGAAAGGGCACTCGGGGTGCCCAGCTCACTTGGGTGCTTCCCAAACTTCTACCTGCCCAGGCCTCATGCATGGAGACCCAGGCATCCATAATTGCAGAAAGCTCCCAGGTGACTCTACAACCACCAGTTTCAGATTGGGGGTCATGCTAAAACCCAACCCCTCTCCAGCTCCATTTTCAGATGAGGAGAGCAAAGCCAAGGTGGTAAGGGCATGGCTCAGCCCACCCAGCTACATGGGGCACAGCCTGGTCTCACCTGGCCTCTTCTTCCAGCTGGCCCCCTTGGTTCTGTCCACAGAAGCCCTGGAGCAACACGGCAGGAAGATGACTCCCCAGAGCCTCTGGGACAGGATGGACATTGTCGCATTTCCTTCCCCTGCCAATTCCAAAGCCAATGGTCCTACTGCTCTGCCCTGCAGGACTCTTCCAGCCTTAGCTGTCCATGTGACCTGGTCTCCGTGGATCCTCCTATCTGAACTGAGACCATGTTGAAAGTTCCAGGAGGAGACAGCAGCCCCGGCCCCAGAGAAGAGGTGACTGGGAGGAAGGGGTGGGTGGGGGCCTCTGCGCAGAGAAAAGCCTGATATCCACCCCCACAGGGGCTGTGATCTAATGGCTGGGGGGGTGGAAGGCAACAGACACAGCATAACCGAACAATGTGCTAGGGAGCCCCGGCCCTGATCCCCAGGATACGGGCTGGTGGAGACGCCACAGAAAGAGGAACCCCACACACACTCCGGGAGCACAGGGGCCATGTAAATCCAAGATCACGCCTGGATGGGCCTCTCAGAGTCTCAGGAAACAGGGCAGGAGATTCTCATCAGCTCTACTTGTCAGCAGCGCGGTCCCTGCTTTGCCGGCTCAATTTGCACTAATGGGGTCAGGATTATGGGTTCAATACCTATTTGGCCAATTAGCTCTGCTCCCTTCTCAGCCTCAGACTGAGCTATGACGCTGGACTCTGAGAGAGGAAAGGACTTTACTGAGGTCACCCGGCAGAACAGGATGAGGGTCAGGAAGGCAAACCCAGCGTGGGAGGGTGGACAGTTACAAGCCGGGGAAGCTTGGGATGAGAGGCCCAGGGTTCCGGGCTGGGCTGGCCCTGATGTTACATGAGGACAGGCCACAGCTGCAGAGTCCCTCCTCCTGGACCATATTTCTTCAAAAAGCTGCCAGTGGCATTTAGGAGCCTTGTGGGCTTGAGGGGGAGGGTCTTTCCTGTCCGTGGGGAAGGGGATATCACCTAGTATCCTCTGACAAATCGTAGGTAGGAGAAGCCCATGGCTGGCTTTGGCGTCAAGTGGCTGGGGACTCAGGTTAATCATTGACAGGGGCTGCTCCAGCCTGTGATGGGGAACCGCAGGGTAATTACTTCTGGGCTCCAGGCCACACACTCAGTGACATTATTACAGTGGTAACATCTGCCTTCCGGGTCTAGGATGGCAGAAGAAAGCAGTCTTCTCAGAGGCTGTGCAGCTGGGACTGAGGCCTGGGAGAGCTGGCCTGGGCTGCAAGGACCCAGGGTCAGAGGCCAGAGAGACACAGACAAACTTACCTGCAAATGCACACACACACATACTCAGGCAGCATTGGGGGGCAAGACCCGGGGTCATGGGGTCAGAGTCCTCAAGGGCTAAGCTTCAGGAGTGGAGGTCCAAAAGGGCAGGTTTGGAGTAATCTGCCCCCTTGTCTGACAATACCCAGTCAGGCGTCTCAAGGTCCCAGGCACTCGCCTCCAAGAAAGTGTGCATAATGGGTCTCTCTCTCCTTCAGATCCAGCTCAGCTCTGCTTCCTCCAGGAAGCCTTCCCCGACCATCAGTCCAAATTGGTCTATCTCTTATCTGCCCTCCTGCAAAGCCGACCAGGGTTATTTCAGCTAAGAGAAGCTGAAATACTACCCTCCTATTTGCCAGACGGGTAGAGATCCCCATTCTCCATGATGGGTGAAAATAATCTTGGACTGGAGCATCTGATCTCCCAGTGGGCACAACCTCCCTTCATTCACCCCTTTCCAAGCCCAGAAGACAAGGTATTAGCCAGTCCTGTGTTATGTATTAATTTCTGAAAGCCTCGTTTGTGCAGACATAACATATCCACCCACACGGGTAAATGCTTAGACAGACACAAAATCATCATCAGCCAATTATCAGGCCCCCGCAGCTGCCGAGAGCAGACCTGGAGGTCCCACGGCTTGCTCGGCTATTTGTGGGAGCCCAGAGATGGGGATGCAGTGGGAAATAGGGAGTGCCTCTACCAAGCCAGCACATCTCTCTGCCCAGCCCGAGCACTACTCTGCAGGAGCCACTAGCTGGCTGCCTGGCTGGGAAGATAGATACAGTTCCAAACAATGAGAGACCACAGCATGGCAGGAGTGGGCACGTGTGAGGTTTGGTGGCTCTGGCTTTGGCAGCGGTAGAACCTTTGAGTATTTATAATTCGTACTTTACCTCCCTGAGAAGACCACAGGCAGCTGGCTCAGATGCTAAGAGGTGTAGGAGCTCTGGGAGCTTAAAAGAAGGGGGGATTTTGGGGGTGGGGTTGGCAGGGCAGAGAATGGAATGGACAACCTGCCCACCCTGTCCCCAGCCCCAGTGTTTCAGGGAGGCACTGAGGTTGGCTCCAAGACTCTGTTCAAGGACTCCAATTCCTCACCTCAGACCAAGGCCTTATCTTGGTCCCAGGCTGAGCCCTGATCCTGGTCGCACACTAAGCCTTAAGCCACAGACTGACTCCACTCTTCACAGACCCCGTGACCATATATTTCTCTGGTGGAGAAGACACAGACACCACTGGCTACTTGTCCCCTTCCCCTTTGAACCCCAAAGACATCAGTGGCATCCAGATGTAGTTCCAAAATCCCAAAGGTCTCCATGTCAGGCTGTGCAGGGGGAGCAGGTGGGCAAGTGTCCCAGTCCAGATCCCCAGGGGCAGCAGCCCCAGGGTGGGGGATTAGGATAGGCATGAGCTTAAATTAAGATGGATCCTGAACATACTCAACAGTCCAAAATTCAGGCATGAGGCTGGGGAGACAAAAAAGCGTCCCAGTGATGAGACCATTCAGAACTCTTCCCTGGACCCCTCTCTGGCTGGGGGTGGGGTAGGCTGTGGAGCCCTAAGACCTCTGAGCCAAAACCCTTCTTGGGTTATGGTTTCATCTCTGACTTGGACTTACTCTATGACCTTGGGCCAGTCACTGTCCGTCTCTGGTCCTCTGCTCCCTACCTATAACATAAAGACTTTAGGCCAGGAGCTTGCTAAGCCCTGTCCAGATCTGGTACTCTGAGGCCTGTTCAATTTCCCATGCCAGCTGAGCTCCTCCACACAGATAATGTGTGCTCAGTATTATCTGCCATGTTTTCATCCTTAGGAGAATGTTTTCTTGAACTACTTTTGTAATTTAGCTTTTAAAAGCTAACATACACACACACACACAGAAAAGAAGGAAGAGAGAAAAGGGACAAGTACAAGTTTTGAGTCCTAGAGAACAGGTTCAAATTCTATTAAAAATTCTGGTGCTTCAGAGCTGTGTGATTTCAAGCAAATCCTTTTTTTTTCCCCCATCAGAGCCTCAGTTCCCATATTTGTAAGCTGCGGACAATAGAACCTATTTTTCGGGCCACAGTGAAGAATAAGTGAAACATGAGAAATGGAGCTCCTAGCAGTCTGGCACGTGGCTGTGGTTCGTAAGTGGTGGTTATTGGTCTGTGAGTCCACCTGCCTTCGGTCTCTATTGGTTGGAGTCCAGAGTTGTAAACTCAGAAGCCCGCGGGGTCAGGCAGCGCGCACAAGTGATACGGCTGGGTGCAGGCCAGAGACCACAGGACCGGAGGGGACTGTGGGCACCTGGAGACCAAAAGCCAGGTTAAGGCCTCTCCTGAGCGCCAGTTCCCTGCCGTGGGGTGGGAACGTGGGGCCGGCATTGCCAGTTTCCAATTTTTCAAGAGAAGCTGGGAAGCCAAATCTTTGTCTGACATCCTTCCGTTTTAAACATTGTCTCAGACTTGTTATGACACGCTGTGCTGGCCAAACAGAACACATCTAGGCACTGTATTTGGTCCACAGGATGCTGCTTAGCAACCTCTGGTGTAAGTACTGCTGTCTCATTTTGAGCAGCCTCGGTGACAGGGAGCTCACTACCTCACTGGGCAGACTCTCGCCCCGGCTCTGGGTAAGTGATGATGATACAGAGTGTCTCTGAGTGGCCGCCTAGGCTCCAGGATCACAGATTTCCAGGGCCCTGGCAATGCTTTCTTGGTAAAGCCTGGCTGGCAGAGAACATCCTCTCTGAAGCCAAGGCAGTGCCCCTGGCCTCCCTGTGGCCCGCTCTGGCTGGGAAATGTGGATTCTTCAACATCCCCTGGGCCCAAGCAGGACTGCCTGGCCGGCCTCAGTAGCCCTTCTATTAATTAGCAGCTGGCAGCAGCAGCTCTGTGAGAGCCCTTGAGCCAAGGGGTATATGTGCTGGAGCCGGCTGCCTCCTCAGTTACATGACAAGTCCCCCGGGGGACTGGGGCCAGACCTTCTGCTCTGGGTGAATTCCCCCACGGTGGCCAGTGTTGTGACAGGCACAAGGGCCACTCAGGCTGCGATGACACTTGTCAGCCCTGTCATCTAGATGTAGATGGATGCTTACCAGGCTGGGCAGTGGCAGCGAGAAGTGACAGGCAAGTCCAGCCCAGTGGGGCCGCTAGGCATGGTCTGGGGTGGGGGAAGGGGCATTAAGCTTGAGACCCCCCCTCCGAAGGTGCCAAGGCCACTGCTCTCACTGAATGTGTCTGTCCTCCTCCCAGCCAGCCACCATCAGCTTCCCCTCACACCAGCTTGCCTGCCTGGCACCTCTGGACTCCCTCACTGACAACATCTGTTCCTTCCCAGAAATCTCATTACAACACAGCAGTCACCATACTCCCCTCCCCTTCTCTAGCCGGCCACCCCTCCGGCCCTTTGAAGGGGCAAGAAGCTGTGAAAACAGTGGGACAGGACGGATTAATGAGGGCCCTCGGGCCACCTGGCCTCCTCCTGCTCACCCCATCCCAACAGCCACTATCCGGGGCCGGCAGTGTCCAGGCAGTGATGCAGGAAGGGAGGGAGGCCGTGGATCTGACATCCCCAAGCCTGTGCCGACCTCTGTGGCTGAGGGCCACTCAACTCAGTTCACAGAACTCACCCTGTTGTATGTCCTCGAGGCCAAGAGGAGGAGAGTCTCTGGTCTCAAGAAACTCAGTCAGGGAGCCCAGGTTATGCATGGAACACACGCTCTGAACCTCAGTACTCTCAGCATGGTTCTAGGCGGGGTACCAGCAGCCTCGGTTCACCTGCGCACTTATCAGGATGCAGAAGCTCAGACCCATCCCAGACCTAAAGAGTCAGAATTTGCATTTTAACAGGCCCTTGGTGAGTAGGATGCCAGGATGGCATGAGAAGCGCTGCACTGTGACCGACACAGAGCTCTATGCAAATGCCATGTGATGGGCAAGGAGGGGGAGATGGATGAGGGTGGCCACACTGGGCTGAGAAGGCATCCCAGGAGACCCCAGGGCCCTCAGCCTGGGAGAGGAGGGCACATGGAAGGCAGGGGGCCCAGCATTGTGTGAGACAGCCCACTTGACTGCCCCAAAGCCTGGCGCTCACAGCAGCCAAGGGAACAAATGGGGCGGGGCCGGGCAGGAGAAAGGCCCCCGGCCTCATCTTGCAGCAGCTGGACAGGGAATTGAAGCCTTGCAATGGGGAGAACCCAGAGGGTCCTGGTCCCCCTGCCCCATTGGGTTTCTGTGCACCCGACATCCCGGGAGCACCTTGGCCCTGCGCTGGATGCTGGCCTTTGCAGCACATCCTCCACCTGCCCGAGTCTTAGCAGGTGGAGCACGTCCTCGTCACTGGAGAATCCTGCTGCCCACTGAGCCAGCTGACAGCACCACCCAGGCAGCTCACCTTGGAATTCCCCTCTGCACCAATGCCCTTCCCCCTCCCCTAGCGCCACAGCAGCCTGCAGTGTCTTTCCTGGCTTTCCACACTGATAGCAGAAGCACAGTCCTGGACAAGACCCCCCAGGAAGGCCCCAGAACGCCCCAGGCCCAGCATCCTGCTTCTGCCTGCTTCCTCCTCACTACTGACCTGAACAACCCTTCCCATGGTGAAAGGGAGAGAGACAGGCAGAGCACTGACGAGGCAGACAAATCACTCATCCCCCAGCAGGGCACCTTTCCTCCTAAAGCATCTCGTCTGCCCCGTTTTCATTTGCATGCTGCAGGCCATGGGCAGCCCAAGCCTCAGGTTACAGAGGGCCCCAGTGAAGGCTCTGGGAGGCCAGCCTCTGCCCCTCCCAGGCCAAGACTCTCTTTGGGGCTGGCCCAGAGTGAGGCTCACAACCTAGATGGTCTTCAACTTAGGAGGGGTCCACAGACCCCAGAAATTCAGAGTGTGCATATCAAGTGTGTCTGGATACGTGTGTCTTTCTGGATAGAAACTCTATAGTTTCCAGCAGGTTCTCAGTTCTCTGATGCAGATCCAGAACCACTGGCCTGAACCAAGGACAGAGGCCCATCTGGTCTGCTCAGATCTAAGGGAAGGAAGCAGTGTGGCCAGGGTGGCGGGGGTCACTTCCACATTTCTGTTCTCTCACAGTTCACCTTACCTCCACCGGGTGACCACAGCTGGACAATGGGTGTCTGGCTTGGCAGACACCAATTTTCTGGATGGGAAAACTGAGCTGCAGGGAAGGCTCATATCCCAAGCAGGCGCCCCTAGCAGACAAGGCTAGGAAGTGACATGAGGTGGGCGGTGGCAGTTCCTGGGCCATGGAGCAGCACAGAAAGTCAGTTTTAGGCCAACCCGGGGACCTACCAGCCATTGGCCCAGTTTATGTGGTTTTGGACCCAGCTGTTTCTGCCCCTGGCAGAAGGACCCTCCAGAGCCTGCTCTTTCCTTCCTTTCTTTATAGCTTCAGAAAGCTTAGGCGAGGAGATGGAATGGGCAGGGGGATGAGAAGAGTCAAGCTTCTGCCTGTCTCCACTCTCAAGGCCAAGCTGGAGTCTGGGGCATAGGAGTAGCCCTCGAACTGACGTCCTACATAGGGACTTCCCTCCAGTCCCCAAGGCCACACGCACAGCCCCAAGATATCTGCTCAGACACCTAGAGGTCACATACTCAGGACAACCCCCTGAGACTGACACTTGAAAGCCTGACTAGTTTCTGGGAACAAAACCAGGTACATCTTCACTGGGGCAAGGGGGGCTGTCTCCCCACTCCTTTCCTCTCCTCTTGGGAAAACAAGATCACACAGATACTATTTTTTACTTGTTCCAGTTTCCCACCACCAAGCTCAGCTTCCAAGACATGGTTCATGTGGAAGGAAGGACCCACCCAGGACCCAAGGGCCAACCAGCCTTGGGCAGGAGCCTGGGGAGCAAAGTCCTGAGGGGCTGCATGTTCTGGTCTCTTCCCTTACCAAACCCTAAATATGGGTTCAAAAGGCAAGTGCGGAGTAGAAGGGGAGAGGAAGTGAGACAAGCGTGTAGAGACTGGAGGAGTCATGCGGGTAGCCAGGACACGGTATGTGTGCATGTAGTGGGTGATGTGCAGAAGCAGAGGCAACCAAGAAAAGCCTGTTATCTCCAGGCCCCAAGTTATGTAGGCCCTTCAGAGCGTAGCCAAGTCCAGCCCCTGGAAAAGGCACCCAACTTTTCTCCCCCAGGAAGAGGAGATGCCGGAAGCAGACTGTGACAGCAAGCCCTGAACTCCAAACCACAAACTCAATCTATCGTGGTTTGCTGGAGATTCTTTATTAAACCAATTCTGTTGGATCAATGCTTCCTGCCCGTCAAAATGATCAATCAATCCTCAACGGGCCTGAACAATGCTCACAGAGGCTCTTGTGAAGCCTGAGCTGGACACTGGGGATTGGCTCCACATAGAGGCCCAAGGCCAGTGGCTGAAACTCAAGGGACTGAGGCTTAGGGTGCTGGGTTGGCTGGGGCGGGTGGGGCAGGGTGGTGAGTGAGGCTGGGTTGAGTTGGTGGGTGTTCTCAGCCTGGAAGACTTGGCCCTAGTCCTTGTCTCTTTGACCTTGTGAAGATGAGACCAGCTGCTTTGGTCTAGAGGCATGATCACAACCCTTCCACACACACACACACATAGTTTTTCTTGGATTTCTTCTCTTGCACCGCACCTAGCATCAGGCTGCACACAGAAGGTGTATGCTTGCTGCTCCCAATTCCTGTAGCTTGTTGCACAAACCCAAATTCAAAGCCCAGTCTGACCCTTCTTTGGTTGCCCATTTATCAATCCCATTGCAGCCACACCTCCCTATCCCTACCACCCTCTTCTCCGCCATGTCCCAGGTGGCCTGTGGTTAGTAGGAGATTCTGCAGCAAGGGGACTGCAGACAGACATGCCAAGATAGGCAGAGTTCGATCAGGAAGGCAGGGGAGGTTGGATAGATGCAGTCAGCCCGGCCCCACCCCTTCAGCATCCCAGGTAAGGGGCAACTGGGAGGGTAAAAGTCAGCTCCCAGAAGGTGCTCCATTAATGCCTGTTGTAAGCAGAAGCTAGGCATACCTGGGGTTGGTCCCTAGCAGTCTCCCATCCCAGGCAATGAGGCTGGTGGTGAGAACTCTGAACAGAGGCTTTAAGACAACAAAGCCAGCAGGGAGCCAAGCAAGGGAAGGGAGGTTGATATTGACATGGCCTACCTGCCAGCACCACCAGGGAGTTCAGAGACAGGAGGAGCCCAGGATACCACCCCCCAAGCCCCGCCTTAAGGGGGAATGCAGGAGACAACAGCACCTTCCCACACCTCCCCTAGCTCAGGCTGGGATCCTCAGGCTCCAGTACTGACTGAGGGGAGGCCACACTTTAGGAAACTGGTATAGGGAAGCAGCCACAGTTCCTCATGGGAGGGTCTCCCATCAGCTCACACATCAGCTCATTGAGGACTGTAGCTGTTTGTTTAGTCTGTCCTCTGGATGCCCATGCCCTCTGGGAACAGGAATCTTGGATATTAGAGTTAGGTAGAGCGATCCCTCAAAATAGGAAAAGGTAGGGGCCCTCCATTCACCACCTATTTTAAGCCGTTGAGTGTTGCCTGACTGGTCATTCCTAGCATAAGAAATCTCTCTCATTGGATGGAAAACGGCTTTGCTCTCATTACAAACCTAGCTTCCCTGGAGTTTGCAAAGAGGGCTCTGCGTTGGCAAAATGTTCATTTATATTGGCAGACGAGCAGGGAAGGCAGGGAAGAGAGCTAAATAAGGGGCAGGGCCCCGAGAGAGAGAGAGAGAGAGAGAGAGAGAGAGAGAGAGAGAGAGGGAGAGGGAGAGAGGGAGGGAGGGAGGGAGAGAGGGAGAGAGGGAGAGAGGGAGAGAGGGAGAGAATGAATTAAACCCACCTCAAAAGAGTGAACGTTTTCGACACTCACTTCAATGCTGTGCATCAGGAAAGCCCAGGGAGGCCCCAACATCTTGATGAGGGTAGGGGCATCACTGATTCTAACTTCAGAGAAAATCATCAATCTCTCTTTTTGCACAGTACCCCCTCAGGCCCAGAGTGGCATCTACTCTGGTGATGAGGAGGGGGCGGGGTTCCTCTCCCTGACTGGTAGTTAGACCGTTTGGGGAACCATAGCTGATCCATCAAAGACCTAGCAGATGCTGGAGCTTGGACCACTGGGGTGAGAATGGGGCACGGGGCAACTGCTCATCAGTCAGGGCACCAGGCATCTTCACTGACCACGACAAGCAAGGTCATGCTGCCCTGCTCATCTGGATGCCAGCTGCCCAGGGTGCCTGTTCCTGGCCCACTACTTAGCATGGGGGGCTGGGCCCAGGGCTAAGGTGGGTGCAGAAGGCTTTTACCCTGGACCTGAGGCCCCAGTGACCTCAGTCTCCCTGGAGCTCCTCCCCAGTTGCAGCTTCCCAGGACAACAGAAGGCAGATAATAATGCCTGGGGTCAGCGCCCAAGGAGCTGGCCCAGCTGCCAAAAGGTCAGTCTCTGTCTTCCGGGCCCTGCTCTGCAGGCTGAAAGACCTGGAGCAGCCTTGGGGATGTCCACCCCGACTCTGCAGCCCAGAAGAGGGAGGCGGGATGTGGGGCTTAAGGTGGCAGAGCCTCATCGTGGCTGCGGGCAGGGCTAGGCCAGGCTCAGAACACCTTTTCAGCTTGCCTCTAATGCGGCCGAGACCGGGAAAGGATGAGGTTGGGAGGCTGGAGCACAGAGGAAAGTTCTCAGCGCGGTGCAAGAGGAGGTCTGGGGGTGTCTCGGAGCCTCGAGGCGCCCCAAGCTCCCAGCGCGAGGAAGGAAAGTTAACTCCGGCTGAGAGGCAGGGCCGAGAAGACAAGCATGCCTGCGACCGCTCAGAGAACCCATCGGACCGTCGCCGGGGCCCCTTACCTGAAGTCGCTGTAGGGATGGATAATCCAAAACCCGGCCGACTTAACCCTCTCCTGCTCGCGTTCTACCGCCTTCTGGCTGCCGAACATTCTCAGGGAGAATTTGTTGACCCCGGGCTGGAGCATGGCCCCGAACTGGCGCTGCATAAAGCCGGCCTGGCCCAGGCGCACCTCGGCCTCAGGGAGGATCTGGTCTCCAGCGGCCGCGCCTCCCTCCACTTTGATCGCGGTGTCCACCGAGGTCTGCTCGCAGGAGGCGGGGACCGGCTGC
>NW_011495077.1:3415840-3416425 GCF_000754665.1 Bison bison bison | reverse complement strand
ACCTTAATCCTCAGCCCTCGAGTATCTTTCCTTGGCCTAAGGCTGGGAGCGCGCCCAAGCCCAGGGCTCGGGCTTGGGTTGCTAATTCCCCACCCCAAGATAGGGGGGTGGGGCCGGGTTTCCCGGTCTCTCCTTCTCTGAGCTCCGGGCTCGCCTCTCCCCCGCGGTTATGCTTTTCGGCTGGGTCTCCGACCCTCCTCCGGGGAGGCGGACCGTCTGTTTGCGGAGTCCCGGGCCTTCCCGCAGCGCGCCTGGAGAGGGGGTTTCCGGGAAATGCACTGCGTCGGGGCTGCTCCCGGGGTTTTCCTGTGACACGGGCGGGGGCGAATCCCCCGCTGGTCTTTCCCCTGCGGAACCTCGCGGCGACCCGGCCAGGAGGGCGTGGGGGAAACTCCAGGAGGCACAGGGCGCGCGGGTGCGACCCAAACCCTTCGAGGTAAGACTTCGAGGAAATGCGCCTGCAGCAGTCACGGATGCGGGGTCGGATCACGCACTCCGGGGTGCTTCCGATGCGGGTTTCCGAGACTAGCTGGCTGCAGCGGGGAGCCAGCAAGCGGGCTCTCCTGGGCGACCTCGCAATCCGGG
>NW_011495077.1:3388802-3415740 GCF_000754665.1 Bison bison bison | reverse complement strand
CTGGCATTCCGGGACTAGCTGTGGACCTCCTTCTCCCTGGGTTCTCCTGCAAATTGTGGCACCCCAACGCTAGGGGAGTTCCTTCTCCACCCAGGCCCCCTACCCCTGAGCAGCTGCACAGCCCCCACTCCCTTTGAGTCCGCTCCCCACCCCCACCCCCAGGCCCGCCGGCGATCCAGCTGTGCAGTCTCTCCCTGCTTATCTCTCTCCGTGCAGTCTCCGGGCTTATGGACAAATCCCACTAGCTCTGCCAGAGATACAGCGGTACTCCTCTCCAGCACTCTAAGAGACACCCTGACCCCCATCCTCACAAGCCGGGCTGGCCAGACCCTCCCCCCGGGGTTGGGGGCTGCCGAGATGGCCCAGGGGTTACTTAGACCCTGTCACGGCCAACGCGCCAGATTAGCTCAGAGATGAGATGGGAAGGGGTTGGCTGGAGAAGGCTGGAGTTCGTGTTAATGCTGAAGTGGATTCTCAGCACTGACAGGGGGAAGACAAAAAGGTCCCCCAGCCCTGCCACCTCTCTAAAGAATAACAACAAGGTTTTCTTCAAAGAATTTTTAATTCTCATTCTTAGCCCATCTCTCGCACCCCATTCAGAGCAGAAATTTTCTGCAATCTTGCAGAAGCTTTTCTGCTCTCCACCCACTGGACTACAGGACTTCCCAGGGGGAGAGGGAATGACTAGGGTGATGACATCACTGCTTGCTGGCATTTCTACTTTTGAGCGGTTCTGAGCTGACAGTTCTCTGCACAGATGCTGGGAGGCCTAATCCCTGAATGTCCTTGGGTCTCCTTGAGGAGGAGTGTTTTTATCCAGTGGTGAGCCCTGCCTGCCCTGGTGTGCCATTTAACTCACTTCTTTGGGTATCTGTGTCAGCCAGGAGTTAGGCTGCCTTACCCCAGCTTTAGGAAGTCAACCCAAACCAGCTCCCCAGTGACCCATGGCAGGGACATCTCCTCATCTAGGAACCCCCTTCCTGACCACCCAAATCTTGGCCATGTCCCTGCTTTGGGGTCCCATGGCCCAGGAGCTCCCATCAGCCTGACTATTGATTACACAGTGTAGTCCGTGTCCCCTTCAGGACTGAGCTCCCTAGGGGGAGGACAGGTCAGACTCATCTCAGGGAACTCAGCACCAATTCAGAGTGGTGGTGGTGGTGGAGGGGGCAGAGAACAGATCCATAATATCAACTCAACACATGAGTGAGGGACCCTAGAAGTTAGTTAATGTCACTGAAGGGGCTCTGTGTAGTACATGGTGGATTCAATCAGGGTTCTGCTTCCTGGCACACTGGTGTCACAGGCTGGCCAGGAGTCAGAGCCCCTTAATTCCTCCCCATCTAGCACCTCCCCTCCCCTCAATTTAATTAATACCACCCATTCAGGACTATCTAGGACCACCCTATGGCACCCCACTCCAGTACTCTTGCCTGGAAAATCCCATGGATGGAGGAGCCTGGTAGGCTGCAGTTCATGGGGTCGCTAAGAGTCAGATACATGGTCCGACTTTTCACTTTCATGCATTGGAGAAGGAAATGGCAACCCACTCCAGTGTTCTTGCCTGGAGAATCCCAGGGACCGGGGAGCCTGGTGGGCTGCCGTCTATGGGGTTGCACAGAGTTGGACACGACCGAAGTGACTTAGCAGCAGGACCACCCTTGGGTGAAGAAATGACTGTTTATTAAAGCAGGTTCATGGAAAACCCTTGTGAAGCCTGGTCTCCTGTCTGTGAAAACTGTTATAGAGGATAGCTGTGGCATGCCAGCAATCTGAGGGAATTAGGAGGGGAGACCCAGGTCTTGCCCTTGATGGGCTCAATGTTGGGGAGAATCTACATTCATGTTCAAGAAAGAGGAGAAAACTCAAGACAGAAAAGAAGTGTGTGCTAAATCATGCCTTGACCAATGAGATTTGAGGAGGAGTACTTCACTGAGGCTTGGGGGTAGCTAGGGAGCACTTCCTGGAGGAGGTGTCAGATTTGGTGAGAGACCATGTATCCAGCGCTTTACAGCTTACACTTCATTTATTAAACCATATGAAATTTTTGTGGGCCAAATATGGTCAAAACTTTCCAGTTTCACAAAGCTCAGCCTAACATTCGTACTCCCATTTGCAACCCAGAAAACTAAAGCACAGAGACTTAAGTGACTTGCTAAACATCCCACAGCAAGAATATGATGGAACTGGAGCCCCACCTAGGGCTCTACAGGTCAGCCTCTTCTCTGCTGACCAGGTGACTCACACAGATGGGGTGGGGGCAGGCCCAGGTACAGGAGGGAGAGGCAGTTCTGAGTCTAGTGTGGCTAAAGCAGAGAGCAAGTGAAGAATGGAGCCCCCACGTCTGTAGTCTCCCCCCTGCTTCACTCAGGTCTCACACACTCTCCTTTCCAGCACTGCCTAGAAAGCCTGACATCTGCTCTGCACTGATCTGGTAACATAATACACAAGATCTGGGGACCCCAGCAAGGGGAAGGCCCTACTCTGGACTGAAATAAGGAGGAGATCTGTGACTCTCCGCTGGTGGAGAACTGAGTACCTCTGGGAAACAGATGTGTACCCTGCCAGGCTGCAGGGGGCCTGGGTATTCCCGGAATGCAAATCCAGAAAAGATGTGGGTCCAAGAAAGCATGGGCTGGGGAGAATAGACTTCCTTCCCTGGGGGAATGCTGAATATCAGAAGACCTGCTGGTGATAGGGTGGGGATATAGCTGACTATTACATACCAATCTCAGATCACTGCCACAGCAGTGGCAATCTGCATGGGCAGAGGGGAATGGAAAATTCGGGAAGTTTATTTGCTCACGGTCTGAGGGCATTGCTCTTGCTTAAAGGGGCAAGTCTGGGATAGGGCAGTGGCTCCCACACTGTGTAATGCCAAGGTTTTGGCCAGTTCTGCTTGAAATTTAACCAGAAAAAGAGAGAACAATGTAGGATTTTTAGGGTAAGGTTGCCAACGTCCTTTCTTAGAAAGCTGTCTTTATCCTACTGTTATATCCTTGTTGCATCTTCTGTGTTAAAATGCCCTTTTATGAAATCATAGTGCTGAGAGAGGGTATTTTTCATGTCCTTGGCTAAATAAAAAGTTGGCATAGGATTTTGTGTTTGTTCCCCAGAATCATTTTTGAAATGTTATTCGTCTGTGGATTCCAAAAGTCTGGGAGCCCCTGCTATAAACAATAGAGCGTGAGACCGGAAAACAGAAGCTGTGGAATGAAAGACTGTCATTTACTGCCCTGTACTCCTCAGTCTTCCTTGTGTGTAAGATGGGTTTAATGATCTGTACCACCTGGGACTTCCCTGGTGGTTCAGTGGTTAAGACTCTGCACTTCCACGGCAGAGGGCACAGGTTCAGTGTCTGGTCAGGGAATTACGATCCTGCATGCTGCATGGCATGGCCAAAAAGGAGGGAAAAAAATGATGTGACTCTCCTAAATTATTTTGAAGACTATATGAGAAAACAAATGCAGTGGGCATGGCTTCTCAAGTGTGGTCTGTTCTTAATAAACACTGAGTGATGGAATGTTGAATGAAACCTGTGTTAGCCAACAGAGGGGGAGACACTTGGCCTTTGGAATTCAATTTAGGTCATCTTAAAAATTGCTATTGGGATGAAAGGGATGTCTTGCTATACAGATTGCTTTTTCCGAATTCTCCATCCTTGATATATCCTGGCCAGGTGTCCAGAAGGCAGGCTTCCTTCTCTCTGGGGTAGGCACTTTTTTAAGTGGGATCAGAGGGAACTGACTCAGAGGTCACACCCTTGAGCCAGTGCTCGAGACCATGCCCCCAATACATGTACAACTTCATCTTTCTGTTTATCATAGATACCATTCTGCCTGTGCCCCTTCTGCTCTCCTCTGAAGCAGGTCTGCACTGTGGGCTGGATCAGAGATGTATCCACTTCCTACTGAGAGTCCTGATCTGGGGACTAGGCCCCCAAGAACCCATTATATTCCTTCAGGTTTCCTATCTTCAGGCTTCCTGATGAAGAAATGGGAAGGGGTTGGGCGGGGGGATAGGACACACAGGGAGCTGGCCAATAGGTTGTACATGTATGGAGAGAACAAGTCAATCACCCAGTCTTGACCAAGCCCTTGGGTGTCCACCCCTGACCACAGCCACAACATGGATGGAGGCCAAGAAGGCAGAAAGATTCTCTAGCTTAGGCAGTTCCTAGTCTGGTTGAAGCAGAGAAAGGCTATCACCCCCAGAGGTTTGCAATCAAGGATCAGAGTAAGTGGTTCAGAAGCTCAGAGCAATGGTGCTCCTGAGCATGTATGGTCCAGGTAGGCTTCCTGGAAGAGGTGGAAAGTAAACCAAGTTTTCTAGTAGGATTTTCTACTGGTGTATTTCCCCTAAGAAAGGGGGAAATAGTATGTGGAGCAGCCTGGTAGGGGTGAGGCCTCTCTCAGTGGGGTAAACGAGGCAGGGCTAAAGATCTAGTTTAAGGGGTCACTACCTGTTATCCTAAGCTTGTCTTAGAAGAAAGTCTGCTGTCCCCATAGAAAAAGGGTATTAGTCCTTCCAATCCCCTCTTCCCAACAACCTCCCCCAGGAGCCCCCATGCCCACCCTTTCTCAGTGATGTTAAGGCACTAGTGAAAGATAGCCTCCTGCCAAGTTCAACTTCGTATTGGCCTTGCCAACTGCTTTCTTCTCAACTCTGCCTGCTTTCTGTAGGATCTGGGAGTGTGGACTATTCAATTGTCCTCTTCTCCACCCCCGCCTCTGTACAGGACCCCACCTGCGAGTGCCCGGTGCCCAGCTGAGCCCAGAGGCCTTTCATCTGCAGGCCAGCCCCAGCTCCTTATCCTGCACTCCCAGCTGTTCCCCCAGTACTCTGCCAGAGCCCTGGCCGGGACACCAGGCCCCTCTGCTCCCAGGGAGGCAGAAGAAAGATGTGCTGACAGCTCAGCCAGGCCTGGACTGTGTCTCTGTGTCCTGCTGGGGCTCCAGGGCGTCTGGGCCACCTGGACTCAGAGCCAGGCTGGAAAGTGAGGCATTTGGGGTGGGGGGAGGCCCCCGAGGTGCCGGCGGAGCCGAGCTGCCAAGAAGTAAGTACTAGAGACTCCTCTGCCCTATGTCTGGAATTCACAATCTATCAGGGCTGAAGTGAGTTTAGACAGGAGCCATGGGGGTGGTTTCAGCAGCCTGGGCAGGAAGTGTCAGGGAGGGAAGGAAGAGACAGGATGGCCTGGGAGAGGGGGAAGAGTATGGGCAAATGGGGAAAGATGGAAGGGGTAGTGAGGAGAGCTGGGAAGGTGGCGCTCACCCGGGAACATGAGGTGGCCCAGGGAGTGGGCTCACCGCCCCCCACAAGCACTGGGCTCCCCACTGCCAAGCTCTGCTCATGCCATCCTCCCTGACATGCCCTCTGTCCCCTCCCCATGCCTCTGCATGTTCTCCTCCCAATTTCACGTCACTCCTTTCATTTGTTCGGTCACCCGCCGGTTTATTTATCTAGCCCAATGTAGAGAACTTCCTACATGATGCTAGAAGGTCCAGCGCCTGAACTCCAGGCACCTCAGCTGTGGAAGGAATAAGACAGATACAGAAACTCCCATCTGGAAGCCAGGGACGGGGGTCATGTGATGTGGACAAGTGGCTGGAGAGCAGAGGAAGGAGGGGGAAGGGCATAGAGGAGGGGAACAGAGCAGGCAGTCAGGTTTGAATTGGTCTCTGAAGAAGGCATGTGTGGTTTGGAAGAGTGGAGGCAGAGTGGTGGGCGCACCAGGCACTGGACCCAGTGCACTGGGCTGGGTCTGGAAGACCTCAGCCCTGGCGTCGGGGAGCAGTGAGCAGCCACGGTGGGTTCATTCTGGAGGCAAACGGAAGCGACTGGAACCAGTTCAAGACAAGCCAGGACTTTGGGTGTGACCTTCAAGTTGTGCCTGGGAGCCCAGCCGTGTGCTCAGCTCTGCAGTGAGGGAATGAGAAAAGAATCAGACACAGTCTTTGCTCTTGGAAGCTCATAGTGGGATTGCAGAGACTGAAGGAAAACCACAAAACCATTTAGTCATCTTCCCAGAGACAGAGTCATGGACCCCCCTCCCACCCCTGGGTGCGGGGAATGTGCCACAGCCAGGGCCAGGAGGCTGGTGGGGAGATCTGCTCTCCAGCTTCCTGCAAAGCACATCTTTTGTATGAGCCCCACGGCCCAACCTCCCTCCCACAAACCCTGCACATCAGGATAACCTGCTATTACATGAGCCTTCTGCTGGACGCCTTCCAGGGAGAGACAGTTCCGCTGTGTAATGAAAGCTGTGCCCCACAGACTACCCTGCAGGGTCTAGAGCGGAGTCAGAGTCAGGGAGAGGGTGATGGAGACTGTGACAGAGACTGATGGGGGCTATCATAGACACTGTGAGAAGACTACGACAGAGACTATGACAGCGGCTGTGACTGGGGTTGTGACAGAGGCTGTAATAGAGACTATGACAGCGGCCGTGACAGAGACTATGACAAAAGGTGTAATAGAGACTATGACGGGCTGTGACAGGGGCTATGACATAAAGTGTAACAGAGACTGACAGAGGTATGACACAAGACGTAATAGAGACTATGACAGGGCTGTGACAGAGACTATGACACAAGGTGTAATAGAGACAATGACAGGGCTGTGACAGAGGCTATGACACAAGGGGTAATAGAGACTATGACAGGGCTGTGACAGAGGCTACGACACAAGGTGTAGTAGAGACAATGACAGGGCTGTGACAGAGACTATGACACAAGGTGTAATAGAGACAATGACAGGGCTGTGACAGAGGCTATGACACAAGATGTAATAGAGACTATGACAGGGCTGTGACAGAGGCTATGACACAAGGTGTAATAGAGATTATGAAGGGACTGTGACAGGGGCTATGACAGAAGCTGTGACAGAGACTGATGGGGCTGTGACAGAAACTATGACAAAGGCTGTAATAGAGACTGTGGCAGGGCTATGACAGGGCTGTGACAGAGACTATGACACAAGGTGTAATAGAGACAATGACAGGGCTGTGACAGAGACTATGACACAAGATGTAATAGAGACTATGACAGGGCTGTGACAGAGACTATGACACAAGATGTAATAGAAACTATGACAGGGCTGTGACAGAGACTATGACACAAGGTGTAATAGAGACTATGACAGGGCTGTGACAGAGACTATGACACAAGATGTAATAGAGACTATGACAGGGCTGTGACAGAGGCTATGACACAAGGTGTAATAGAGATTATGAAGGGACTGTGACAGGGGCTATGACAGAAGCTGTGACAGAGACTGATGGGGCTGTGACAGAAACTATGACAAAGGCTGTAATAGAGACTGTGGCAGGGCTATGACAGGGCTGTGACAGAGACTATGACAAAGTCTATGATAGGAGTTGTGCCAGGACCTGTGATAGAGACTTTGTGACAGGGACTTTGATGGGCTGTGCAAGGGCTGTCACAGAGGCTGTGACAGAAGTTGGACAGGGATTGTAATGGGCTGTGTCAGAGGCTGTGACAGAGGCAGTAACAGAGGCCCTGACAAGGGACTGTAACAGGAGCTATGAGAGAGGCTGTGATAGAGATTGCGTCGGGGCTGTGATAGACACTGTAACGGAAACTATGACGGAGGCTGTGAGGCTGACAGGAACTATGACAGATGCTGTGGTAGAGGCTGTGACAGGACTGTGATGGAGACTGTGTCAAAGGCTGTGACACCGTGACAGATGTTGTGACAGGGTCTGACACAGGAACTGTGACAGGGACTGGGCCGGGGCTGAGACGGAAGTGTGACTAAGTCTGGAGCCACAGTCAGAGTTGGGACAACAGTTCCTGGAGCCCAGGCCCACACTCCCACGGCCGACGGCGCAGTTGGCGGTGACAGCAGCAACACTGCAAACACACAGGCCCAGCCAGGCCCAGGCGTCTGTGGAGCCGCCAACAGGCTGAAGCTGCCACAGGAAGAGCGCGAGAGGGAGGTGAGCGAGGCCGATTTCCACCAACTCTTCTGAGCATTCCTGTTCGTCCTTCCAGGGGCAAGTTTCTGGGTTGCAGTTTCCTTACTATGCCTGCCTTGGGGAGAGTCAGATCACAGGGTGAGACAGGGGATAATGTGGACTGACCGCTGGGCCCTGCGAGACTTCGAGTTAGTGCAAGGGGTCCCTGAATCTCCATGGCCTCTCCAGGCACAGCCTGCTGACTGAATAAGAAATGTGCCTTCCATGGATATGAACAACCATTTCTCCCGTGTGTGGGTGCTAGTGTGATGAGTAAAACAGAAATGTGTTTTAAAGCATAACTGAATTCATAGTCATGATAACTAACATTTAAGGAGTGCCAGGCGCTGCGCCAAATACTTAGCATGGATTAGCTTGTGTAATCCTTGCTAGATCCCTGCCAGGTAAGGTGAATTATCCCCATTTTACAGATGATTAAACTGAGGCTGGAGAGGATGACTGAGTTGCCCACATTCCCATGGATGGAGGAAGAGCCAGGGTTTGCAGGCAGTTACGTCTGACCCAGTCTCTTACCCTCGCCTACCACTGCCAGTGTTCTCCATTGCAGCTGTTCCCATGTCAGATATATTTTGAGGTTTCAAAGTCAGAATTTTTTTTCAGTGAAAAAGAGGCCCCTGTACTCCAACTGGACCTACTGGGAAGCATTCCTCCAGTCCATGGGCATTTTGGAGACTCATCTCCTCTCTGCCACTCCTTGTGACGGTGGTTTAGTCGCTAAGTCATGTCCAACAATTGTGACTCCATGCACTGCAGACCATCAGGCTCCTCTGTCCCTGAGATTTCTCAGGCAAGAATACTGGAGTGGCTTGCCATTTTCTTCTCTAGGGGATCTTCCTGAACCAGGAATTGAACCCAGGTCTGCAGCATTGCAGGGGATTGGTGATGAGCAGGACATGATTTCTGTTCAAGGAGAGCACAGAATAACGCTTCCAAGGCTGTGGTGGTCATTGCAGCTCTTGGTCAGGCTCTCACTGACCAACGTGGGTCATACATTTCTAGACAAGGAGTCACTGTCCTGTCTTGCTGTGCTAACTCTGCAATCTGTTCTGATGGCCCCTTGTCTCAACACCCTTCTGGAGTCATGTTCAGAAGGGAATTCTCGGCCAGGTCCCTTGAGAATACAGATCTTTTCACAGAGACCACCCTACTCTGCTGTCCTTGAGGGATGGATCACAGACCACCCCCAGCCTGAGGTCAGGGGTGGTGACATGGCTAGTCCCTTTTGCTTCTCCCAGACCACTGCACCTCTACCATCCGTAACACTCTACCCGCCTGCTCCTCTGAAGCTTGCAAGCCGCAAGCTCTCACAGCTGTCACCAGGATTATTCCCACCTGGCTTCCTACCCACCTGGAGAGGGCTCCACATGAACCATGGCCCTGACTCTGGATGTTCAGAGCCCTTCTCAATTTCAGTCACCCACTCCATGCTATCACTTAGCACTGCTCCACCTTCTGCAATCTGAAGTTCAGGCTCCCCGGTCTGACCTCAGCCTCCGCTCCTTCCACCTTCTCTGGATCTTCCCTTTACACCTGCTCTTTGATGGTACAGCGAGCTCTGTCCACATCCCCCATGAAGGAAGCCTCATCCCTTCCTTCCCCAGCTTCAACTTCAAGACCCACCAACCACCTCAGCCTTCACCTCCAGTGCCCTCTGCTCTCTTGTTCCAGCCTCACAATCTTTTTTGATTGTCAAATTGGAAACACCAGCCCTGGGTCAGTGCAGCCACCCACCTTCTCTGAGGTTCTGGGCTACAGCAGCCCTGCCAAGATGGCCAGGGAAAAAGCCCCACAGCCACCCAACTTTGTTCTTGCTCAAGTTCATTGTCTAGTTGCCTCAGTGCGATGCGCCTGGCAACCCCATTGTGTTTTCCTATCTGCCTTGTCTTCATCCATCAGTTACTAGTTCCCCACAGTGTTCAACCTCTTCCTGCAGGATCCTTCCCACCCACATTTAAACCTAAGCACATCTTTTCTTTCCAAAAAAGGTCCTCTCTGAACTCCACTGTCACTTTCTGTCCTGTCCCTAATCTTCTTAAAGGGTGATCTTCACTTGCCTTCCTTTCTCAACTGCCACTCATGCTAGGCAAGTTTGGCCTTGGAGTACAAAATTAAGCAGGGCAAAGGCTAACAGAGTTTGGTCAAGAGAATGCGCATTGGTCATAGCAAACATTCTTTTCCAACAACATAAGAGATGACTCTACACATGGACATCACCAAATGGTCAATACTGAAATCAGATTGATTATATTCTTTGTAGCCAAAGATGGAGAAGCTCTATACAGCCAGCAAAAACAAGACTTGGATCTGGCAGTAACTCAGATCATGAGCTCCATATTGCAAAATTCAGGCATAAATTGAAGAAAGTAGGAAAAACCACTAGGCTATTCAGGTAGACCTAAGCCAAATCCCTTACGTCTATATAGTGGAGGTGATGAATAGATTCAGGGGATTAGATCTGGTAGACAGAATGCCTGAAGAGCTATGGACGGAGATTCATAACATTGTACAGGAGGCAGTGACCAAAATTATTCCAAAGAGAAATAAATGCAAGAAGGCAAAGTGGTTGTCTGAGGAAGCTTTACAAATTGCTGAGGGAAGAAGAGAAGCAAAAGGGAAGGGAGAAAGGGAAAGATATACCCATCTGAATGCAGAGTTCCGGAGAATAGCAAGAGACTAGAGGTCTCTTCAATAAAATTGGAGATATCAAGGGAGAATTTCATGCAAGGATGTGTACAATAAAGAACAGAAGTGGTAAGGACCTAAGAGAAGCAGAAGAGATTAAGAAGAGGTAGCAAGAATGCACAAAAGAACTATACGAAAAAGATTTTAATGACCTGGATAACCACAATGGTGTGGTCACTTACCTAGAGCCAGACATCCTGGAATATGAAGTCAAATGAGGCTTAAGAAGTATCACTACGAACAAGCCTAGTGGAAGTGATAGAATTCTAGCTGAGGTATTTCCAATCCTAAAAAGTGCTGTTAGAGTGTTGCACTCAATATGCCAGAAAATTTGGAAACCTCAGCAGTGGCCACAGGGCTGGAAAAGGTCAGTTTTTATTCCAATCCCAAAGAAGAGCAATGCCAAAGAATGTTCGAACTACCATACAATTGTGCTTATTTCACATGCTAGCAAAGTAATGCTCAAAATCTTTCAAACTAGGCTTCAGCAGTTAACGAACCGAGAACTTCCACATGTACAAGCTGGGTTTCAAAGAGGCAGAGGAACCAGAGATCAAATTGCCAACATCCCCTGGATCATAGAGGAAGCAAAGGAATTTCAGATAAGCATCTACTTCTGCTTCATTGACTATACTAAAGCCTTTGACTGTGTGGATCATGAGAAACTGTGGAAAATTCTTAAAGAGATGGAAATACCAGACCACCTTACGTGTCTCCTGAGAAACCTGAATGCAGGCCAAAAAGTAACAGTTAGAACCTTACATGGAACAACTGACTGGTTCCAAACTGGGAAAGGAGTGTGTTGCTGCTGCTGCTAAGTCCCTTCAGTTGTGTCCGACTCTGTGCGACCCCATAGACGGCAGCCCACCAAGCTCCCCCATCCCTGGGATTCTCCAGGCAAGAACACTGGAGTGGGTTGCCATTTCCTTCTCCAATGCATGAAAGTGAAAAGTGAAAGTGAAGTCGCTCAGTCAAGTCCGACCCTCAGCGACCCCATAGCCTGCAGCCTACCAGGCTCCTCCATCCATGGGATTTTCCAGGCAAGAGTCCTGGAGTGGGGTGCCATTGCCTTCTCCAAAGGAGTATGTTAAAGCTGTGTATTGTCACCCTGCTTATTTAACTTCTATGTGGACTACATCATGAGAAATGCTGGGCTGGATGAAGCACAAGCTAGAATCAAGATTCCTGGGAGAAATATCAACAACCTCAGATAGACAGATGACACTACCCTAAAGGCAGAAAGTGAAGAGAAACTAAAGAGCCTCTTGATGAAGATGAAAGAGAAGAGTGAAAAAGCTGGCTTAAAACTCAACATTCAAAAACACTAAGATCATGGCATCTGGTCCCATCACTTCATGGCAAATAGAAGGGGAAAAAGTGGAAGCAGTGACAAATTTTATTTTCTTGTGCTCCAAAATCACTGCAACCTTGAAATTAAAAGGCGCTTGTTCCTTGGAAGGAAAGCTATGACAAACCTAGACGCATATGAAAAAGCAGAGACGTCTCTTGGCTGATAAAGGTCCATATAGTCAAAGCTATGGTTTTTCCAGCAGTCATGTACAGATGTGAGAGTTGGAGAACTGAAGAATTGATACTTTTGATTTGTGGTGCTGGAGAAGACTCTTGAGAGTCCCTTGGGCTGCAAGAAAATCAAACCAGTTAGTCCTAAAGGAAATCAACCCTGAGTATTCATTAGGAGGACTGATGCTGAAGCTCCAATATTTGGCCACCTGATATGAAGAGCTGACTCATTAGAAAAGACCCTGATGCTGGGAAAGATTGAGGGCAGGAGGAGAAGGGAGTGATAGAGGATGAGCTGGTTAGAAAACATCACCGACTCAATGGATGTGAAGTTTTGCAAACTCCAGGAGATAGTGAAGGACTGGGGAGCCTGACATGCTGCAGTCAACGGGGTCACAAAGAGTCAGAAAGGACTGTGCGACTCAACAACAGCAACTACTACTCTTTCCTTAGCCCACAGACTGGGCTTCACTACACATTGTGTCTTCAGCAAGGCCAAATCCACCTTTCATTCCTGTTCCTATGTGGCCCCTGAGCATCGTGTGATGCTGCTGACCACACGTCCTCCCCCATTCTCCTCTGTTGACTTCAGAAATACATATTCTTCTGATTTTCTTTCTATACCTCTGGCCAGTCCTTGATTTCCCTTGTGGGGGAAGAAGGCCTCTTTTTCTGGCTCTTCACCTGTTGGCGTTGTTCCTGAGTCTGTTGCCAGCCCTTTCTTCTTTTGTGTGATCTGTGTCCCTGGACCCTCACATCCAGGCCTTCCCATCCTTGCCTTCAGCCCAGGTTGCTCCCCTGGACTCCAGACCTGTTTGACCAATGGCCTCTTGGATGTCTTACAAGTACCCCTCCACCTGCTCTTCTCCAAAGACCCCCTGTTCTTCCCACTCAGTGAATGATGCCAACATCTTTCCAGGGGTAAAGCCAGAAACCTGGGCATCATTCCTGATGTCTTCCTCCACCCCCTACTTCCCACATCCAATCAATTCAAAAATCTTGCTATTTTTCTGTTAGAAGTATCTCTCAAATATATCTACTTCTTCCCATGCCCAATGACACAGCTTCAGATTATTTCTTTCCTAGGCTGTGGCAGCAGCCTCATAACTGTTCTCCCCGCATCCAGCCTTGTGTTATTAGAATCCATTATCCACAGTGCTGCCAGAGTGGTTTTCCAAAATGTAAAAATGGCCATGTTTACTGAAGACTCTTCAGTGACTTCCTCTGGAATTAGGATAAAACCCAAAGTCTCTAACTTGGTAAGCAAGCTGCTTTTTAGCCTGCTGCTGCTGCTGCTGCTGATAAGTCACTTCAGTCGTGTCTGACTCTGTGCGACCCCATAGACGGCAGCCCACAAGGCTTCCCCGTCCCTGGGATTCTCCAGGCAAGAATACTGGAGTGGGTTGCCATTTCCTTCTCGAGTGCAGGAAAGTGAAAAGTGAAAGTGAAGTCTCTAAGTCATGTCCAACCCTTAGCGACCCCATGGACTGCAGCCCACCAGGCTCCTCCGTTCATGGGATTTTCCAGGCAAGAGTACCGGAGTGGGGTGCCAGCCTGGCTGACAGTAATTCCCCAGACTTCCCTCTCAGTAATGCCCTCCTTACCCTGGCACCTTCCACCCACGCACACTCATAGGCTTTCAGCTTGTGATGATGGGGACTCTGTTGTTAATGGCTGAGCTGGTGGTTATGAAGATGTCAGTTGTTGATGATTATGGTGATAACTTTAAAACATTGCCCACCTCACTTTAAAGCAATTTTTGGAGGCAGACCCCATTCCATGTGCTCCCTTGCTCCTATCTCCTATTTGTTTATGGGTGCCTGTCTCAGGACCATCTCCCCTGGGGATTATTTTCGGAGTCTCTGGTCAGGACTGTTGTCCCATGTTGACTCTTAGATATCAGCCCTAACCTACATCCAATGTGCATCTCTTTCCAGCCTTGAGTTGGGCTCCGCATGTTGTTGAAGGAGCAGCAGTAACCATGATGGTAGAGGAGCAAGGTGGTAGATGTAAAGATGTAGCTGCTGTCAGGACTTGGTGGGGAGACAGACAAGACCTGCCAGGGAACTGCAGGAAAGGGCTCCAGCCAGCTGGTGCCCCAAGCCCTCTCTCTGCGGTGACTCTCTGTGATCAGCCTGCGGGGTGCTTTGTCCTCAGAGGCTTCGATCGGTAGCCCTGACTAGCCGACTACCCTCCATATACGTTCAGGACTGGTGGCCTAACCCACTTCACGGGGCACTTGGTTTGTCAGGCTAGGGATCTGATACTCCTGGTATGGACAACATTACCATTTCTTTGCATCTCTAAATATGCATGAAGGTGATTTTCCTAAAGTGGGGAAGGTGGTTGGGGTTAGGAAGAAAGGAGATGATGAAAAGGCATCTGCCCCTGTGATGGTCTGAATAACGGTCCCCAGAGATAATCACGTCCTAATCCCTGGAACCTTGTGAATGTTACCTTACATGGTAAAACACATTTGGGAGATGTGATTAAGGATCTCGAATGTGGGGAGATTGTTTTTTATTTTCTGGGCAGGCCCTAAAAGCACCTCTTATAGTGTCCTTATATAAGAGAGAGGCAGAAGGGGATTGACGCAGAACAAAAAGACAACATGACCCCTGAAGTACGATCTATGCTGCTGGCTTTGACTGTGGAGGAAGGGCCCATGAGCCAAGAAACACGGTGTGGCACTAGAAGTTGGAAAAGGCAAGGATTCTCCACTAGAGCCTCTGGAGGGAGTGTGGCCCTGCCAACGTCAGCCCAGGGAAACTGATTTTGGACTTTTGGCCTCCAGAGCTGTGGGAGAACAAAGGCGTATTATTTCAAGCCAGCAAGTTTGTGGTCATTTGTTCCAGCGGTGATGGGAAACCAATGCAGTCCCTTTCACCCTCCCTCTCTGTCGCTGGACCCCTCCCCCACGTCTTCCTCTGAAGTTGGGCTAATCCCCTTGGTGTTAGCTGGGAGGCCAGATACTGGGTGGTAAAGGAAGCCCAGTGCACTCTGGCTCCAGGGAATGGTGGCTTTGGGAACTTGGGAAGGGAGATGCCTCCTCAGAGCGGTAATCACACACAGGTCACTGTCGGAATGGCTTTGCTGGCAGCAGGCACTGATCTAGGACAGGAGAGGAAGAATTCTGAAGAAGCCATATGGGGATTGTGGCTGCTGGGGTGATGCTTCAGCATATGTGGGCTCCCTTTTTGGAACTCCCAGAAATACTTGTGGCAGAGGAGGAAGAGGGCAGAGGTCCTGTAGGTGCCAGAAGAGAAACAGCAGGAACTCTGGGTGATGGATGTTAATGGAACTTTATTTATAGTCCCAGACGGGAGGGTTTGATAACATTTGTGTTCTGTCGCTCTTCCAACTGACTACACCCTCCCTGCCTTTATCCAAGGTAGCTGATTAAGCAAATAATGACTTGCAAACCCTTCTCATCCCTTTCCCCTTCTTTCTATTTAGTTTTCATCTTTTCTTTATAGAGTTGAAGAAATGCTTTCTATATTGGGGAGAATACTCCCTTTTTCTATCATTTATTGCTACAAATACTTATTCCCCCTCACCCTGTTTGTTATTTAACTTTTGTTATGGAGGGTTTGTCATGCAGAAATCTTCATTTTTATGAAGTGAAGCATATCAGACTTTGCTTTTATGATCTCTGACCTAGATAACATGTTTAAAGAGCTCCTCCCCACCTCAAGAAATACTCACTTACATTTTCTTGTCTGTAAATGCATTTTCATATACACATATAATCCATCTTCCTCCATTAATTAGCAATGCCTCTTTTCTCATATACTGCATTTCTACACACATTTCTGGAGTCTATATATGCTCCATGATTTCCTTTCCTTGTGCTATTCCTATATCATTTCTTGCCCACCCCATTACTGTAATGTACTATTCTCTCTCTCTTTTTTTGTTTAAAAAAGGAATCTCTATCCCCTACTCCTCATCTCTTTTAGAATTCTCCTATTTCTTTTACCAGATTAACCATAAAATTATTTGATTATATTAAAAACCATGCTGGTACTTTGATTAGAACTGTGTTAAATTTATAAATTAATGTAGGAGGGATATATGTATATATATATATATCTTTATATCAAGGCAAGAGGAAGATCTGTCTCTATTTAAATCTTTTTTGTATCTAAGGAGCATCCTGCCATGGTTTCAGCCCTGGTGCAGCCTTTTCTCTCATTTTTGTTTCTTTTTGTTCATTTCTGTCAAGTTTGGGGAGGGTAGTTTTGTAAACCTGCATTTAAGCTACCATGATTCCAGAAGTCTTTAGATTTGCACTGAATTGAGGGCGAAGGCGGGGATGATGAGCTGAAGCTGTGGGTGTGGGTGAAATTCAGAAGGAGAGTAAATGTTAAATGAGAGCAACAGAAGCTTGCAAGGCTCCAGCATTTATGGGGAAAGTGAAAGCGGTGGATGTGAATGAGAGCTGGCATGTGGAAAGGAGAGGTGAGAAACCAGCAGAGAGGTGTCAAGTAAGTCAGAGGAAGGGAACATTTCAAGAATGGCACAGTCAGTAAAGGCCAGTGTTCTGGCAGATGGTGGAGAATGACTGCGGTGGAGCCGTGGGCTGTGTTGGTTGTAGTTGGTTACTGGTAAGGTAACCTTATCATTTAGTATTTAAACTGGGACACTTGGAGAAGACTCTTGGACAACAGGAATAAACCAGGATTATTCCTGGCAAACTGGAACACACGGTGACCCTGGTTGGTGGTGACCTCTGAGAAAGTGGTCTTAATTGATGATAGCTAAGGTGCCCAGGTGCATGGGTTGAAGAGTCAAGACAGTAAGAGTAGATTCTCACTTCTTCTTTTCAGAGGTTTGGGTAATGACTTATACGCTATATGGAAAAGAATCTGAAAATGAATGAATACATGTATATGTATAACTGAGTCACTTTGCTGCACACCTGAAATTAACACAACATTGTAAATCAACTGTACTCCAATAAATTTTTTTTAAAGTTTGGCCAGAAAAGAGAGTTGGGTCATAGCTGCCAGGAAATTAAGATTGGAAGAGGGTTCATTTGCTTGTTGGTTTTGGAGTCTTGAGGAATTTGTCTGTCTGGGTAGGAAAAGAACTTAGTAAAGAGGGAGAGATTGAAGATGCAAGATATAGACATGATAAATAATAAAGAGAAGACATACAGGAGGGGATGGAAGGAATATTAACAGCCCATGCAAGACATGAGTTGAGCTTGGAAGAGAAGACAGTTCTGTTATATGAGAGGCAAATAAAATAACGCATGACAAACCAGTGAAAAGTTGAGGTGCGGAGAGAGAATTTGAAGGAATTCATTTAACTTCTAAGAGTAGTGGCTGAGAAGGAGGCAAATTGATATCAGGCCAAAAGCCTCCAAGGTGGCACTATTAGTAAGAACCCGCCTGCCAGAGCAGGAGATGTAAGAGACTCGGGTTTGATCCCTGGCCGGGGAAGATCCGCTAGAGAAGGGCATGACAACCCACTCCAGCATTCTTGCCTGGAGAGTCCCCATGGACAGAGGAACCTGGTGGGCTAGAGTCCATAGGGTCGCAAATAGCTGGACATGACTGAAGTGACTTAGTATGCGAGCATACATGCAAAAGCCTCCAAAAGGAAAGGACTGGAAACATCTAACTTCTTCCCTTTCGAGATCAACATGGTCAGACTCTCTCTACTAGATAAGGATTGTTCTGAATGAGGTCCACTGCTGGTGGGAATTGATAGGCTGTCCAAACTCAGAGCCAAGTGCTAAGTTGTCAGGGTTCTGGCTTGTGTGTGTGTAGAGCTGGAAGCCCCTCCCTCCTAGGCGCTTTGGCACACGGAGTGCCTACCTCCATTGGAGAATTACCTTAGAGATCTCTTAGAAATCTGGACAGTGAGGACGTCACTGCATTGGTGGACAAAGATGCTGAGACTGTACAGGACCACGTTCTACAGGGACAGGTTGGGAGTAGCAACAGAAGTCACGCAATCAGAGGCTCCAGTGCTCTTATCACCTGGCCTTGGGTGTACCACCCTTTCAAGGGATTTGCTTGAGCAATTCAGGGTGGAGGATGAACTCAAGAGAGATACTGTATTTCTTTTTACTTCAGATGGGCTTAAGTGGTTAATGAAAAATGCTTATGAAATGTTCATCTAATTTGTACCCCAACTTGATAAAGCAGGTTCATGTAATAGAATGGTATGCAGCCATTCAAAATGATATTAGGGAAAAAAATGTATTTGATAAAATGAAAAAATATTCAGGATGTGTTCATTGAGAAACTAGTATAAACACGACAATCTGATTTTTGAGAAGAATATGTAATAGGTCTAACTATGGACAGATGTAAGACTGTAGGAATATATACCAGGTAGCAGTGTGTATTTCTGGGTGTGGAATCAAGGGTGATTTTTCTTTGTATTTACCTTTATTTTCTAAATTTCCTATGATGTGCTTGTATTGCGTTTTGTTTTTTTTTTTTTTTTGCTAAGTTAAATACCACGGTTATTTTGTGAAAAAATTGCCAAGCAGCAATAGGGCCCCACCTGAGCCTGAGGGAGGAATCTGTTGAGGGGCTGGTGGATGCTGTTGGATGCACTCTCTCCAGCTGCCCTCAGCAGCTCCTCTTTCCAAAGGGGAAACAACCTGGCCAAATTTAGCACTGTACCCAGCCCAGTGCTGCTGGGTGCCACCCATGGGACACGTCCTAGAGGAGCTGTCCCACATTGCCCATCTGGGGCTCCACAGACAGCCCACCATCCTTGAGCCAGCATCTTCAATCCAGATGCCATAAATGAAATTTTCTCCCTCCTCCCACCCCTGCAGATGACTATGCTTAGCCCAAGACCAAAGAGAGAGGAGGTTTTAGGAAGGCTGAAATATCCAAGGGATTGCTGGAAGGAATAGACTGCTGTTTGCTGTGGCTGTGACTCTGATTACGTGAATGCTGTGTTTGCCCCATTGTACGAAGCTATGGTTGTACTGACGGACTGGACAGAGGAGCAAGAACTCTGTTACAGTCAGATAGCTTCCACAGCTATGTGGGAAAGAGTCACATGGGCAGACCAGAACCCAGCACTCAGAGGAAAGGCCCTTTCAGTTCTAGCCAGAGTCCTTGGCGGGTCCTATTCAGCATCCATCCTTGAGTTGGATGGTGAGCATGCTTATTCTGCCTTGGGGTGTTGGCCATCCTCCACAGATCAATGACTGTGACTCAGGAAAAGCCTTTGGGCCCTTGCTGGGTTCAGAGGCTTTCTTCCAGGTCAGCCTCATTGGAGGCACTTCCTACCTCTATCTGGCTGGTGTGTGTCAGGGCATAGTTGATGGGTATGAGTGGGACTCTACTGGGCCATATGGAAAGGCCTGCGGGTTACCTGGCCCCCTGTTCTTTCCAGACTTCTGAGCTTTAGAACACAATCAGATGTCATCACATGCCCTTTAGGAAGCCTGTGAAGCAGCCACAGACCTCTGCTTGGTGCAACAGGGTTTGTCTCCCAGGAAAAGCACCTTTGCTGAATAATAGGAGGAGTGAAATGGGCAAGTGATGAGGGAGGGGCCTCCCCTGACCCACTCCGTGTGTGTGTGTGTGTGTGTGTGTGTGTGCACGCACATGCTCATTCACGTCCAACTCTCTGCAATCCCATGGACTGTAGCCTACTGGTCTCCTCTGTCCATGGGATTTCCCAGGCAAGAATACTGGAGTGGGGTGCCATTTCCTACTTCAGGGGGTCTTCCTGACCCAGGGATCGAACCCAAGTCTCTTGCATCTCCTGCGTTGGCAGGCAGATTCTTTAATCTGTGACACCTGGGAAGACCAAGCCACCTCCATGCCAATGTGAAATTCTTTGTCATCTTTGTTACCGCTAGCTCTCTCTGGTCTTCCCACAAAGGCAGCGAAGGAAATGGGCGATGCATCCCTGACTCACGACAAGCATTCCATAAATATTTGTTGAATAAATAAATGAGTATGGTAGTGAATTAATCAATTACCTAATTTTGTGGGCACAGAGGCCTTACGTGGATGGCCAAGGAGATGTATTCTTTTTAGGATGGGAACAGTATATAAAAATACCTATGCTTTTTGGCCAGAATTAAAAAGAGAGACTCAGATAAGGTTTGTGACTGTGATTCAAAACTTTCCTGTATTAGTCATTTATATGTATTAATCATGGTACTTTAAATAATCTTTCCTTGGCAGTAGAACCATAGATTATCACATCCAATCACGTCTAAGTCTCAGATAAGAAAACTGAGGTCCAGAAAGAGAAGAGAATGTCCAAAGCCACCAGGCTGATGGAATGAAGTGTGATTCAGGCCTTTTGGCTCCCACCCTGCAGGGTTCTTCCCACCCTCAATGCCTGTGGGATTAGAGTCTTCTGCTCCGGG
This sequence comes from Bison bison bison, assembly GCF_000754665.1. Taxonomy (NCBI): domain Eukaryota; kingdom Metazoa; phylum Chordata; class Mammalia; order Artiodactyla; family Bovidae; genus Bison; species Bison bison. The sequence goes on along the minus strand of NW_011495077.1, from coordinate 3,395,176 downwards.
AAGGCAGTTTCTCTTATGAATAAATGTTGGTTGAACCCTTAACAGATGTTGCATACCTACTGTGTGTCAAGCAAGTCACTAGATGCTAGTGATGTGATATAACAGTAACTAGATAGTGCCTTGATAAGAGAAGAGACAGGCAGTTATGATAAGGAATTTGTACCCAGCAAGGGGAGCATAGACATGGGGTGATTGTTTGGGTTGGGGAGCTTGGGGTGGGGAGCAGACAGTCCTGTTAGATGGAGCCTGTTTAGGGCCACCTCCTTAGCAATCCAGCATCACTCTGTCTCCATCTTCTCTGAGAAGCCTGGCTCCACGAGCCCAGGCACCCTGATAAGAGTCACAGCTTGGAGTCTAAGGGGACAGATAAGTGGGGCAAGCTGCTCAGATGGCGGGTGCCTCAGGCAGGGGTGTCAGGCTCCTGAAAAGGAAAGGACCTGCTGTCCTGTTTGAGGGGGTGTGGCAGGGGAGGTGTGGACCCCACAGTGGAGGCCTGAGCTCCATGGCACTCTCAGCAGCCTCTTCCCACAGGCAGTCAAACTGGGTTATGCTCTTCAACCTCTAGTCTGTTTTGTTTCGAAGCCAAAACTTCTCTGCTACTGCTGCTGCTAAGTCACTTCAGTCGTGTCCGACTCTGTGCGACCCCATAGACAGCAGCCCACCAGGCTCCCCCGTCCCTGGGATAAGCTTCTCTAGGAGGTCCTAGATGTCTCCTCATCTTTCTGCTCTCCTTTTTCACCTCCATCCTCCTATTTTCTGCCTCTCCCTCTCTCTTATCAACTTACCTGCTCCTGCCTTATCAGCTCATCCTGAGTTGTTCCCTCCAGCCTTCTCAGCCTTCTTCGTTTGGATCACTCCTGAAACTCATTCTCTTCTGGGGAGGTTTGGAGGCAGAGGCAGAGATGGAAAAAGAGGAACACCCATGATCCTCCTCCTCTTCCCAGCCCTAACAGGAGGGCTAACCAAGGCAGGGGCCTTTGTGTCAGCTGCATCCCCACAGGACAAGGAAGACATATTCACACTAAGTCATGGTTTGTTGTTGTTGTTTAGTCATTAAGTCGTGTCCGACTCTTTGCAACCCCAAGAACTGTAGCCCACCAGGCTCCTCCGTCCATGGGATTTCCCAGGCAAGAGTACTGGATTGGGTTGCCATTTCCTTCTCCAAGGGATCTTCCTGACCCCTCCTGTATTGGCAGGCGGATTCTTTACCACAGAGCCACCAGGGAAGGTCATGGATTAGAGGTTAATAAAGAACATTTATAGGGACTTCCCTGGTGGTCCAGTGGTTAAGACTGCACTTCCATTGCAGGAGGTGTGGGTTCAATCCCTGTCTTGGAGTGCAGTCAAATATGTATATATACATTTATATTTATAAAGGGAAACCAACAAGGGACATTGAGAAACAGCATGAAGCAGCTTCCGCCCCTGGCCGGAAGGGGCAAATGGAAGGAGCAGCTACTGAGCCTGGAGTGAGGATGTGTCCAAAGAGGGCCACTTGACAGGAGCTGTGGCCCCTCACAGAGCCCACCCACAGTGGCCTGGCAGGGAGGATGCCCTGGAACAAATGCCCTAACCTGCCCTCTGGTCTTCTGTGGTCCCCTCCAATGAACAAATCCAACCAGAGGCCAGAGGGCAAGGAGATCCCCTGATGCAGTCCCATGAGGTCAGCTTCTCAGACATGCCACAGTAGGGTGGAGAAGTGCAGAGAGTGGGTCTGCAGGGACCAACTGAAGGTCTCCGGTTCATCTGACTATGTGCAGGGCGCACAGTGCCACGTGGGTCATCTCATTTAATGGCCATGACAGTGCTCTGAGCTATGCATTATCCCCATTTTAGAGAGAAGGAATCTGAAGGTCAGAGAAATTAAGGAACTTACCCTAATCCTCAGCTAGAATATAGATTTGAACCAAGGCAGCTTGGCACCTAGATTGTTGTTCTGTCTATGTCTTTGCTCAAAATCTGTTGAAACCAGACAGATAGAATTTTCTGCAGTGATGGGAATATTCTATAACCACACTACCCAATGTAGTAGCTAGTAGCCACATATGGCTCTTAAGCATGTGAAATGTGGCTATGTGACTAAGTGAGAACCTGAGTTTTAAATTTCATTTCACTTTAATTCATTTTTGTTTACATGGCCACGTGTGGCTACCATGTTGGACCAAACCTTACTCTGTGGACCTTTGGCTGTTGGATCCTGAAGGGAAGAATTGCTCCCCATGTCACTATGCAGCTCATAAAATTTGGGGGAGGGTGGATTGATTGTCAAAGTCATGGTGCTGCAGGTTGGGGTAGATGTGGACCAAGAAAAGATGAGGAGGCATTCAGCTGCCCTTCCCCATCTCAAGCTGAAGAAACTCATCAGATACATCCCTCCACCTTCACTTGGACTGGAACACTCTTGGAGACAAGACAACTGTGGGTCAGCAAGACACTGGGAGGCAGGGTACTAAGGAAAGGGGACAGAGACATCTGGTCACCTTCCTCAGGTAGACATGCTGGCTGTGGTCGGTCGCTATTCTGAGATTTTACTGCTACTGCCACTTGGCCTGAGGCAGGCCCCCGAGCCCTTTTCATGCTTCTTGATCAGGACTTCTTAACTAGGCTTCTAGGGTCTCACACATTGTTCCAGGGGAGTCTCCTGAAATTGTGTTCAAAGATTCAGACTTGCACATGTATCTTTGTCTCTAGGAGAAGGCCCACAGGTTCATTGGATTCCCAAAGGCATCTGAGACACACAGATAGGTGTGGAGCCCCTCATCCAGATCTTTGCAGGGAGACATGCCCCCTGCTGGCCGGCCACTTCCCTCGAGGCCCGCCCTCCCCTCTGTGTTTCTTCCACTCCTGTGGCTCCGCTGGCAGCCTGTCCCCAGAGCCAGCTGGGGCCGTGTGCCTCTCTGCTCACCTGGACACAGTGCTGCGCCTCTATCGACTGCCCTATTTAGGAGCTGCTGAGCTGACTGCAGAAACCAGGTCTGCATCCGCCCCCTCCAGAGGTGGCCAGGCTTTGAGGTGGGGTGTGAGCAAAAGTCCTCTGAATCTCTGGGCTTATAGGAAGAAGCCTGAGTCCTAGAGTCAAAAAAAGAATTGCACTTCACCCTGGATCTGCGCCTCCTTGACTGACAAGTTGATGAACCTCCCCCAAAACTCTGTTTCCTCATCTATAAAATGGGGGGAATAATGCCTTCCTACAGGGGGCATTGTGAGAATTAGCTGAGGTAATGGTTCCATAGCGCCAGGCACTCGATAAATGTTAGCTGTTATCTGGCACAACTGGATCCAGAAATTTTCTCCACAGTATTCCTGGCAAGAGGCTGTCCAGCTCTGCCCAGGGAGCTGCCGAGTCCTGCGGCAGCCCAGGGCCCATTTGGACAGCTCTGACTGTGAGAAAGTCCTTACGTCAGTCAGGAACTCTTTGAGTTGAAGTGACAGAAATTCAACTCAAATGGCTCACCAAAAAAGGGAATTATTGTTTTAAGAAATTGGGAAGGATAGGAATGGAGGTGACCTCAAGGGCTCTAGAGAGCCGAATAATGTTGTCAGGACGTTCCTTCTCTCCCTTTGCAGCTCTTGACTCTGTTTTTCTGTGTAACTAGGGAGAAGGCAGTCAACAGCTCTCAGCATATATCATCACGTCTTTGTGAACCAGAAGACAGCTTCTTTCTCCCAGTGACCACACATCGACTCATAGGGAATGATTAACACAGACCAGCCTTGAGTCACATGCCTATCAACCTCCAATCACTGTGAGCAGTGTGTGTGCTGGTTGCTCAGTCATGGCCAACTCTTTGGGACCCCACGGACTGTAGCCCACCAGATTTCTTTGTCCACGGAATTCTTCAGGCAAGAATACTGGAGTAGGTAGCCATTTCTTCCTCCAAGGGTTCTTCCAAACTCAAGGACTGAACCTGGGTCTCCTGTATAGCAGACAGATTCTTTACCATCTGAGCCACCAGGGAAGCCCCTGTGGGCAGGGCCATGGACAGTTATGATTGGACAGGCCCTATCATGTGACTGAAGGATGGGAGACAGCGTACTCTGTGTGGTAGCCATGTTGGAACCATGTGGAATGTGGGAGGAGAGGGTCCCCAAAGGGAGGGATGCTGTTTCTAGAAACCTGGGAAAATCAGTGGATGCTCACTACTCTTCCTTACATCAGGCTTGATCTGTGTCCTTCTGAGAGCCTTCTGTTCAGCACCAGCCTTAGCTCTGTCCTCTTGTCCTGCATAAGACAAGGCTGTTCACTCTGCGGAACCAGTTCCTCAGAGACATGAAGGGTCATTATGGCCTGCCCAATCTTCTTTTCTCCAAGCATAGTTGTTCTAGCTCCTCCATCTCTCTGAGTACAATGGGTTTCCAACCCCCTTCCTCCTCCACTCCTGGGCAGAAGGCAACAGTCTGGTAGAATGAGGGCCAGGCTTGAGAAGTAGCTTTTGGAATACTGGTGAAAATAATGAGGACTTTACTATCGCTTTGTGCAGGTCACTAGCATGATGTTTTCTTTAGCTGCACAAGGGGAGGAAGGACAATGAAGACAGAGAAAGTGAGTGAGCAGAGGGAGGAGGGTGAACAGGAGAAAAGAGAGGAGAGGAGAGAGGAAGGAAGACAGAGGAAGAAGGAAAGGAGCGGGGCAGGGGTGTGGGGGGCGGTGATGGGGAGGAAGCTTCAGCACTCTAGCAGCTCTCAGGCTGGAAAGGACCATCAATTCCTGTCAAAGGCACCCAGCCTGTACGGCACAGACTGGACATGCAGAAGGCTGGGAGGCATTCCCCTGACAATTCAGAGGAGGCTTCCTGGAAGAGGGAGCCTTGAAGAAAGAAAGACTTCCAAGCCCGAGCCTGGCTCTGGGAACCACCTCTGATGGCCCAGCTAGAGAGAAGGGGGCAGGTGGCAGGAGGGGAAAGGGCTTCCTTCTCATTGCCCTCTCCCCGCCGCCCCTTGTTCTCCCATTCCCAATTGGGCTGCTCTGCAGAGGTCACCCCTAGGCTAATGAGAAATCTTCCTGAAGTTTAAAACCAATTAAGCAGCAAACGTCTTCTGATTAGTTATTTCTCTTGATGTGAATTTTAATGAAGCATCTTCTTTCCCCTCCCTCCCTCCCAAGCACCCGGGGGTTAACCAGCCTTTGGTCTGCCTTGAAGAGCCCTCAGCGGTGTCTGGAAAGGCTAAAGAGGAAGGAAGAGGGGCTAGGATGGGGTCCAAACAGTTTTTCACAGCACAGCATGCTCCTCCGCCAGTCAGCCCTCCATTCCCCTAACATCTCGGAGCTCCACTGTGTCCTAAGGCCGGGGCTGCTCTCAGAGGGGAAGGGGCAACGGGTGTGAGGGGGGCACCGAGAGACAATGGAATAGAGAGATGGTGAGATACAGCCTTGAACGTCTGCAGCTCACTCTAGTCAGAGACTGAGCACAACATGTGAAAAGCTAGCCCAGGACAAAAGCTAGAAGCACCCTGTGAAAGGCGTGTGACTAGGTGGGGAGTGCCAAGCTGCGGAGTGGCACAGAGGTGGGGCTGGGGCTGCAGGAGAGGGCAGAGTGGTGCAGTGGGCAGAACTCAGTTCCATGGGGACATGCTGAGCAGCTCTGAACAAGGGAACCTCCCATTCTGGTTGCTTATCCTTCTGGAAATGTAGAGATGTGGAGATGCTGGCTATTGCTTGGCTTTCCCTTGGGGACTCCGGTGACCTTCCCCTGAGAAAACCCGATGGAAAGTTTAGTGTAAGCCAAAAGGAGACTGGGGTAGGGTAGTGAGGATGTGGGAGATGGCGGGGCATTTCTTCTTTTCTGCCCTGAACCCTTAGCAGGAGGACCCCCAGGACAGCATCTATTGGACCCTATTCAGGCAGCAAACTGAGGCCCAAATACGCAGTTCTGTCTTCAGTGCGCAGGAGGGCCGGCTGCAGAGTCTCAGGGTCTAGCTCTCCATCCAAAAATGGGTATCCTCTAGGACAGTCATCCCCAATCTTTTTGGCACCAGGGATCAGTTTTGTGGAAGACAATTTTTCCATGGACCAGGGAGAGGAGGATGGTTTCAGGATGAGTTAAGCACATTACATGTATTGTACACTTTCTTTCTATTATTATTACATCAGCTCCACCTCAGGTCATCAGGCATTAGATCCCAGAGGTTGGGGACCCCTGCTCTAGGATCCTCCCCTAGAACCTAAAGCCCCTGCGGGTAGCTGAGACCCAGAGGGGTGCTCAGGAGCCTTGCTGAGCCTGCCTGTTCAGCCCCACACTCCTGACCACTCCTTCGAGCCGAGCAGAAAAGCTCTTTCTTAAAGGGTGAATTAAGTCCATGGTGTCTGCTGAAGGAAGGAAAGGGGGAAGAACCTCCTGGGAGCTGCTGACAAAAGAAATAAAGATGGATTTTTC
>NW_011495077.1:3368870-3388702 GCF_000754665.1 Bison bison bison | reverse complement strand
CCTCTCACTTCTCAGAGTACCTCTCTCTCCTCTTCCTTTCCTCTCTGCCTCTCTCTCTCCCATCCTTTCTTTGTTCCCCAGCCACGTTGGCTTTGAGGGACGACTGGATGAGGAGTTCTAAGGGATCTGAGTAGGCCCTGGACTCTCAGGGAAAGTCTAGTGAATCTCACAGCGATTCCCTGAAAGTCAGCCCTGCTGCCCAGGTCAGAGGAAAGGCATCATTTCTGGCTCAGGTATTGGAGTGATGACAAACTTAGAGTGGCCACCTTTAAGCCCAGCCCCTTTGGCTTCCACTTGGGTACCAGGAGCCAGCCTAGCCCAGAAGTTTGGCTTCCGACCAGGGCTCTGCAGCCCAGAACTGGGGCCGGCTGTTCCAGGTCTAAGATTTCTCTGGACTTGGCCCTGTGTCACCACTGAGCACCTGAGCCTCTCTGGTTGGCTTCACTGCCCCAGCTTTCTGGAACATGCTGGCTCTGTCCTCCTCATGCAAGTAGTGATGGATGAGGGGATGGATTGGTCAGGTCTCTGGTGGCAAGGGAACCCAGGTCATACCGCCTTGGGCACAAAAGAGACTTTACTGGTAGATGGGCTGGTCCCAGGTTGTCCCTCATGAAAAGCTGGCTGGAGTCATATATGGGATACTGGCAAAACATTCCAACCCGAAGAAGCATTGAACAGTCAACCTAGAGGGAGCAGGAATACCACTGGGCCTCAGGAACACTGAGCTCAAGTCTTGAATGCTGCCAGGAATCGGGGGCCTTACATCTGCATTCCTGTCTCTGCTCCGATCTGACTATAGATCAACTTCCTACACCTCCCGAGCTTCATCCCTAACAGCCTTACCTCCTTGAAAGAGATGAGGTCTTTATCTCAGTACCAGTTCAAAAAGTCCCAGAAAAGACATCAGACTGCCTCTGGAGCTCTCAGCTATGGCCAGTGGACCAAGTAACAAAATGGCAGCTCCCACGGGAACCCTATGGTGGAAAGGGAGAAGGAGCAATTTACTAGAAGAGGTGGGGCTCTGCCCAGACACTGAGAGGAGGAATGGAGAGTAGGTACCTACTTCACCTGCCCTGTCACTAGCGGGCCTTTGGAATATATTTGCAGTTCCTACTATAGAAGTTTTGTGAATATTACTGTCACCAGCTCTGGTTTGTTAGGGCCACAGACAAGCTGGATGTATTCCCTTCCCTCCTTTACAACTCCTAACTTGTCAACCTGCCTCATGGACTGCTCTCACCTGTCACCCCACATGTTGGCCCTGGTGCCCCACACCTGCCATCTTGCCCTGGCATCCTCTCGTCTTAGTCAGCTTTACTTGAAAGTGAAACTCGTTGCTCAGTAGTTGCTTAGTTGCTTAGTTGTGTCTGACTCTTTGCGACCCCATGGACTTTGTGACCCCACGGACTTTGTGACCCCATGGTCCATGAAATTCTCCAGGCAGGAATACTGAAGTGAGCTGCCAGTCCCTTCTCCAGGGGATCTTCCCAACCAAGGGATAGAAACTGGGTCTTCTGCATTGTAGGCAGATTCTTTACCAACTGAGCCACCAGCAGTTGGGATAAAATTCGAAGATAAAAGCCTGGGATTTGAAGTTTGCTATACGTGAGTTTCAGAGACGGCAATGGCACCCCACTCCAGTACTCTTGCCTGGAAAATCCCATGGATGGAGGAGCCTGGTAGGCTGCAGTCCATGGGGTCGCTAAGAGTCGGACATGACTGAACGACTTCCCTTTCACTTTTCACTTTCATGCATTGGAGAAGGAAATGGCAACCCACTCCAGTGTTCTTGCCTGGAGAATCCCAGGGACGGGGGAGCCTGGTGGGCTTCTGTCTATGCGGTTGCACAGAGTCAGACACGACTGAAGCGACTTAGCAGCAGCAGCAGACCTGAGTTTGAATTAAGTGTCACCATTTACTATCTGTTGGATTTTTTTTTTGGCAGTGCCGCATGGCTTGTGGGATCCTAGTTTTCTGACCAGGGAATGAACCTGGGTCCCTGTGGTAGAAAGGCAGAATACTAACCACTAGACCACCAGGGAATTCCCTACCTATTAGATCTTAATTTCCATGAGGTCCTGATTTCTCACCTTTAAAATGAAGAAGATAATAGTGCCTAATCAACGGGGTTATGGTACAGGTTATAAGAGGTAGTGGATGTAGGCTCTGGGAACCAAGTAGGCACTTCATAAGTGGTAGCCTGAAGAAAAGCCATGCCAAGGTGTAGAGTCTTCTCAGCTCATTTTTTAAGCAGCAAGACCACTGTACCAGAGTAGGAGCAATTTGTGGCTGGTGGTAAGGCTGGCAGAATTATCTTCCAGTTCCAGGCTCCTGGAAGCAGGCTAGGGGAGGGAACTTCAATCCACTTCCCTAACTGAGTCCACACACATCCTTTCAGGCCAACCCTGGGGAGCCCCTTGTTTGCTGAGAGAAGGCCAAAGCCAAGCTGATAGCTCTCAGGCCTGCCAGCGGCCTCAGAGCTCTGAGGCCTGCCAGTGGCCTCACACCTCTGTCCAGAGTAAGCTTCAACTTCCAAATGTTTCAGGCCACAGTGGGTGAGCACGCCAAGTTGCTTCAGTCAGGTCCAACTCTTTGCAACCCTATGGACCGTAGCCTGCTACACTCCTCTGTCCATGGGATTCTCCAGGCAAGAATACTGGAGGGGGTTGCCATACCCTCCTCCAGAGGACCTTCCTGACCCGTGTCTCTTACATCTGCTTCAGGCCACAGAGAAAACCCTGAACACAGGGTCCCATGGGACCATGGTCTGCTTCTGTGTTCAAAGCAGCCTTGTCCATCAACACTGGCTGCCACTTCTGAGGAGCTGGCCCTGACCAGGTATGGGGTATTGGCAAAGCACATCACCCCCTCTTCTTTGGGGCAGCATCCTTGAGCTTCTGGATGGTAGGCATAGAAGTGACGGGTGGGTTGGGTACAGCTAGGAGGATCAAAGACATGAGCACACACAGGCACCCACACACTGCCGGCCCTGTGTGCAGAGGGAAACAGATGGCCAGGACCAGAGCCCTACCTGAAGCCTCCCAGATGCCTAATAATAGTAATTGAGCTGTATTTACAGGGCGCTCACCATGTACAAGGCTCTGGGATAACCTCTTCGCCTTCATGATTTCCGTGAATATTTTCCATGACCCCTAGAAGTGGGCATTAATATCTCTGTTTTACAGATGGAGGAATAGAGGCTCAAGGGTTGAGTAACTTGCCCAAGGTCATATGGAATGTGGCAGGGCCAGCTTTCAACCTCAGATCTTTCTGATTTCATAGCTCTGTTATCTTATTGCCCACTCTGTATTTCAACAGACACAGTTTTCCAAAGGAGAGATTCAGAGGGGTCAGAACATCCTTAGGTCAAATGCATGGTTCTTAGAGGGAAATCAATGGCACCCCACTCCAGTACTCTTGCCTGGAAAATCCCATGGATGGAGGAGCCTGGTAGGCTGCAGTCCATGGGGTCGGGAAGAGTCAGACACGACTGAATGACTTCACTTTCACTTTTCACTTTCATGCATTGGAGAAGGAAATGGCAACCCACTCCAGTGTTCTTGCCTGGAGAATCCCAGGGATGGGGGAGCCTGGTGGGCTGCCGTCTATGGGGTTGCACAGAGTCGGACACGACTGATGGGACTTAGCAGCAGCAGCAGCAGCAGCTTCAAAATCCTTGGAGGAAGTTGCTGAAAATGCAAATTTTGGTGTCCCATCCCCTCCCTCCAGGCACCCACTTTCTCTGGGAATTGACTCAATGCAGTTGGGGGCCTGGGAATATGAATTTTAGCAAGCTGCCAACTCCCACAAAAATATCTTCCTGTCTCATTATAAAATAGTGATACTGCTCATTGTAAGATCTCTGAGTCCATGTGGGGCTCAGAACTCTGCGTTTGGAATACATGCTCCAGGAGAGACCTATGTTCACTAAAACTTTGAAAACACTTGTTCAGGGATTTGAACACGTGGCCTTTCTTACATCAGTCCCAGGGATCTCTACAGTTTGAAATTTGGGAGGAGGGTGCTCCTCAAGCTCCAGTAGACACGGTTGTTGCTGTTCTCCAGTCACTAAGTCGTGTCCGACTCTTTGTGACCCATGGACTATAGCCCACCAGGCTTCTCTGTCTTCCACTATCTCATGGAGTTTGCTCAGATTCATGACTATTAAGTTGGTGATGCTATCTCATCATCTCACCCTCCGCTGTCCCCTTCTCCTTTTGCCTTCAGTCTTGCCCAGCATCAGGGTCTTTTCCAATGAATAGGCACTGTAGACCCAGGAGTACAAGAGGAGCAGAGAGAGTAGTGAGCTCTGCTTAGAAAAGGCAGCCCAGCTGGGCTTCCCTGTCTATGAGGGGGAAGCAGTAGCAGCTTCTGCAGGAGCCCATCCTCCTCTGCTTCTCTTCCCAGGACCCTCTCCCTGGGAAGCCTGGGGCCATTCCGTGGATCCCTCCATACTGAGCTCCTCCCACACCATTCTGCTAGACTCACAAAGCATCTCTTCCAAGAATGTCCTCCCCTGGGTAATTGGACCCTCAGGCCATTGACATTTAAAGAAATGTTCTTGACCTTTTCAGCAGTTCCATAAAATCACAAAATAGAACTCTAAATATTACTGCAGACTCCTACTTGCCCAGACCCTGGCAAAGACTCATTTTCCAGGCCAACTAAAGAATAAGAGAAAATAGCAGAATTGCCTGGAAAAAAAAAGGGGCTCTTCTCAAAACATCTCCTATTTGGTAATCATCCCATTATGGACTGCTGTTATCTGCATCAGAACCCTGTCCTCCCCTGCCACCAGCACCATCAACACGCTCCCCCCACCATCAGCACGCATGAGCACCCTCAGTGTGTTCCCATCATCGCCGTAATTACAGCATTCCATAAAATACAGAGGACTGATGCTCTTGAATCTCCACAGTGTGAAAAATCTGCTTGTCGTTTAGATATCTGATCCAGGACCTCTCCCCACTTCGCTTCTCCTCCCATTGATATGGAATCAGATGAAACAACAGATAAGGAAGGACCAACTATTGGCTTTAGAGGGAAACACAAGAGAGGACAGAACCTTGGGAGAAGAGAATGAATGTGTTAAAGACATTTTGAAAAAAATCAAGACAGTTTAAAAATAGATTAGATATTAGATCAGGAACATCACTTACATTTACACAGGTCAGACTAAGACCAGAAATATCAGTTATTTTTTTCATACGTTTCAAAAAAAAGTTTTGTCATCTAAAAAGGAATCTGCAGTCTGCAGGTCAGATTCAGCTCTTGGCCTGCTTTTTTATGGCCCTTGGACTTCCCTGGTGGCTCAGCTGGTAAAGAATCCACCCGCAATTCCGGAGACCCAGGTTTGATCCCTGGGTTGGGAAGATCCCCTGGAGAAGGGAAAGGCTACCCACTCCAGTATTCTGGCCTGGAGAATTCCCTGGACTGTATAGACCATGGGGTCACAAAGAGTTGGACACGACTGAGCCACTTTCACTTGAGTCCTTTTACATTTTTAAATAACAGCTCTGTTGAGATATAATTCACACATCATAAAGTTCACCTTCTTGGAGTGTACAGTTCAGTAGTTTTCAGTATAGTCACAGAATTATACAATCATGACCACTATTTAATTACAGAATATTTTATCACCCCCAAAAGAAATCTGTATCTATTAACAGTCACTTCCCATCCCCCGATACCACCAGTCCCTGACAACCAGTTATCTACTTTCTGTCTCTATGAATTTACTTATTCTTGACATTTCATCTAAATGGAATCACACACTATGTGACCTGTTCTACCTGAATTCTTTTACTTAGCATAATGTTTTCAGCCCTGGGATTTCTTTGGAAGGAATGATGCTAAAGCTGAAACTCCAGTACTTTGGCCACCTCATGCGAAGAGTTGACTCATTGGAAAAGACTCTGATGCTGGGAGGGATTGGGGGCAGGAGGAGAAGGGGACAATAGAGGATGAGATGGCTGGATGGCATCACTGACTCAATGGACGTGAGTCTGAGTGAACTCCCGGAGTTGGTGATGGACAGGGAGGCCTGGCGTGCTGCAATCATGGGGTCGCAAAGAGTCGGACCCGACTGAGCGACTGAACTGAAATGAACTGAATGTTTTTTTTTATTTGGAGGAAAATTGCTTTACAGTTTTGTGATGGTTTCTGCTGTATAACAAAGCAAATTAACTATAATTACATATGTTTTATTATATACAGCTATATAATATATACATTAAATATAATATATAAACAGCTATATATATTAGCTGTAATTATATATACACGTCACTTCCCTCTTGAGCCCCCCTCACCTCCCTGAGTGGGAGGAATGGAGAAAGTAGCATAGACTAGTATAGAAAGTAGCATACACTACCACGTGTAAAATAGATAACTGGTGAGAAGTTGCTGTATAACGTAGGGGGCCCAGCCTCGTCCTCTGTGATGATCTAGAATATAATGTTTTTAAGATTAATCCATGCTGTAGCATGTGCCATATAAGTAGTGCATATGAATAGTATTCCATTCTATGGATATAGATGTCATGTTTTCTGAAATCACTTCTGACACCGCATGTGTGGTTTTTTTCTCAGATACCAAATACATGTCACTTTCCCACACCAACAACAAACCATTCTTAGATACCAACTGCAGGTCCAAACTTCAATTCAGTTCTGATGCTAGCTATCTAGAGTTAGCACAGACCTCACAGTTTAAGGTCTCAGTCCCACAAGACCGCCCCCATGTTATACTACTTTATTTTTAAAGATTTGTTTATTTTTGGCTGCGCTGGTACTTCGTTGCTGCATTCGGGCTTTCTCTAGCTGCCGTGAGCAGGCCTCTCATTGTAGCGGCTTCTCTCGTTGTAGAGCACGGGCTCGAGGCGCTGCCGCTGGTGGACTTAGTTGCTCCTGAAGACTGCCTGCATTTTAGATGCCAGCCACAAATGAAGTGCCCGGGTTACCAACACTTCTGAGTACAAATTCAGGAGCTGACCTCCCTCAGGTTTGGCAAGTCACCAGAACAACTCATAGAAGTCAGGAAAATGCTTTACTTATAATGACTGGCTTATTATAAAGGCTGCAAATGAACAGCCAATTGGAAAAAATGCGTAGAGCAAAGTATAGAGTATAGGCAGTGAGGCACAGAGCTTCCATGCCCTCTCTATGGGGCACCATCTTCCCAGCAGGTCATTGTATTCACCAACCCAGAAGCTCTCTGAATCTTCTGGCTCAACAATTTTTACACTGAGATCTCTAGCTTCTCTCCTCCCCAGCGGTCAGAGGATGGGGCTGAAAGTTTTCCCTCTCTAACCATGTATTAGGACTCTTTGATGACTAACCCCATCTTGAAGCTATCTAGGGATTCCCACTTTGAGTCACCTCATTAGCATAAAATCATGCGTGGTCTGAAAGGTCTATAAAGAACAACAAACTTCTATCACTCAGGACATTCCAAGAGTTATAGGAGCTCGGTGCCGGGAACAGGGGACAAAGACCAAATGCATTTTTTATCATACCACAACATATCACGTTTTGATTATCCATTCATCAGCAGAGGGACTGCTTGGATTATTTCTGCCTTCTGACTATTATGAATAATGCTGCTGTAAATATTCACACACAAGTTTTTGTGGGAACATATGTTTTCCATTTTCTTAGGTACACATCAAGGAATAGAACTGCTGGGTCATGTTTCACTTTTTGAGGGACTGCCAGATTGTTTTCCAAAGAGTTTGTACCTTTTACATTCCAACCAGCAAAGTGTGATGGTTCCAAATTCTCCACATTTGTGTCAACACGTATTATTGTCTTTCTTATTTTAGCTATCCCAGTGGCTATAAAATGGTATCTCTTTGTGGTTGGCTTTTAAATTTTTAAAGGGTTGTAAAAGCTACAACCATAGTGGTTCAGTTGGTAAATAATCTGTCTACAATGTGGGAGAGCCGGGTTTGATCCCTGGGTCAGGAGGATCCCCTGGAGAAGGAAATGGCAACCCACTCCAGTATTCTTGCCTGGAGAATTCCATGGACAGAGGAACCCGGCCAGCTACAGTCCATGAGGTTGCAAAGAGTCAGACACAACTGATTGACTAACACTTTCACTTTCAAAAGCAAGCAACAAACAAAAGCAAAGATTATAGAACAGAAACTGTATGCTATATTAGGCCATTTTTTAATCTAGATTTTTACGGAAAAGGGTTCCACACCCTTTGTCTGAAATATTCTAAATTATCTATTGAATTTAAAAGGAAAAAGTAAAAATATCAGGAATTTAAATCTAAATTATTTAGCTAAACTTGAAATTTTATTTTAAATATTCTATCTTAAGTATTTTTATAAAATATTCATAATTTTATACAGCAGAAATTAAAAACAATATTGTACTATACTTCAATAAACATTTTTTTTCAAAAAAATACTCATGAGAATTCCCTGGTGATCTAGTGCTTAGGACTCAGTGCTCTCACTGCTGGGGCCTGGGCTTGATCCCTGGTCCAGGGAACTAAGATCTCTCAAGCTGCAATGTACAGCCAAAAAAAAAAAAAAATCACAATTTCAGCATTCCTTGTTTTTCTATTTGCTAAAGTTAAGAATCAGCATCATATTTCAGGGATATCACATCTAGACCTAACATAAAAATTTAAGAGTAATACAAATTATTTAATTTTGCAAAACGTTCCTCAGTCACCATGTACAATTATTGCAACTACTGTGCAAATTCATGAATGACTCCAGAACTGTGAACTAGAATATAAAGAGAAGCAAGAAAATGATCTCTTGGCACTACTAGGATGGATGTTCATTGTGTAAAATCTACCACATTCATGCTGTCTAAGAGGAAGGATTAATTAATTTGTCTTTACTTAAGTGCTTCTGCTGCTAAAATCCTGTGGGCTTTCAGCAGTGGACGCATCTCCAACCTTAAGAGCAGTAGAGTTCGGATGTCTACTGAGTATTCAAATGTGAACCTTTTACCTAGAGGTTCTAGGGCAAAAAGTGTGGATAAGTTATTCCCTGGGGCTTAAAATGTGTTAGTTATAAGCGTGGATGTTAGGGTTTTGGGTTACTTGTGCCAGACCACAGTGTCTACAGGGGTAGAGGTGCCCATGCATTCCTTAATGAATTTATGTTCTGTGTGTTTGAAATATGTGGAAACCTCTAAAGAATAGGGACTAGTTCAGATCTGAAAGTAATATTGTATTATTATATCAGAAGATATTGAGGTATTATTATTAATTTGGCTAGATGTGATAAGGATCTTATGGTAATTTTTAAAAGTCATCTGCTAACACAAGTATTTATGGATGAAATGAAATGATGTCTTGGATTTGCTGTATAATACTGCAGCAAAAAAAAAAATCAGGGAGATAGAGGAAATAAGATTGGCCAAGTATTAATATTAATCATTGTTGAAACTGGGTGATAATGTGAGGGTTCATTTTACCATTCACTCTACTTTTATATGTTGAAATCTTTCCTGATACAAAGTTAAAATAAGGACAGGAGGATTGTGGGGGAGAGGGGAGGGTGCAGAGAGGTTCCTGCCTCCTGGGTCACACACTTCTCCCCAGAGTAGAGGAGGAAGGCAGCAAGGTCACCCAGGAAGGGGCCCAGATCCAAGTACCTTTCCTAACAACCAGCTTCATAAAAGCGGGATGATAGCACTTGAATCCAGTAAAGGACTGATTAATCCTTTCCAGTATTCCAGTGGTGCATGCCACCACCTGACTGATGGTATGGCAATTTTGATGTACGCTGTTCTAACCCTCCCTTCCACAACGAAGGTTCTATTTAGGATCAGGTTACACCAAGAAGGGGCTTCCCAGATGGCTCAGATGGTAAAGAACCTTCCTGCAATGCAGGAGACTTTGGTTTGATCCCTGAGTTGGGGAAGATCCCCTGGAGAAGGGAATGGCTACCTATTCCAGTGTTCTTGCCTGGAGAATTCCATGGACAGAGGATCCTGGCAGGCTGTAGTCTATGGGGTCGAAAAGAGTCAGACATGACTGAGGGACTAGAACTTTCATTTTCTACACCAAGAAGACTGAGGATTAGGAGACCAAGCGTGCCTGGAGTGACAGATGACAGAAGAGTTCCTGAGAATTTAGGGATTGACCGCCTTGGTAGCTCTTTTCCATATAATTTTAAAAATTAGAGGACTCCTCTGGTGGTCCAGTGGTTGAGAATCCACTTTGCAATGTTGGGAACGCAGTTTTGATCCCTGGTCAGGAAACTAAGATGCTGTGCAGCAACTAAGCCTGAATACCGCAACTAGAGAGTCTGCGCACTGCAACGAAAGATCCCACATGCCACAACTAAGACCCGACGCAGCCAAAAAAAGAAAATAGGAGACAGTTCGGGAACCAAAGAAAGAACATAAAACAGTTTGAATTAACATCCATGCACCTACCACTCAGCGTGGCAAATCTTAACATTTTGCCTTCTTTACTTGATATCTTTTTAATAAATTGAAATAAAATATTAAGGATACAGCTGAAGCCATTATGAATTGTTTCCAATTCTCTTCTCTTCCCTTTCTCCTCCAAGGTAACCACTAGCTTGAATTTGGTGTCCATCATTCCTATGAACGTTTCACACCTAAACTATTTAGGTATGTATCTAGATGCAAATGATAATTAGCACTGGATTGCCTACTTTTAAATTTTATATAAATGGTATCACACTCAAATATCTTTTGGCAATTCGCTTTTTTTCCACTCACATTTTTACAAGATTTATCTGTGGATCCTGATTATATCACAATTTATTCAGTTATTCTTCTGTTGATGGGCATTTATGTCAACTCAAATATTTCTCTAACACAAACTATGCTAAAATGAAAATTGTTGTACATGTTTTCTCATGCACCTGTATGCAGCTGGAATTTTATATCGTTGGTAGTAAAAGAGTTGTTGATTTTTAGAGTGTACACATCTTATATTTAGTAACTTCTCTCCAAAGTAGATGTATGAGTCCATGTTGCATCAGACTTCTTAGTTTTTGCCCTTCTGTTGAGTTTGACATGGTATGCCATATTGTTTCAGTTTTGGGTCACTGATTATTTGCCTGGTTGTGCATCTTTCCCCATGTATTGGTAACTGAAACTTCCTATTCTGTGACTTCTCTATTCAGTCAATTTTTCTCCATTGCATTATTCGTCCTTCATTGCATTGATTTGTAGAAGTTCTTCGTATATTCTATACATTGACCCTTGGTTGGTTTTATGTGTTGTGCAGATCTTCTCCCAGTCAATAACTTGACTTCTTAATCATCATAGCTCTTTTGTACAAAAGTTCCTATTTTACAATGTAGTTGAATTTATCTGATTTCCATTATTGTTAATGCTTTTTTCCCGCTCTAACTTCAGACACGCTTTTCTACTCCAAGGTCACATAGATACTCTTTTATATTTTCCTCTGAAAGTTTTGAGGTTTTGACTTTCAAAATTAGATCTTTAATCCATCTGGAATTTATTTTTGTGTGTGGTATGAGCTAGAGTTCTTTTATACGAATATGATCAATGTTTTCAACAGCACTCTCATTCAAAATTCTACTTCTATCATATATCAAACATCCATTTAGGCACAGACATGTTGATGGGCTCTCTATTATGTAGGGTTTTCAATTTGTTAATGTTTATTCCAATAATACACTCTCTTAACCACAATGTGTGCATGCCAAATCGCTATGGACTGTAGCCCACCAAGCTCCTCTCTCCATGGGATTCTCCAGACAAGAATACTGGAGTGGGTTGCCTGGCCCTGCTCCAGGGGATCCTCCTGAACCAGGGATCGAATTTGCATCTCCTGTGGCTCCTGCATTGCTGGCAGATTCTTTACCACTGAGTCATTGGGGAAGCCCCTTAACTACTATAGCTTTATACTGAATATTGATATATAGTTGGGGAGTTCTCCCCTTCAAATTTTTCTCGGCTTTTTTTTTTTTATCCTTCAACATTCCATGTAAATGTTAGGATCAGATTGTTTAGTTTCACTAAAAACCTTATTGAAATTTTGCCTGAAAGTATATTGATTATAGATAGTAAATTTGAGATAACTGCCATCTTTATAATTTTTATTTTACCCAAATACAAATATATTACTAATAAATATTATTAATAAATTAAACAAATATTATAATTATCCAAATATAAATATTATATATTTGTATATAAAAATATATACACACACTTATTTAGGTCTGTTTTAAAAATCTTTCCAATAATGTTTTATAATTTTCTCCATTAAAGGCCCTTAATGTTTTGATTAAGTTTATTCTTAATTACTAGTTTTTGTTTTGTTTTGCTCTTTTACTTATATTTTTAAACTATATTTTATAAATATTAATGCTACTGTATATGACTGGAATTGATACTTGAGTATTTTCATTTTCTTCTATTCTTAGTTCTAATAATTTAACTGCAGATTGTCTTAGATTTTTATATGAAAATGATTTTCCAATGCAAATTTCTCTGCCAAATAATGATAGTTTTGCTTCTTTATTTTTAACACATTTTGACAGCTCTGTTAAAGGTATTTTTTTTTTCTTTCCAAGATTTTTTTTCTTTTGCACTGGCTAGAACCTCACAGTACCTTATTGAAAAGAAGTTGCATTGGTGGCCCTGCTTGTCTTATTCCTAACTTTAAAAGGAATGCTTTTTGTGCATTTGCTCTAGTTTTTTGATTAATATCCTTTATCAGGTTGATGATGCTCCCTCCTAGACTTATTGTGCTAAGAGGGTTTTGGTTTTGTTTCTGTTTTTTTTTTTTTTTTTTTGTAAATCATGAATGAGTGTTGAATCAACTGCTTTTTCTGCATCTCTTAAGAGAGTCATATGAATTTTCTCCCCTAATGTGTTGATGGTTCTGAGTTTCAGAATTTTAGCATGGGCTTGTACGCATGCTAGATTCATCTGGCAAGGATGCAGGAGGATGGTGACTGCCGCTATTAGAACAGGGTACATTTCCTCTTTCTCCAGTTCCAGTTAGAATTCATGATAATATAGATCAGGCCTCACTGACTCAGGCAGTGTCCTCAGGCTTCACAGATGCCTCTCTGAAGAACCGTTTTTCCTCTCACTTAGATAATGGGAGAATTTCTCTGAGAAACACTCACATAAGCAGAAAACCCTTTTCCAGGGGTCCTTCTACAAGTGGAAGGCCCCACTCTGCCATGGGAGACATGCACCTTCAGAGCAGTAGGGCAGACTGAGTTGGAGGAAGGGCACAGGGGTGGTGGTCAGTAGGTAGATGGCTATAATGAGTGAGCCAATATTCCATAAAGACCAAAAGTGTAGGAGATTGTTGTTGTTCAGTGTCTAAGTTATGTCCGACTCTTTGCAACCCCATGGACTGTAGCATACCGGGTTTCCCTGGGGAGGAGATGGCGAACAGAAAAATATGCAAGAGGAACCATGTTAACCACATGGGGCTAAAGACTGGACTCCAGATAAACCTTGGAATCCAAATATGGCCCAGTAGTGAGGGAGAAGGAGGCAAAGCATTGGGGCAACATGGTGAGCACGTTTTTATATGTTAAAGGGTTGAGGTGCTTCAGAGGTTGCTTTGTTTTGGCCTGTGAAAATAAATATATGTGCAAATTCCTGCATCTGAAGGTCATGACTTTCATTTATATCTGTCATAAGGTCAGATAGTTGTGTTTCCTTTGATCATCTAGATCAGAACCTACTCCACGAAAGGCATTCTACCTTTCTAATATTTGTTAAATGGATGTTCATTGCCAGTTGAGTGAGACCTGTACACAAAGCGGTGGGCACAAGGCCTGGCACACAGTGATGTAGAAACCATCATGGCAACTCTGGGCGCTGGTTGGAGAGCTGCTAGGTGAGTAGAGACCCTGAATGACTTTCTAGCCAAGTCTCAGACCGAGAGTGTCTCCCTGACCAAGCGCAGGATGAGCAAGCGCAGGGAAAGGGCAGCTCCAGCCTCTCTCCCCTCCCCTCCCTGTGCACGCCCTCTGAAGTGCAGTGGAGCCAGACAAAAGGAAAGTGACAGGAGCCCAGCAATTCACAGAGGCTGCTCTCCTCGGTCTGGCTTCCCCCAGCTCATCCTTATTTATTTCTGTTTCACTAAGAAAATGAGACGCATACGAGCATGTGGGCTGCTTTCTCCTTTCCCAGGAGCTGTCAGCTTGCCTGTCAGAACTTATTCTTGCAAAACCATCAGTGATTAGAAAATACCGTGGCTGATCCCCTTTCCTTGGTGCCTCCAACAGAACCGCAAGAAAACCTGGATCACAATTTTCCCTCCCTCCCCTCCTGTTACCCATCTCCTCTCCATGTCCCTGCTGGGGAAGATTGGCCTCTTAACTTCATTCTACCTTCTAGTTAAATTGATGAGAAAACGAAAAGCTGTGTTTCTTAGACTCCTTTGCAGCTAAGCTCCTGGATTCAAAGTAGCTATCACCAATAAATGCTCTCAAATTACATTTGGAAATAAGAAGTGAGGGGGGGGGACTTCTTTCTGCTATGGCAGCAGCCAGACTCTGGCTTCTTGTGTCCAGTGTCCATATTTGTGGGATTAAAGTCCAGTTGTGGTATCTGTAGAGGGGGCAGCAATAGAGGGTTGCTGATAACTTCAGTGATGTGTTCGTTTATTCAGCAGTCTGGTGGCAGAACCCTGACTTCCACACCACAAATCTCTTCCCCAGACATACCTAATTCCTTGTATTAAGTCTTCTTCTGGACAAAATACTTAGAGTGATTTCTGTTCATTACACTGAACAGACTGATGCATCTGTCCTCTGCTAGATCCCCTAAGAATAGGCAGACCTCAGAAATACTGCAGGTTCAGTTCCAGACTACTGCAATAAAGCAAATATGGCAATAAAGTGAGTCACAACAATTTTTTGGTTCCCCAGTGCACATAAAAGTTATGTTGACACTATTGTCTATAAAGTGTACAATAGTATTATGTTTTTAAAAAAATATACATACCTTAATCAAAAATACCTGGGTTTCCCTCATGGTCCAGTGGTTAGGAGTCTGCCTTTCAATGCAAGGGACCCCAGTTTGATCCCTGGTCAGGGAAGATCCCACATGCCATGGGGCAACTAAGCCTGTGCACCACAACTACTAAGCTTCTGTGCTGCAGTTGCTGAAGCCTATGTGTCTGGAGCCCATGCTCTGCGATAAGAGAAGCCACCTCAATGAGAAGCCCATGCAACACAACCAGAGAAAGCCTATGTGTAGCCCTGAAGACTCAGCACAGCCAAAAACAAAACAAGTAAATAAACAGAAATTTTAAAAAATACTTTATTGCTAAACATGCTAACCATCATCTAGCCTTCCAAGTTGTAATCTTTTGCAATAGTAACTCAAAGATCACTTACCACATATCACCATAAAAAATATAATAATAGTGTAAAATTTTGAAATATTGTAAGAATTACCAAAATATGACCCTGAAGACACTAAGTGAGCAAATGCTGTTAGAAAAATGGTCCCAGTGGATTTCCTCAATGTAGAGTTACCACAAACCTTCAGTTTGTAAAAAATATAATAAAGCAAAGGCTAAAATAGGCATGTCAGTATGAAACATTTTGCCCAGGAGAGATCTCATTTCAGTTCAATTCAGTCTGTATTGACCTCCTCTCTGTGCTCAGTCCATTTTCTTGGCCCTTGTCTTTAGGAAGTATCTAGTCTGTCTAAAGCGGAGAAGGCAATGGCACCCCACTCCAGTACTCTTGCCTGGAAAATCCCATGGACGGAGGAGCCTGATGGGCTGCAGTCCATGGGGGCGCTAGGAGTCGGACACGACTGAGCGACTTCACTTTCACTTTTCACTTTCATGTGTTGGAGAAGGAAATGGCAACCCACTCCAGTGTTCTTGCCTGGAGAATCCCAGGGACAGAAGAGCCTGGTAGGCTGCTGTCTATGGGGTCGCACAGAGTCAGACACGACTGAAGTGACTTAGCAGTAGCAGCAGCAGTAGTCTGTCTAAAGAAGCAACAGGCTCACACACAGCGGTCTATAATAATAGCTGCTGAAGGTACTGTTGAGTTTTTCCATGCATTCTTCTTTATTTCTTATCACAACCTTGTCATGTAAGTGTATCAGGAATGCTTTTGGCCATAAGCATTAGAAAACCCTTCCACTTACTCAGACAAGTAAGGAGTTTATTTTTTCTCACATGAATGGGTTTTCAAGTTAGGAAACTCAGCACTGTCTGACTGGTTAAAGTCATTATGAAGAAGTAATTTTCTTCTGAAAAGTGAAAGTGTTAGTCACTCAGCTGTGTCAGACTCTTTAAGACCTCATGGACTGTAGCCCCCCAGGCTCCTCTGTCCATGAAATTTCCCAGGCAAGGATACTGGAGTGGGTAGCCATTTCCTCCCTCAGGGGATCTTCCTGACGGATTGAACCTGGGTCTCCTGCATAGCAGGCAGATTCTTTACTGTCTGAGCCACCAAGGAAGCTCAATTTTCTTCTATCTACCTGTTTTGCCACCATTAGTGTGTTTTTGTTTCTTGAATAGAATAGGATGGATGCTGCCCCTCCAGACATCCCATCCATGTTACAGACAGAAAGGAAGGGGATTGAGTGACACAAACTGTAACGGGTAAAAAGCAACAGCCTCCTCTTGGTCAGACATTGCCTTTTTTTCGGAAGGGAAGGCCTCCCTGGGGTCCTCTGCCTGCATCTCATCAGTAGAGCTATGTCATGTCATGGCCACCTCTATCTGAAAAAGAAACCAAAATGTAAGTAATTCACTGACGAGTCTCTGTAGTAGAATAAGGCAGAAGATAACATGGTTGAAATGAATGCTGAATCAGGTGGCTGATGCAGGGCAGGTAGCTGCCAGGGCAGGTGTTGTCCAGATTTTCCAGATACGGAAGCTAAGGCTGAAAGAAGTCACATGATAAGCCTGAGTGAACTAAGAGAATGTGGACCACAGACAATATGTCAGTCTGTGCTGCAGAGAATTTGTGCGTTGTGCAGAGGGAGGTGAAGGAGTACCCTTCATCAGTGTCTACCCCAGCCTCCTTGGTTCATTGTCCCTTGCGGTCATCCCCAGATCTTGGACAAGCACCGTGGACTTGTAGAATTCTTGAGGCCACTGCATCTCTCTTGAGAAACTGACTTTTCAGATGGTGGTGATGGAGCATTACCATGGGGGTGTATGCTGCCAGCAGACCGAGGCCACATGCCAGTAAATTTGTGTGGCACCAGCAGGGAGCATCAGGGCTAACAGAGAATTTTGCTCATGGTCGAGTTGGTGTAGAGACTGGTTACAGCATTTGGGATAACTTAGAAGAGAAATGGTGAAGAGGAGATGGCTTGAGGAGGTAGAGGTGGAAGAAGAGTCTTTGTCCCTGTTGAACTGCTTGGGCTTGAGTGGATAGAGAGACCTGGGGTGAACGGTAGTGCTGGAGAGGAGCACTGAGATAGTTGTGAGGTCAGTAGCTATTGTGGATGGTCCACTACAAGACCTCAAGGAAGGTAACTATGAATTTTTGAGAGACTTAAGGCAGGCCTAAATAAAAAGAGCTATATGCCATAGTCACAGACTGGAAGCCAATATTGTAAAAGTAGAAATGCTCTCCCTAAACTGATCACTAGATTCAGTGCAATCCCCATTAAAATCACAAGATGCTTTTATGGAACATGGCAAGATGATTCTAAAATTTATGTGGAAATATAGAAAGTGAAGATTAACCAAGACATTCTTATAAAAGAACAAGATAAGGGAAATTGTTTGAGCAGATATCAAGATTTACTAAGAAGTTACAGCAATTAAGACAGTATGATCTTGGTGCCAAGATAGAAAATTGAGCCAGTGGAGTAGAATAGAGAACTCAGGAATAGCTTTTGCATGTAGAGATACTGAATATATGAGAAAAATAATATTGCAGATTACTGGGGAAAACATGAGAAATGAGAGGTGATCATGTAGATAGGTATCCATGTGGTTAAAAATCTGACTCTATTCCCATATCATCTATAAAAAAATTTTTTTTGATGAATTGGAACACTCTATATAGATTGGAGTCCTAAAAATTAAAGATAGAATAATAATGTATTTAAAAGATAATATGGGAGAATACCTTCATGACCTTAGAGAAGGAAAAATTTTCATAAGAGATACAAAATGTACCAATCATAAAAGAGAAAATTATTCTACATTAAAAACTTGTTTATCTAAAGCACTATTAAGAGGGTGAATAAACAAGACATAGAGTGGAGAGAGATATTTTCCACACTTATAACTGGCATTATATAAAGAACACCTACAAATCAATAAGAAAAGACAACACAATTTTAAAATGGGAAAGTACTCGAACAGACGTGTTGTAAAAAGGAAGTCAAAATGGTGAATACACTTAAGGAAAGGAGTTCAGTCTTATTAGCAATCAAAAAATACAAATTAAAGCCATAGTGAGATTCTGTTACACATCCATGAGATGGGTTAAAGAAATTCTCAAGTCTGGCAGCACTAGGTAATGGCTAGGGTGGGGAACGCTCTTACACTGTTTTTATTTATTTATTTTCACTGGGGTATGGTTGCTTTACAATGTTGTGTTAGTTTCTGCTATACAACGAAGTGAATGAGCTATATGTATACATACATCCCCTGCCTCTTGGATCACCTTCCCACCCTTCAGCCACCCTACCCATCCAGATCACCAGAGAGCACCAAGCTGAGCTCCCTGTGCCACACAGCAGCTTCCCACTAGCTGTCTGTTTCACATATGGCAGTGCACATGCCTCAGTCCCAATCTCCCAATTCATCCCCCATCACCATGTCCAAAAGTCTGTTCTCTATGTTTCTATTCATGCCCTGCAAGTAGGTTCATCTGTAACCTTTTTCTAGATTCCACATAAGAGAGTATAATTCTGGTGTAACCACTTTGGAAACCTGGCATATTTGAATAACATTAAAGATTTGCTAACCCTGTGACTCAGAAGTTCCTAAATAAGAATGTACATGAGCAAGAATATTCGTAGCAGTGTTGCTTTCAAAAGTATCAAACTGGAAACAACCCACATGTCCATCAACAGTAAAATGGATAAACTGTATTATATATTCAATGCATACAATGGAATATTATACAGCAAAAAATGAACCCAGCTATTATACACAACAACATAGATGAATCTCATGAACACAATTTGACCAAAAAAGCCAGAAACAAAGGAATAAACACTACATGATTTCATCCATATGACATTTAAAAACCAGCAAAACTAAACTACCTCAATCTAGGCTTGCATGCTTAGGTTCAGTTCAGTTCAGTCGCTGTCATGTCCGACTCTTTGCGACCCCATGAATCGTAGCACGCCAGGCCTCCCTGTCCATCACCAACTCCCAGAGTTCACTCAGACTCACATCCATTGAGTCAGTGATGCCATCCAGCCATCTCATCCTCTGTCATCCCCTTCTCCTCCTGCCCCTAATCCCTCCCAGCATCAGAATCTTTTCCAATGAGTCAACTCTGTGCATGAGGTGGCCAAAGTACTGGAGTATCAGCTTTAGCATCATCCCTTCCAAAGAAATCCCAGGGCTGATCTCCTTCAGAATGGACTGGTTGGATCTCCTTGCAGTCCAAGGGACTCTCAAGAGTCTTCTCCGACAACACAGTTCAAAAGCATCAATTCTTCGGTGCTCAGCTTTCTTCACAGTCCAACTCTCACATGCATACGTGACCACAGGAAAAACCATAGCCTTGACTAGACAGACCTTTGTTGGCAAAGTAATGTCTCTGCTTTTCAATATGCTATCTAGGTTGGTCATAACTTTTCTTCCAAGGAGTAAGCATCTTTTAATTTCATGGCTGCAGTCACCATCTGCAGTGATTTTGGAGCCCTGAAAAA